>NC_060128.1:178290073-178598028 GCF_021461395.2 Schistocerca americana | reverse complement strand
ATTAGATAATTTTCTACATATAATCATTCCCAAAGATAGATGCTACATTTAGCAGCTGATAGTTATCACTTAAACAATTACCACTCCTTTAAAGTTGTGCTCTGTTGTCCCTTTCAACAAAATAAAGTTTTTTTACAGTAAATTTTGTTGCTTTCCATTTGCTGGTAACAGATGACATACTGATTACATGGTTTATGAACTGAAGGGTTTACTCACAATTGCAGTGGATAGGCAGGTGTCTGGCAGCCACTCTTGCTCTGTGTACAGTACCTGACATGTGTCGCAGCAGAGAAATACCTCATCCCACGGGTGATGCTCAGGCTGGGAAGGAGGTTCGCGTATCACAGCAAGGACACAATCCTGGACCCGCTAGGCATCACTTGCTCAGAGAAATAGTTGCCCACCTGCAACACGTAGCGCATAAGAAGTTTCAGGAAGGCAAATTACATAAAATTTAAGAGTGTTGATAAATTTGAATATCTTCATGAGGTAACACAGAAGCACAACCATGACCAAGTGGCTAATAAACTCAGGTCAAAAAAGATGGGAATGGCCTATCAGCCAACTAAAGAAATGTACTCTTAACAGGATATATATACTGACAAGAAAAAAATCCAAAATTTCTCTGTTAAAAATACACTACATACCAGGTCAAACTACATTTTCCCCTAGTAAAGTGACACTACAACACCTTACCTCAGCTGTGAAACTCAGTTCTTTTGATTGTAACGGTTTTATACACTTAGAACTTTTTGGCACTTTAGGCTTAAATTAATACACACATACTATAACTGCAAGAAAAGTTAAGCTTTCACATAGATTATTAGCTGTCAAAAATAAATGTATATATATTTACTTTTTATTAACAAGGCTGTGGTTAGGCAGGATCCTTAGACCATTGTTTAAATTGCAGCTGCTAAATATTTCTGTGAAGCATGATTGTAATTTTCACTGCTGTGCACCAAATATATTGTGTCACCTGGCTGAAAAAAGCCAGTAACTTGTGAATTCCTCAACTCACCTCTTACTTTTTTTAAGAATAATTATAATTTTTGCCATTGTTATTTCACAATCTGTAATCAATGAAAGGACTAGAATAAATGTGATTAACACTGAAGTGTGGTCTTCTTTAGCACGTGTTACCCTTAAGACATATCAAACACAAATGTGCTGGTCAAATTTTAAGTAATGGCATAAATGGTTGGTCTTCTGGTCCTGTAATTTTTCTAAGTGCTTGGTCTTCCAGATGTTATGACAGAGTGAAACAAACAATGATTTAAGAAAAGCATTGCACTTTCTCACATGTAACATAGCCTAAATCACATTGCATAAAGGAAAATTTACTTCAAAAGTAACGCTTTTCACACAACCATTTGCATTTTCCCCTCCACTCGTTACAAATATAACGAGTTGTGAAAACATCCTCAGCGAAAGCAGTCTCCTTATTTAGTATCATATTGCATGGTCTCTGTCCTGAAGACTTTAAAATGTTTTGCTGTCAGCAGACACACTTATGCTTTGTGGTAAGCTCCAAGAGAATGTGCCATTTATAACAACAAAAGTTTTATTTTGATATTATTCTTGCATTTATATTTTACTGCTGCAGTACTATCCTGTAAAAGTGGGCAAAAACAAAATTCTTTGTACAAGAATCAGTTCTTTCCAGCCAAATTTAAAAAACTGAAACAATTACAAATCCTTTGAATTTTGAAAAATCCAGGTTTTTTGCAGGTGAAGAAATTACCACAGTTTTTCTGGATTTCCCATTGTGTGTACACCCTATACGAGACCCTTTCCCCCTTTAGCCAAGGTACAGAACTGTACTGTTTCTCATGTAATTACTTATATTTCCTGTCTTATGCATTTGCATTATCCCAACAACTTGCTGATCTTCAGGTCCAGATCTTCCATCAGCATACTCTGAAAGGAATCTATTTGGTTCACAATAAGGACCAGAGGCCTACAGCCATAATATTATGTCTACACACAGCCTAATGCTTGAAACTGATTAAGACTGGAGAAATAGAAAACATGGAAAGAGAAGAAAGTTCTAAAAACATACTGAGCCCAACAAAACACTGATGAATAGTTGAATAGGAGGAACGAAGATCTGTACAAGGAAACAACGAACTCTCAAAATGAGAGAATTTAGAATGAAAACAGGATATTTAAGAGAATTTTTGAACATATCAACCACAAAAATTCCTCTGATGTAAGTCACACCAAGAAATTTGGTATTATCTGAAAGAGATGACGAGTGATCAAGAATTCTTGACCGATGATACATTTGAAAAGAGTGCTAGGAAACCAAGGTGATGTGGTCAGGAAACTGGAGGTAGTTACTTTCATGGGCCGCAGTTAGCACAAAATAGGAAAGTGCGGAGACACTGAAACGCAAAAGGGCTCGCCATGGAAGCTCCATCTATACTCTGGCAAGTACCACCAACAATCTCATTCTAGTTACAGGTTCAGGCAGAACACACACTTATGATGTAACACAGATTTCACCACCATAGCAATCCTTAGCAGATGTGCATGCTGAGAGAGTAAAACCCTTTCACATTTGTCAAAACTGAATGAGAAAAGATTTCACAATACATTTCAAATGTTAACCTTTCCACACACTGACAACTGAACAGAATGTCAGAGTTTATCAGGAGGAAAGTTCTGATGTTAACATTTAAGTGGGAAGAGTGATATCTGTCAACATCAGAAGTTGATGTATTTTTGCCATGCTCACTGGTGATAGTAACGGATTCCATATTTTTGTGTGTTATTAGTGTATATTTTGTAAGCTTTGTTTTTGTGACATGAGTATCCCGTTTTCCCAAGAGTATTCTTCCACAAAAGATGCTAAATATCAGACACGACAGAAGTTTTACAATAACTGGAAAGAAAAAAATTCTACAAAATACGCAAATGAGAACAGAAACAGATGAAACAATTTCTGTTAAAAATTTCTCTTTATTAGTAGGTGCAGAAAGGTCATCTTTATCAAAGGAGAAAAATAAGTTATTTTTTATGTTTGAAGCATAAAAACAAAACACACAACATAAGGTAAAAAAGCATCAATGCAACGCATTCTAATGACAGTTCAGTGCATTTGTACTGGTAAGTATATACTTACTCTAGCAAATAAATGATGATTTGATATGTTTGGAGGACAGTTCTCCTATTCTTTCATTTCTCAGTGTTGCAGGATATTTACCATACAATACTTCAAGAACATCCATCATGAATGCTACATGGCCAATAATAATCCTTGTCACTGCTAGTGCCCTAATTCCAATACTACAGCCCAATTTCTTGTACCACAAGTGGTATCTCATTTTCATGATTTGGTACAAGACTGAGCAAAGTTAACATACCTAGTGTGGATAACACCATCACCTGAGGTTGAGAAAGACACATCTATCCATTCCACTGCCATCCCACAAGAACTGACCTTAATATTACAAAAATGGTACCACTTATTTAACAAAACACTTCACATGACACGTAAAACACAAGGGGCATTCAATAACTAACATTTTTTTCTGAAAGCAGGTTGGTTTTAATCAGGATTCCAAGGCATCATATTATCCCCCAAAAATATTTTGGCTACAAAACCCTATTTTTTAACAATCTGTTCAATTCGACAGTCTTATGCCACCTTACTAAGATAGCCTGTTGCATTAATAACCTCCTCACCATACATCTTCTGCTTCCCACAGAGTGCATCCTAAACTAGGCCAAACAGATGAAACTCTGAAGGTGCAACATCCAAAGAAGGAAGATCTGGTTTGATGTCCCATTGGCATAGGAGTCACTGAGACTGAGCACAAGCTCATTGTGTCAAGGATGGGGAACAAGATTACCCGTGCCTTTTCAAAGGAACCGTCCCAGCATTTGCCCGGAACGAATTAGGAAAATCGCGGTAAACCTAAGTCTCAACGTCCGGATGCAGGTTTGAACAGTCGTCCTCCGGCAAGTCCAGTGTGCTAACCTCTGGGCTACGTTGTTCAGTTGCAACTACAGGGCTATAGGGTGGATGAGGATGAATAGTCCAATGAACTTTTGTGACCACCTGTTGGGTGCACATACTTTTGTCACGCCTTGCAATGTCATGGTGATGCACTGATCATTTCAAACGAGTGCCTGGACATTCCAACACTGCAGCAGTAACAGGTGCGTGTGGCTGGCTGGCAGGCATGTCCTCACTGCAATGATGACAGACACTTCGACCACCAAGTCACCGTGGTATTGTTCAATGCCAGATCTCAACAGTCATCCTGCAATTTCTTATGAATACCAGTGACACTGGTTTTCCAGCGAAAAACAAATTCAATGACAGCTCTCTGCTTGGAATGCATCTCTGTTACATACGTTATTTTGGAGGCTATGTATATTGGAACTTCATGAAACTATAGGGGCTGAGGTAGGAATATTCCATGCTGGCCCACAACTAATTCCATATTTATTCAACTGAAACTGGCAAAGAAAAAAAGAGAATAATGTTACATTACCCACTGAATGCCCCTCGCATTTAACTATAAAGTGACAGAATGACTTGCCACTACTCACCTCAAGGAAGCTTAATTCCAAATACTACTGATACATACACAAAAAACCTATTAGACAGATACTGAAGTGCTATTTCCTTCCTCCAAGTGAGTTACTAGGCAGAAAGAACCACCCACTCTGAGGAAATCACCTCTTGCAATGTTGAGGGGAAAGTAAGACGGAGGGAGGACGAAAATCAAATTTTTCACCTCAGGCCTGGAATTTTGAAGCTTCCGATTGCTTGAAGCATTAATAACAAGGACACCTGGTCTGAAACCCACATATTCCCGTAGGTGTCCCAATGCTCTTAAGAGTCAATCCATATTAAGTGGTTCAGTGATGGTTGCTTGACCATTTTTAAATATTTTCATTTTTTATATCTGTTTGCCCTATATTTGAGAAGTTCAAAACAGTTATTTAGAAGAATTAATCTCGCACCTTTACTGGATGGAGGCCATTTTATTTGCAGCAGAGCAACATTTTTCAATCTGGAGACATTAGCAAAAATTTTAATATCTCTGCACTGGGTTAAGTTACATTGCAATTGACATGATTGTTTTTAGAACAGTGTTCTCTACAACATTGTCTATTACACAAGATACCCTAAATTCAAAAATAACCAGTCAATATGACCTCCAACAAAGTTTGGTATCCAAATTTTCAAAAATCCACTTTTTTAGGCCCAAAAATAAAAAACAAGGAGTGATTTATGAGAGTATTTTTTCGTATAGTTAGATATCACAGACTACTAGCGTCATATAGAGCAAGAACACTTTCAAATGTTTCCTTAATTTTTTATGAATTTTTTAAATGTGAAAATTAATTTTTTGTAAAGTTTTGGGTTAGTTATCTCAGGTGGTACTGAATATACAAAAATATGATTTTTGCACAGTTTGTACACATATATGAGAGCAAGGTACTATAAAAATTTCAACATTGATATGACTGAGCAAAGATATGAATTTTTGAAAATGAGGAGATAATTCACATTACTCTACAACTGATCTTTTGGCTGTTTCATTGCAATAAAATTTACCTGTGACATATTTAGTAAACACTATCACCCAATATTCATTCAGTTTATTTATTTTCAATAATGCAATATTACACAATAGCAGCTTTTGCTTTTTTGAGAGATTAAGTGGAATGCAATAACATGGATGAAAAGTGCTATGGACAGATAGCAAGTGAAGTGTGTCACAAAACAGTTTACAGTTCAGTTTCAAAAACTTAAAAAATGTCAGTGACTTTGATGACGTTAGACAAACTTTGTTTACATTTCGAGCAAGTTGTTCTGTAACATCAGACTGTCAGTATCGTGATCCACTTAAAGTTCATAAAAAGCCTATTACTAAGGGTTTGAGGGAAATAAAACCTGAACATTTGCCTTTGTTATGTGAGAGTGTAACAGCTTCCCAACTGAAACTTAATGTGATGTGATTCCTGGGAATTCCCTGTGCCCAAATTGTTACTCAAAAATATTTGTTGTGAATCCAGAAACAAAATCATGTAACCTTGTTAATGACATACATATTCCTAATGAGGAAGCTGTTAGCTTATTGGACTTCGCTAGACGTATCTCCTCCTTCGAAAGTAATGAAATTAGGTAGCAAAAAAAGAAAAGCAGCTATTGAAAAATAGGTACAACAAATTTCAGACAAAATTAGAAAAGACTTGGAATCATGCTTTAATAATTCAGATACCAACATTACTTCTGAAGAGGAAGAAGACCTACCAGCAACATTATCTAACACTGAATATTTGGGTTTAATAGAGAAATTAAAAATTAAATCTTCAGTGACATCCAAAATAAAAAAAGGTTAAAATTTTAAGTTTGCTCCCTGACTCATGGTCAAGAGCAAAAATAGTTCACGAACGCAACGTTTCGTTAAACTAACACGAAAATTAGTGAAAGAGCAAGGCATTCTTCCAGTTTCAGGAAAGAAGAAAGGAGTAGGTATAAGTGAAGAAACAAAAATATCCAGCAGTGTTTTGAAGATGATAAAAACAGTAGAACGTGCCCAGGTTTCAAAGACTGCAAAAGAGTTGTTGTAACTGGAGTTAAAGTAACAAAGCAGAAACAACCAGTGCTGTCAAATTTAAATGCACTTTATGCAGCTCTCAAAAATTCTCATCCTAAATGCAAAATTGGAAGGTCAAAATTTTGTGACCTCCACCCTCAGTGGTGTATTTCGGCTGGATCCTCAGGAACACACTCCTATGTGTTTGTTTATATCATCAAAATGTCAAACTGATGATTGCGGGTGCAAAAATCAGTGATATTAACTACAAAGAGTTACTAGATTTAATGGTCTGTGACACAGTTATGACTGCATGATGAGTTTGTGTAGTAAATGCCTTGGTGAGGAAACAGTTATTGAATTGTTTTCACAAATATGATGAGTAACTGCCAGACAGTATTACCTTCAAACAGTGGGTCACAACTGACAGGGCAGAAATGATACCAGTGGTTAAATTGCAGGAAGAGTACTTGGAATCTTTAATTGGTAACTTACAAAAACTCGCCACTATGCTTCTAAAATCCAAAGTAAGTTTTTGAAGGACGAAAAAGCACAACTTCATGAAACTGAACGCAGAGTGCTAGCTGATTTTGCAGAAAATTTTACATTTGTGATTCAGGATGCAATGACCAGGCAAAATTGCATCCATTTATCCTCTACTTTAAAAATGAGAAAGATGAAGTTTGCAGTTCTTCAATTTGCATTCTAAGCAAATACTTGGAGCACAACACATTGGCTGTACGTGTGTTTCAAACATTATGTAATAAATTACACAAAAGAAAATGTTCCCAAGGTAGAGAAGCTGATACACTTTGCAGATGGAAGTGGTAGTCTGTATAAGAACAAAAAAAAAAAAAGTTTTTCAACCCAGCAACCACAAAGTAGACTTTGGGTTGGAGGCTGAATGGCACTTTTTTGCATCTTGCCATGGTAAAAATGCATGAGGTGGAGTACGAGATACAACAAAACATGAAGTAAGTAAAGATAGCCTACGAAGATCAACCACAGACCAAATTCTCACAGTACAGGACATGTATGTCTTGCAAGGATAATATTAAAGGCATTACATACTTTCCGATCAAGAAAGAAGTGGTTCTGCACAAGAAAACACCTCTAACCAGATTTGAAAACTGTATAGCAATAAATAGAACAAGGCATTTCCACAAATTCCTTGGCACGGCAAACAACTTAGTTTGATGCTATGTAACATCAGAAATCAAAATTTATGAGGATCACTGTGTCAGTAAAATTACATCTGTCTTTAACGTTGATTGACAAAGTGGCATGTTTGTTTAATGGACAGTGGTGGCTTGCGGAGGTTGGAAGAATACGTTTGGGAAACGACGTTTTTGTGGAATGAGATTTTCACTCTGCAGCGGAGTGTGCGCTGATATGAAACTTCCTGGCAGATTAAAACTGTGTGCCCGACCGAGACTCAAACTCGGGACCTTTGCCTTTCGCGGGCAAGTGCTCTACCAACAGAGCTACTGAAGTACGACTCACGCCCGGTACCCACAGCTTTACTTCTGCCAGTACCTCGTCTCCTACCTTTCAAACTTTACAGAAGCTCTCCTGTGAAGTTTCATATTAGCGCACATTCCGCTGCAGAGTGAAAATCTCATTCTGGAAACATCCCCCAGACTGTGGCTAAGCCATGTCTCCGCAATATCATTTCTTTCAGGAGTGCTAGTTCTGCAAGGTTCGCAGGAGAGCTTCGGTAAAGTTTGGAAGGTAGGAGACGAGGTACTGGCAGAAGTAAAGCTGTGGGTACCGAGCGTGAGTCGTGCTTCGGTAGCTCAGTTGGTAGAGCACTTGCCCGCGAAAGGCAAAGGTCCCGAGTTCGAGTCTCAGTCGGGCACACAGTTTTGATCTGCCAGGAAGTTTCATATCGACGTTTTTGTGCATTTTTACCACCCTGCTGGCCCAAGAACATCATTCAAGAAATCTAACAGTGACAAAGATTGGATACCAATGAAAAATGTTTTAAGGAAACTTTCAATGCTTGAACTTACCACAGCAACTGGGAGGTCTTATACTGTATCACAGAAGCTGTCTGAAGAAATAAGTATTCTTTACTTCACCACCAGGTTTAGAAACAGTCTCATCTCTAAGGATGTTAATAGAAAGTATGTATTTTAAGTATGTCAAAATAATATAAATGTTAATTTCAGTGATGTTTCCACTTTTTGTATATATTTCAGTACCATACTTCAATAATAATTGATTATATCCAGCCAATGTTACACATGAATAGGCAACATCCATAAGATTAATTGTAATATGAATTATCACCTCATTTTCAAAAATTCATATCTTTGTGCACAGCCAGATACCAACGTTGAAATTTGTACAGTACATTGCTATCATATAGGAGTACAAACTGTGCAAAAACCATTTTTATATTCAGTCCCAACTGAGATAACTAGTCCCCAACTTAAAAAAATGAAAATTTTCAAATCTCAGACATTCATAAAAAATTAAGGAAACATTTGTAAGTGTTCTTGCTCTATAGGAGGCTATTAGTGTATGATATCTAACTAGGCTATAGGAAAAAATACTCTCATAAATCACTCCATGTTTGTTATTTTTGGGCCTAAAAAGCGAATTTTTGAAAATTTGGATACCAAACTTTGGAGGTCATTTTGACTGGTTATTTTTGAATTTTGGGTATTTTGTGTGATAGACAATGTTGTAGAGAACACTGGTCTAGAAACAATCGTGTCAATTGCAATGTTTTAACTTAACCCAGTGCAGAGATATTTTTTGCTTACGTCTCTTAACAAACATCGTCGCACACTTACAAACAAAAATTCAATAAACGTGAAAGGTAAATTTTTAACTTCTCAATTACAGGGCAATGACATATAAAAGAATTAAAATATTTAAAAATAATCAAGCAACCAACTTAATTTTTATTGGACCACTTTGTTTGGACTGACCCTTAGTTAAAATACGTGTCACTGGCTGATGATGAGTATCACTGTAGTCATGAAGTAGTGCGAATGAGTAATTTTGACTGTCACCAATCAAAGCTGTTGACTAGTATCTTATTCTTCATTACTCTATGTAGGTTACACTAATGAAATTTGTACAGTTATTCAAGAAGAGAAAATCCATTTTATGCTACTTGGAGAAAAGAAGATGAACGATTCTGGCAAAATTTAATTTTAGTTGATGAGCTACTAAGAAATTACTCTGTATAGAATGGAAGAAATGGCAGACAAGTCTAATAATCTGCATGTTCAGAGAGTAATAACTGCATCCAATTGCTAGGCATCAAGCTGATACGATTTAAATTTGTGTAGTAAGTTAATTTTACTAACCATTAAATTCTTTGCTTCACCGAGTAGTTGGCTAAAGGTTTTTATGGCTGAATACCTCACTCCATTGTGCTACACTATGGTCAAGTGCTGGACAAAGTAAATACTTCCTTCTTCTAGTGTTATATTTGTGAATGTTACTCCTCTTTTCAAAATTGTGATTGGCTGTTGATAAATTTCACTAATGAATAACAATACTACAAGGCTGTGATTAGTATGCCTAACTCTTTAAATAGCTGTCTACAGGATGTTTCACAGTGGACACCACACTTTATATGCAGTATAAGCTTCTTTTCACCGAACACCGATTACCACAATTTATTACAATGCCCTAAGACAGTGAATAAAAATAGAAGTCAACATTTTGACATTTTTAACTTCAAAATCTAATACTACCTGTAACACAAACGTTTCTGAGCTTGAACATTTAAAAAGATGTGAATGTAGATGTTCTTTCAGTACTATCATCATAGTTTAGTATGATGCATGAACCACACTATACTAGAAGGTGAACACAATGATTGTGTTAAGAAGCAAAGATGATGAGTCTTTACAGAACTCAACATCTACCAATATGCAGAAAGGAAAGTTTGAATGGGGTGGGGGGATAACATAATTTACATTTCTTGGCTACGCTTAAGAAGGGGGTAGATGAAGTCCACCTCCTTAATGTTGTTGATCTGTTTACATCTATTGCTAGCTACATTACATTATTAACCTTTTGGTTTGTGCCTATGTGCAACTGAATATGTACAATTTCGGTTTTGACAGAGATGATTCCTCTTCATTTATTGTAACATATTTGGAAACACACACATAGCAACCAACTAATGAACACGGCTGCGAGTTTTTCACACTGCACAAGAACTACACATTCCTCAATGAAAGTCATATTTGAACACACAAGTCTTCCTTCCTTAAGGTCACAATCTATTGTCTTTATTACTTGCATAGACTATCTGTCCTATCCCCATAACACGTGTTAGGCACACTGTGTTGTATATTTTGGCCTACAGTGATTTGTAATTTACTACCTTGACAAATCATATACAATTGTGACAAACCTTGAACGAATAAAGATAAATAAAAGTAAATGCTGAAAGAAAAAGTCAAAACAGCAGAAATGAAGAGGAAAGTAGGATGGCAAATCAGCAGTGACAAAGTAAGGATTGTCCTACACATTTCAAAATTATGTCATCCCCCACATCCTCAAGGAACCACTCACTACAAGTATAAATAACAAGTTTTTAATGTAATCACTATTATCAGTTTGTGGAGGTGAAGCTTATACACACCTAAGAAACTACTTCAGATATTTCTTTTCAAGAATGGGTACATTAACAATAACATAACTTTTCTTTCAAAATTTAACTTATTACGCATACAAGACTCAAGTTAGAGCTGTAGAAGATTTACGTCTAAGGCAAGCTCATTTACACAAAGCAGTGCCCTTAGATTCATCATTTTCTATATCTATTGCTTCACATCGGCTTCGAACATTCCCTTGTCTTCGAATATTACGATTCCATTCTACTCCAGCTTTAACACATGAAAAACTTAAGATTCAGAAATTGCCAGCATAAAATTTGCTTGGCAAATCAAAATCCACTAATACCTGCTAAATGACATAATTTCAGCAAATATAGTGAATATAATGTTACAGACAAATTTGTATTACCTTTCCATGTGTATGTTAACGCAATAAATTATTGGTCAAGGATACAGGCTAATAAAGATTTCATTTACGGGATGGCCGATCTCCCTCGGAATCTGAGGTAACAAAGGCATCCTTCAAGTGAAGCTGAAAGTAAGAACTGACTAACCTGGAAATTAAATGAGCGTGATATCAGGATAAGCAAACAGCATGACGTGTGGTTATCAAACTTACCCACGAGACAGCGTGCCTGAAACCCTAGAATCAAGTAGTTCAAATTGGACGGGCACACCACCGCAATACTCATGTTCCCACCACGTGACCGCTGCAACAGCGGCGCTGCTAGAAGTGCATTCAAAACTTCAAACCCGTAACGTGAAACACGTGAACGTCATAAACAGAAGAAAACCGACGGCGCCAAACTGTGACCAAACGTTCAACCATAGATTTTGGCTATGGTCGAAGGACCAAACTAAATTACGCAACTTGTAAAGAGACAACTAATTATATGAGAAACTTTTGATATATTAGCATAAAGATGTTTCACAGTTCATCTAATGGAACAGGTATCTCAGTAACTCATCATAACTGGAGAGAACCCAAGGAAGAATATTGAACACCACGTTGCTGAAACACGAAAGAATCGCCACTCGCAAAATGTTGATGCGTGAATCTTTCGCCCCCTAAAGGCACCTGTTGTAAAAAAGCAAAAATGTTCTTAACGTTCAGTGTAGTATTCCTTGGTATTTTCATGAAGTATGTTTTGTGTATATAGGATCTCCTTGAAGTTCGTTTTTTTTTTTCTTCAGTTAAGTGCCAAATCTATATCCTACAGAAATATACCGTTCTAAATGAAACTGTATTGTTCAGACTTAATAATTTGCAACAGGTTATGGGCCGAGGCTACGTGAAACTGAACAAAATACAGTTCTTTTTTTTTCCAAGCTTGATTCAATTCAGTGTGTGCTGGTAGCAGCTATCTGTTGTTGAATCTAGAGTACGGAAAGAATATGGAGACTATAAAGTGATTATCGATAAAACTCGAAGGCCCTGAAGATTGGGCAAAATGGAAATAGCATATCTCTATACTGGAACACGTGAGGTAATACTGACCTTACGACTTATCTTAGAAGAAAGATTAAGGAAAGGCAAACCTACGTTTCTAGCAGTTGTAGACTTAGAGAAAGCTTTTGACAATGTTGACTGGAATACTCTCTTTCAAATTCTAAAGGTGGCAGGGGTAAAATACAGGGAGCGAAAGGCTATTTACAATTTGTACAGAAACCAGATGGCAGTTATAAGAGTCGAGGGACATCAAAGGGAAGCAGTGGTTGGGAAGGGAGTAAGACAGGGTTGTAGCCTCTCCCCGATGTTATTCAATCTGTATATTGAACAAGCAGTAAAGGAAACAAAAGAAGAATTCGGAGTAGGTATTAAAATCCATGGAGAAGAAATAAAAACTTTGAGGTTCGCCGATGACATTGTAATTCTGTCAGAGACAGCAAAGGACTTGGAAGAGCAGTTGAACGGAATGGATGGTGTCTTGAAGGGAGGATACAAGATGAACATCAACAAAAGCAAAACGAGGATAATGGAATGTAGTCGAATTAAGTCGGGTGATGTTGAGGGTATTAAATTAGAAAATGAGACACTTAAAGTACCGTAGTAAAGGAGTTTTGCTATTTGGGGAGCAAAATAACTGATGATTGTCGAAGTAGAGAGGATATAAAATGTAGACTGGCAATGGCAAGGAAAGCGTTTCTGAAGAAGAGAAATTTGTTAACATCGAGTATAGATTTAAGTGTCAGGAAGTCATTTCTGAAAGTATTTGTATGGAGTGTAGCCATGTATGGAAGTGAAAAATGGGCGGTAAATAGTTTGGACAAGAAGAGAATAGAAGCTTTCGAAATGTGGTGCTACAGAAGAATGCTGAAGATTAGATGGGTAGATCACATAACTAATGAGAAGGTACTGAATAGGATTGGGGAGAAGAGGAGTTTGTGGCACAACTTGACCAGAAGAAGGGATCGGTTGGTAGGACATGTTCTGAGGCATCAAGGGATCACCAATTTAGTATTGGAGGGCAGCGTGGAGGGTAAAAATCCTAGGGGGAGACCAAGAGATGAATACACTAAGCAGATTCAGAATGATGTAGGTTGCAGTAGGTACTGGGAGATGAAGAAGCTTGCACAGGATAGAGTAGCGTGGAGAGCTGCATCAAACCAGTCTCAGGACTGAAGACCACAACAACAACATGGTAATCCGTTCATATGAACCGGAAGACGTTATTATCGGTACGCGCGAACCCGCAGTGCTGCCTCAGCAATCAACAAGTGAACAGAAGGCAGCATACGTAGCATGGCAAAAGAATGACGCGAAAGTGGCAAGTTTGTTAGCAAGTGCACTAAGCAAACCAGTAGCTGAACTTGCATTGACGTGCAGAAACGCTAAAGAAATATGGGGCAAACTACATGCGAGATTTGAACGTAGTAGCACGCAAAGCTTGAACATGTTAATTGAAACATTCTTTCGTGTCAAACGTGACGAAGCAGAAGATATCACATGTTGCTAAGCTACTAAAGTTATTTGTAGATTTAAATGATGAATTAACGAAACATGAAGAGAATACGTTGTCTGAAAGAATATTAAATGGTCGAATTTGATCTACACTGGGAGAGGAATACGTTAATTTCAAAGATCTCTGGGATACAATACCAGCTGAAAACCAGAATTTGAACTTACACTTATTGAAAAACTTTGTGCTATTGGACTGCGTGAACAAAGTACAACGGATGTAACTGCACTGCTTGCGTATAACTCACGAAAAAAGATGTCAAAAGAGCGAGCAAAAGAAAAATTTCCGTGTAACAAATGTAAACAACTAGGACACTGGGCAGCGGTGTATCCACAGAACCCCCGTGACTGCATTAACGAGCGGCAAGGAGAGAAGGTGAGTGAAAACTCTGTGTTTACTTCGTGTGCCATGGGTGTGTCTACTGTAAATTATATTGACGTAAATAAATGGTATTGTGATAGTGGCGCTACGAAGCATATCACCCGAATAAACAATACTTCGTCTTGTACAGCGAATTTGATGTTGCTGAAGTGGTTTCATTAGGAAGACAAGGTACTAACATGCATGCACTTGGTAAAGGCACAGTTTACATCGAAATAAGACGAAACAATGAGTGGTATAGGGCCATGTTGGAGAATGTTTTGTATGTGCCCGATGCTTGCACTCATTTATTCTCTGCCAGAGCAGCTGCAGGTAATGGCTACAGTATAACATTCGATTATAGAAGTGTTATGATTAAAAAAAATCAGCAGCGACATCGTCATGACAGGCTATGTGGAAAATGGTCTGTACGTGTTCAATATGCGTGTTGTCAGACTAGAAAACAGAGATCAAGTAAATATAGCGACATCTGAAACACTGCAAATGTACCATGAAAGATTCGGTCATCAAAATAAGCAATACATCAAGAACATTTTGAAGAAACTTATCAGTGTAGAGGGTTGTAATGATGAATTTTGTGACGGTTGTGCATTAGGAAAGATGCACATAATACCATTCAAACAACGAACAAACCGCTCCACAATTAGTAACGAATTAATTCACGCAGATGCCAATGGACCAATGAGTACAGAGTCGTTTGGAGCAGCTCGATATTATATATGTTTTAAAGACGATTTCAGTAAATTTCGTCTATTTTTTTTTTCTTAAGCACAAACATGAAGTGTACGATATGCTTAAGCAGTTTTTAAATGAAGCGCAAACCAGAGGACATGATGTTAAACAATTTCGATGTGATGGAGGCAAGGAATTTAACAACAACATGATTGAGAAATTACTCATGGATAAAGGAATAGAATTACTGATTTCTCCACCGTATACTCCTGAACAAAACGGTGTGGCCGAACGTGAAAATAGAACAATTGTTGAAGCTGCACGTTCGATGCTAAACACAAGTAAGCTACCAAGAGGACTGTGGGCAGAAGCATGTAATACAGCAGTCTGTATTTTACGTCGTTCTTTAAGGTCTTCGGTTCCAGACAAATTTCCATATGAGCTGTGGTACAATCGATCAATGGGAAAACTTGATCGTCTCAGAATTTTTGGCACAGGTTACTATGTTCATACAAGCAAACAATTCCGTTCAAACTGTTTTTGGACAACTCGTTGGTTATGTCAATGACGAAAATGGATTTAGGGTCTGGGTTCCTTCCAAAAGGAAAGTTGTCTTGAATCATGATATAAATTTTAAACCACAGATAGTGTGTAGCTCCTACAGTGATCACATTACCTTAGACATTCCTCGGCAGTCTGCTTCTGGAGGAAGTCAAAGTGAAGAAAACCTTAACGGACTTGAATCTGGAGGAAGTCAGGAATCAGATGGCAATAGCAAAAAAAATCAGCAGAATTCCTGAAAGCCAAAGCGTTAGAATCTTCTAACGTAGATGAACTAGAGAACAGAAGACTACGAAGAAAACCAACCTGGATAGAAAGTGGTGAGCTCTTGATGTTTCCAAAACTTACTGCTGGCGAACAAAAAGATCCAAACTGTTTTTCTGATATATTACAGTCGAATGAGAAAGAAAATTGGATGCAAGCTATCAATGAAGAACTAGAATCACTAAAAAGAAACAATACTTGGGTGTTAGTTGAACGTCCTATGAATGCCAAAGTATTACAAAATCGTTGGGTTCTACGTCGAAAAGTTTCAGCTGATGGAAACGCTCGCTTCAAAGCCCGATTAGTTGCTAAAGGATATATTCAGCAAGCAGGAATATTTTTGAACGGAATACTTCAAGATGAAGTATACATGGAACAACCAGAAGGCTTTGAAGATAGTACGCATCGAGTGTGTCTCCTGAAACGGAGTCTCTATGGACTAAAACTAGTACCACGCTGCTGGAACAAACTGTTTATGGGCGTTATGCAGAAAGCAGGTTTTCGGAACAGTGCTGCAGATCCTTGTTTGTTTTATCGCAAATGCAATGAAAAAAGACTTTATGTAGCTATTTACGTTGATGAGGGCCTAATTCTTGGCAGTGACGAAGAAATAACAGCATTTCTGAACACTTTACAATGTGAATTTGATATAACATTCGGAAATCTCGACAGTTTTCTTGGCACAAAAATAAAACAAAATGAAAATGGAGCAACTATGATAAGTCAAGAAAAGTACAGGATAGAAATACTGGAAAGATTTCGAATGGCAGAATCTAACATGAATTCAACTCCCATTGGATATGAAGAAAATGATCAGAATGAAACAGAAGCAATTTCGTCCTCCGTTCCCAACATCGGGGCAATTGCCTGTCTTATGTATCTCCCAATAGCACTCGTACAGACATAAGTTTTGCAGTCAATAAAGCTTCTCGAGCTATGGGAAAACCAACTGCTTCAGACTGGAACCGAGTTAAACGCGTATTTCGGTATCTGAAAGGTACAGTAAATTATGGCATTATCTATGATATTGAAGAAAATCTGAGAATTTACAGTGATGCTGATTTTGCTGGAGACAAACAGACAAAACGTTCAACAACTGGTATTGTGGCAAAGTCCCATGGGGGGCGGAAGGGCAATGTAATGGACAAGTCAGTTGCAGAAGGTAGTGGCTACATCTACAACTGAAGCAGAAATCATTTCAGCAAGTGAAGGAGCCAAAGAATTAATTTGGTTACGTCGTTTACTAAGTGACGTGGTTGAAATGCCTGAACAACCTCCAACACTTTATATTGACAATGCCAGTGCACTGAAACTGGCAAAAACCCTGAATATCATCGTCTGTCAAAACACATAGAGGTCCGACACTTCTATGGTCGTGAAAGATTTCTGAATGGTGAAATTTTGGTAGAACATATAGATGGAAAAAACCAGTTAGTTGATCTGCTGACAAAGCCACTTGAGCGAGTTCGATTTAATTTGCTGTGTGCAGAGATTGGTATGAAGGAAGTCAAACAGTTACTCTTTTTTCATATGACTGTTATATTTAACCTTTTGGAGGAAGTGTTGTAAAAAAGGAAAATTGTTTTTAACGTTCCATGTAGTATGTTTTGTGTATATAGGATGTCCTTGAAGTTCGTTTTTTTATTTTCAGTTAAGTGCCAAATCTGAATCCTAAAGAACTATACCGTTTTAAATGAAACTGTATCGTCTGGACTTAATAATTTGCAACAGCCCCCACACATACCTCATGCTTGACAATCACGAAGTACAAATGAGTACCATCGCTAACCGTGGGGGGGGGGGGGGGGCAACTGGCTAGCGAACCGATTGGTGAACAGGAACTGGCAGGCAGAATCAACGCGCCTACCACTCGGGCCCCTACTTAATCCCCACCCCTTCTATAGCGCACACGTCGTCAACAATTAAATTAAATTTACGCAAGTTGTTAGTCGCACGTTCATTGTTTCAGTCCAGTTTTCTTTTGAGTTGTACAAAGTTTGAAGTGTTCACCTACAGTGTGTAACATTTTATGCACCATGCCATCCGAAAAAAGAAATGTGTCTTGGATAGCTGACAATTATGGAACATTTAAAGGGTGACATTTATTGAACGAAATCAACATCGTTATAACTTCTGAATGGTTCGCATTAGGGTCGTTCAAACTGCACGGTTAGCTGCGGTGCATGATGGGAATTAGTATGTGCTGTATGGTTTGGTTTGCGACGAAGCTCACTTTCATTTGGGTGGGCTCATCATTAAGCAAAATTGGCGCATTTCGCCAGCGAGAAATTCTTCATCCTCAACGGGTGATTGTGTGGTGTGCAATGTCCAGACCCGGGAATAATTGGTGCGATGTTTCCTGATGGCACGGTGACTTCTGAACGGTACGTGAAGGTTTTGGAAGATGATTTCATCCCCGTTATCCTAAGTGACCCTGATTTCGACAAAATGTGGTTCATGCAAGATGGAGCTCGACTCCATCGAAGCAGGAAAGAGAGAGTGATGTCCTGCAAAACCACTTTGGTTACCGCGTTCTGACTCTGCGGTACCCAGAGGCTACTGACATAGGCCTCAGTTGGCCGCAATATTCTCCGTATCTGGACGCATGCGACTTCTCCAGGTGGGGTTATATTAAACGCAAGATGTACATAAACCATTGCTGAGCTCAAAACAGCCATCCAGGAGGTGAACAACAGCATCGATGTTCCGAAACTTGGCAGGTCATGCAGAATTTCGCTGTTCGTCTGCGCAATATCATCGCCAATGATGGCAGGCATAGCGAATGTCTTAATCTAAATCCGAATATGTGTACTGATGTTTACCTGTTGGAAAGTGTGTGCATGCTGTGGTTTGTAAAAAATTACATTTCTCTTCATATAGTTCAACAATTGTCACCCTGTACATATGAGGGGAATGTTTTATATTGTAGAATTTGCGAGAGAAACGATTCGTGCGAAAAAAGTTTCAAACACATCGACATGGTAAGACAAATCTTCAGCCTCCAAAGGCAACAAAAAAATATTGCTCTAATATGGATATATGTGTAGCATTCATTTCAAGTAATACTCCTCTTCACAAACTTACAGAACCTCCCTCAAAGGTTTTCTTCGCCTATATTGGTTGAATCAAAATACATCAGATGAATCAACAGTGCCTAAAAATTACATCCGGCCATTTGTCTTCATGTACTGAAAGAAATAGGCAATCAACTAAAGGGCAACATTATTTGGATTTTATCTGACTAAACTAGCGACACTTGTGGCCATTACATTGCAAATTAAGTTGTCGGTGCTTTAAAACAAGATCCGCTTCCTCCGTATTTAGTGGCCTACGATTGGCAGTTTATTTAATAATGGTACTAGAAAAATATTTCCAGAATCACCTGCAGATTAAAGGGTGTTTGTGATTTTCTCAGATGCTACTCCCTATATTATCAAAGCAGTACACCCTCCAAGTATTTTATCCCAATTTGGTTCATAAGCCATACTTCGCTCACGGAGTACATCGCCTTGCTGAAGTGGTACAATCCACGTTTAGGAATGTAAATAAATTGATTTCGTCTACAAAGCAAGCGTTTCCTAACACATATCCTCGCATCAAGACCTACAAAGAAAAACTACCGTAAAATGGGGTGACTTTGTGACAAGTTTTGCATATTTTCACTCGTACACTGATCAATTTTTAACACAAACTGAAACGGATGGCATCATAAGATAGCTACAACCTTCCTTTACAAGATTATGTCTTCAAAAAATTTGTATCTTTTTTATGAACGACTATATAAAGGGAAAACTCTGTCACAAAGTCACCCCACCCTGTGGGGTGACTTTGTGACAACATTGTTTTTGGGTTACAAAGTATGGGAAAAAAATAATGTCACAATTTTGACCCATCAAAAAGTATATTTAATCAATGTACATGTGTTTGATGCTTTGGTAGAGCTACATCATTTTTACAAGTGATGAAAAAGGAGCTCCCTAATCTAGATTTTTCACCTCAAAGAACCCTCGCTTTCCTACCGGTCTTGGGGGGTCGATAGTGTACAAAACTTCTTCTTTGGAGTACAGAATAGCATCTTCTTTAGTAGGCCACTTCCAGAACATCTTGGTCCTCTCAATAACGCTGACAATGTAGCCCTCTTGTTTTTCTTCAGTCACCCTTCCTGGAAAAAGTTTCCCTTCAAAGTTCACCACTACAAAATCATCCACTTTGAAAACCTTTTTTTCAGGAGGCATGCTGTCGATTCCCAAGACGTCTTTATCATTTGGAATCACTTTTGTGGGAGACATTTCAGGTTCTGAATCCTCCAAACAGCTGAAAGATTCATCCAGCACGTCGGGGTCACTGGGATCTTCATCCGTCCAGTTCCTCTCTCTGCTGTTGTCTTCATCTGAAGAGCTTTCTTCAGACATCTCACCTCCCAGTACAGCCTTTTCCTTGGATCCGCTGGGTCTGGAGGAAGTGCTGGCTTTTGTGTTCTTCCCTTTCAGCTGTTCCGCCCTACTGGCTTCGATTTCGGCACTGGAGATACTTCTGCCTGCTGGAACAGTGAGCCTTCTCCTTCTCTTGGGGGCCCGGCATCCTGTAACCTCTTCTCTCTTCTTCTGCAGTTCTTCTATGAAGATCTCACCAACCACTCCTGATAAGAACTGTAGGCTCTCTTCCAAGACGGCCTTCGGGAGTCTTTGGAGGACTTCCATTTTGTTAAGCGGAAAAATCCCAGTCTTCCTAAATCCTGACTGGAGACTTTTTATGATGTTCTCCTGCAGCTTGTCCATCATTTTCTTTAACAGACCAGGCAGTTCATCTTTTGGAACTGATGTGCACCGGCTACCAGATGTCGATTGCTTCCAATCTGACAAAATTTCACGCCAAATCAGTTTTAGAACTCTGAATATGGCAACATCTAGCGGTTGCAGTAGATGTGTCGCATTTGGTGGGAGTGCGATAAATTTTATCCCATAATTTTCGCAGAGTCGAATAACCTCTAGGTTAATATGCGAACTCAAATTATCGCCAATAAGAACTTTTTGGCCATCTTGTTGTTTCAGTATGGGGAGCATAAGATTGATGAACCAGTCCTCAAACACTTGGTGATCAAACCATCCAGATTTAGTACGATTGTAGCGGGCTCCTCCAGGTCAATTTTCGGTCCAGGTCGACCACATGTTCTCGGCCTTGTAATTTACGTATAGTGGAGCCAACTGTCCTGTGGCGTTCCCACAGACCATAATCGAAGTACACGCTTTGGAACAATTTTGTATCCGCTCTGGATATTTTGCTCCTCTTCTGACCAACACTTTTTTGCTTCCCGGATCGTCCTGGACGTTCGTTTCGTCGTAATTCCAAATTTTTTCTGGCGGAATACCCTCTAACTCCTTCTCTAAATGCTCAAAATATGAGTCAATCACTTCAGTATCAGTCGCAGCTCTTGCATATGTAATATTTTTGGCGACACGTTCGGAGAGAACATACTTATGCCGCTTCATAAATGACATGGCCCACTCTCTCCCAGGAAAGTTTCCATTTCCAAACACGGGAACTTTTCTTCCAGTTCGATCTAGATATGATTTGACGACACAGCACAAATCAAGTAATGTCATTGGGAAACCATAAGATGCCATTGCAATGGAATGAGCAACGAATGTATCTTCTTCTTCTTCTTCTTTTGTAAAAATAGGTTGACCCCCATGCTGTCTTTTAGGTTTGACTGTCTCTGAGTTTGAGGTGGTCGAACGTTTTATCTCTTTGGTTTTGTTCCACAATGTGTTTCGATGAATATTGAACCTAAAAGCAGAGAAAAAGAACGTATAAAACATATATACCAGTATGGTATAATTCAGAAAAAAATACCATACCTTTTAAAAGATGTTTAAATGAAAAAATGCCAAAAATATCAGAATTTTACGAAGGTAGGTTTAAAATTTGCATAAATGCTTCCTTTACAAATGCCAGAAGTTGCAAATTGGTGTAAAAACCCGTTTTATGACAGTAAAGTTTGTAACAAAATAAAGGAATGTAGGTAACTTCCTGGTGTACCTAGCTGTATTTTGCTCCCTATTCAAGCAGAAGAATTTGCTTAAAAACGCCAACCAGATGGTCATCTAAACGTCTATTTTAGCCTTACAGTATCCAATGAAACGTTTGCTTCCTGTGTGACAGTGTATGAAAAATTAAAGAACTGCCACTAACCTTTCAGATGCTGTTCGCAGGGTAATTTTCTTTGTTAAAACCAATTTAACGGCTTTATCTAACGTCTCTGGAGAGTAATTTCTATAGGCTCTTGCACCCAACTTCCTTTTATAAGACCTCATCTTCTTTTCAGCGCTTGAAAGACAAGAAAACGTGATAAAATATAACCTAAAACCATGGTGGGGTGACTTTGTGACAAGTTGGGGTGTCACAAAGTCGCCACACAAAGTGCGTGCATTTCAGTTTTTGTCTCATATGTTCAACAAACATGGCTTGATTTAATCGATATTCTACAATAATTGCCCAACATATTAACAAACAAATGTACATACCTGTTTTAGTTGCGTCCTTAACATAAACGTTTTCACAATATAAAGTTTCCCTCGTTTTACGAAAACGTAAATAACAGCGTTTCTAAGCAACGGCGTCGGAAGGAACTATGCGTGTGCAGAAGCTTCACCCTGCTGCCGCTACGTGGCGTGGCATGTCTGACAAACGAAATGCGTGGTTCAGCTCTTTCCTGTGAGACGAGCGGTCGCGGCGCGAGATTTAAAATACGAAAACTCGATCCCTTGTCACAAAGTCACCCCACCAGTCACAAAGTCGCCCCATTTTACGGTACCAAACTTGGCTTTACCTCCAGAACCAGTGGTAACTCGTTGGGATTAGCGAATGAAATTAGTCTAGCGAAATTCTCAGTGCCGGACGTATTACCGAGACAATTTACAGAAAAGTTTGAAAACGTTTTGGACAATAACCAACTCTTTGAATCCTTGTCCCAAATTAAGTTTCATTAATGACACGGGTGAACTTTTGCAAACATAGCATCCAACTTCAAATACTGCTCTGTTACCTCCCTTGATGTAGAACGGTCCTTTTCCGGTTATAAGAATTTTGAGTGATCGAAGACACTTTCTTACTATTGAACATGTGTAACAATGATTATGTTGTATATTAGTACTATTGCCAACTGATAAGTATTATTCAGTGTTAATTTATCCGTAGATAAATAATTTACTTTTGCTTGTACAAAAAATCATGTATCATAGTTGAATTTCTATATACACTGAACTGCTGTCGCATTGCGCACCTTGACCTGGTGTTGACATAGTGTCCCCCTTTTTTTTTAATTACACGTTAATCCAAAAATAAATCTAGCCATAAGTTTAAGTAAACGCAATCAACAATATAACAAGAATCTGCTTAATTTTTCATGGAACTCCTCGACAGGCCGGCCGATGTGGCCGAGCGGTTCTAGGCGCTTCAGTCTGGAACCGCACGACCACTACGGTCGCAGGTTCGAATCCAGCCTCGGGCATGGATGTGTGTGATGTCCTTCGATTAGTTAGGTTTAAGTAGTTCTATGTTCTAGGGGACTGATGACCTCAGATGTTCAAGTCCCATAGTGCTCAGAGCCATTTGAACCAACTCCTCGACAGAATAGAAGTGACCTTCGAGGAAACTTCAGTTTTGATTTGAAATTGGGTGCATTACTGTTAAGATTCTTTGATTCTTGTGGTAGCTTACTGAAAATGGATGCAAAGCTACTTATTCTTGGGAATAAGCTGATATTTTTAATAAGAAATGACAGTATTACGCCAATGTCAAAATACCCAGACTAGTGAACAGGGGTCGACAAGAGGTTCGAGAACTTCAACACTTTTTGTCCGAACCGCCCGTTTCTAAGCCAAAAATATCCTTTTAGAATGGGATGAGTTACCCCAGAATATACCACCATATGACATAAGTGAATGAAAATTAGCAAAGTATACTAACTTTCGAGTCGACTGATCACTTACATCGGATACCATCTGAATAGTAAAAATGGCAGCAGTATGTCTTTGAACAACATCCTGGCCATGGGCTTTCGAAGACAGTTTATTATCTATCTGAACACCTAGAAATTTGAACTGATCAGTTTCATTAATCATATGCCCATTCTGTGAAATTAAAACGCCGAGTTTTGTTGATTTGTGAGTAAGAAACTGTAAAAACTGAGTCTTACAGTGATTTGGCGTTAGTTCATTTTCTACATGCCATGAACTCTTGTCAGGAGCTGCACTATTTGAAACCGAGCCAATGTTGAATACAACGTCCTTTGATACCATCAGCAAACAAATATATTTGTGTTACACGTAGAACTAGAGGGCATATCATTTGTATAAATAATGAACAGGAGTGGCCCTAACACTGTTCCTGGGGCACCCCTCATTTGACGGTACCCCACATCACAGCCATTCTCAACACTGTGAATAATGACCTTTTGCTGTCTGATGCTAAAGTAAGAGGTGAACGAATTATGACTACTCCCCGCATTCTGTAATGGCCCAACTTCTGGAACAATATTTTGTGATCAACACAATCAAACGCCACAATCAAAAAATATACCTAGCATTTGAAACCTTTTGTTTAACCCATGCAGTACATCACAGAGAAAAGAGAATACAGCATATTCAGTTGTTGAACGATTTCTAAAGCTGTCCTGTACATATGATAGCAAATTGTGTGATGTAAAATGATCAATTACCCTTACACACAAAGCCTTTTCAATAACTTTAGCAAACACTGATGGCATAGAAATATGTCTAAAATTATCTAAATTATCCCTTTCTCCCTTTTTATGAAGCGGCTTTACTACTGAGTACTTTAATAGCTCAGGAAACTGACCATTCCTAAAGGAAAATTTACAAATATGGCTAAATACAGGGCTAACATGTTCAACACAGTACTTTAACATTCTGCTAGGCACTCCTCATATCCATGAGAGTCCATTGTCTTCAATGATTTATTTACCGACTCGATCTCCCAATTGTCTGTATCACAGAGGAGTATTTCAGACACCAGTCTCAGAAAGGCATTTGCCAGGAGAGGTATATGATTCCCTGTAGAAATCAACTTTTTTTTTAAATCCACCAGCAATGCTCAGAAAATTATTGTTAAATACTGTACATACATCTGATTTATCAGTAACAGAAATGTTTTACTTCGAACTGACTTTATATCGTTTACCTTGTGCTGCTGACCAGACACTTCCTTCACAACTGACCATATGGTGAATTAGCTACTCTATTTGCGTACTACACACACTTTGCCTTCCTAGTAACATTTTGAAGCACCTCACTAGAGTGTTTTTAATTGGCTACTGTAGCTTGATTGAGACTACTTCCAACATTTTGATGTAATTCCCACTTTGTTCTACATGATATCCTTGACCCACGTGTCAGCCACCCAGGCTGCCTTTTACTGCTAATACCCATTTAGAACGTTCTAATGGAAAGCAACTCTCAAAGAGCACAACAAATGTGTTAAGGATAGCATTATAATTGTCATTTATGTTATTGGCACTATAAACATCCTGGCACTCATATCCCTCGAAGAGATTTAAAAACACTATTGCCCCTGGATTAACTTCCCTACATAGTTTGTAATTATATGTGACATTTGTTTGAGTACAAAGGCCTTTTAGTGTTAAAATCTGTGCATCATGGTCTGAAAGGCCATTCACCCTCTTACTAACAGAATGCCCATCTAGTAATGGAGAATGAGTAAAAAATATTGTCTATAGCTGTGCTTCTGTTCCCCTGAACCCTAGGTGGGAGAAAACACAATATCTGAACAAGATCATATGAATTTGGAAGATCTACCAACATCCTATTTCTTGCACCATTGTGTACAAAATTTATGTTGAAGTCACTAATTTCTGATACTTCTTATAAAGTGAATTAGTCTCTAGCTTGAGCAGAAATGCTATGAAGTCAGAGTTAAGGAACCTATAGACAACAAAAATTAGAACTTCAGTTTCACCCAATTCAACTTCCCTTGCACAACATTCAAATATGTATTTAGTGCAGTGCCGTCATACGTCTATGTACTAAATAGAATACTGCTTTTTAAGTATATGGCCACTCCTCTACTCTGCAAGGAACTCCTTGAAAAACAGCCGGATAATTTGTATCCTGGTAAAAGAAGCCTCTGAATTGTGAAATTATTTAAGTGGTGCTCTCATATACCAACAATTTCAGAGTCAACATCTACAAGTAGTTCACTAACTTTACCTCCAATACCTCATATCTTGATGAAATATGCAAAATCCTTCACTACTGTGATACCTGAATTCCTTTGAAGGTGATTCCTTAGTTAGAGGCACTTCCTTTAAGCAGGTATACCTATCAGCTGACTTCAGTCTAAAAAGGATGCAGCTCGAACACCAACTACTACAAGAATTTTTCCACGAGTGATCCCACAACCACCCACTAAACAGTTACCTATAAGCCTTGCCAGCCTCTCCTTTCCATACCTATTGAGGTGCAGGCCATGCCTAGTGAAACCTGATCTACTCAACTCGCACCACTGAAATGTGACCCATGCCCTCTGCCATCAGTGTCTTCTCCAGCCCCATGTTAACACGCCTCAGAGCCGCACTAAGGTGAGGCCGATCAAGACGCTGAAATAGTTGCACAAAATGCACATTAGTGCCGCCAGTTTGAGTAGCTATCTTTAGTAGGTCATCGTCTACATCATATTCCCCATCCCTATCATGACTATTCCCTGCTGCGCTCATTATCATTATCTGGTCCTTCTTCATAAAATTCCTACGTAACTCCCCTATGCTGTCAGTCACCTTAGCCAACCCTGCACAAAATAGTAAAAGGCATTCACCTTGATCTCCCCAAGTACAAGCCACAATTTCCTCTTGGCAATTTGAAACTTGATGAGAAGTACTCTTTCAATAGCATTTATACAGATGTGGCAAAAATAAGTCACATTAAAAGATTGTCTTCCAAGTGGTGATAACCGTGTATGGCACCAACACAACTTTAATTATCCTTCCATTGAACCACTGTATTATATACAAGCTAATACATAACATACCTTGACTCAAGCTTTAATATTACAGTAACGCATAACTATAAAACAAAGCTTTCAAAATACAGGGTAGTATTCTATCAGAACAATTTATGATATTTTAGACCGAAGGACGACGGATGCCTTAAATGTGCTGCATTTGCCTTACTCATAGATGTCAGGATGAAATTTACAGAGAAGAGATCAATGCCAAAGAAGAGTAACTAAGATGAACTGGTGACTTACCTTTGTTAAAATTCTTATTTCAATCTACACTCCAAAATGACCTTGTGGTCGCATCATCTGTGTATTATGATTGGCATTTAAAAAAAAAACAGTACTTTATGCACATGGAATGAGATGGATGTAATATTAGACAGTCATCACGTATGTTTAAGAGAATATGACAGTGTTATCCGACATTTAACAAGTGAGGATGATGTCAGATGGATGCAGGCAGGAGTTAATACAATTATACATTTTATTATTTGCTAATCGCCCTGTGCAAGAACTCTCAACTTTATAAAAATGTCCCAGTGTACCTCCTGAAGGATGGATACAAACATTCAAATATGCTGGAAGGCACCCCTGTCTTTTCAGTGTCTACAGTAAGCTGTGTAACAGCTTTCTGAAGATTAAATATAACCAAAAGGATGCCCAAAAATTCCAGAGCAAATGTTTGTGCACTCCAAAGAAATCATCTCTTCCAGTTTTTCTGACAATTTGATAGCACCTGTACTGAAGGAGCCTCAGAAAGGAAGGTCAAACTTCTGGCATGTTTGTCAGATCCCCAGCTGCATACAAAAAAACTCTCAATTGCAGCATCAAATTTTTAAAGATCTACTCACAACATAAGAGAGATGGAAGGTTAATACAGACTGCCATGAGCATCGCTGTAGTTTGTTGTGCGATGGAAATGTGCATAGCAGTTTGTGTAAACCACACACTTTAGACAGTTCCCATAAAGAATTAGGTTTTTTGTTTACATTGAACTGATGACTCAATCTTTGGTTTGTTGTCTCTATCAACATCCTGTTTGTATACCAAGTACTTTGATCCAATAAAATTGAAACTGGTATTTACCTGTAGCACCGAAGCGAAAAATTCAATACATCTTTGTAATTGCAGATCAGTGAATGTTAAATGGAGGTCTGTATCTCACTAGCATACCTGTATTGGCATAAATGAGGCAATATAATCCATCTACTCACAATTTGATTCATTGAGAAACATTTACTTTCAGAGAGGACTGTGAATGCAGCATTAAGAATGGGACATTAAATTCCAATATACCTTCATGTTTTCCTATATCAGGATCCTCTATGTCAAGCGAGAAACACAAAGTAGATTGGAGGCACCTTGTGTTCCGTTTCCAATAGCAACACAATTACACATACAGCTCAAAGCTTCAGAAATAAGATGCTGCACTTACCTGACACAAAATCACACCCTACAACAATGTGGTAACTAATATAGCCTCAACACAAGCATCCATTTACTTACCATACACAGTTTCTGTATCGTGTCACTGTAGATACAAAAAAAATGTTCAAATGTGTGTGAAATCTTATGGGACTTAACTGCTAAGGTCATCAGTCCCTAAGCTTACACACTACTTAACCTAAATTACCCTAAGTGCAAACACACACACACACACACACACACACACACACACACACACACACACACACACACACAGGCCCGAGGGAGGACTCGAACCTCTGCCGGGACCAGCCGCACAGTCCATGACTGCAGCGCCTTAGACCGGCTAGTCCCGCGCGGCACTGTATACACAATTGTTGCTCCATGATAATCAATTGAAACAAAATAAGAAAATTCTTAGATAATGTTTTCCACACTTACCTGCCCTTTTGGGTTTTGTAAAGAAACAAAGTTCTCAAAAACTTCTGCCATTGCCAGACACTACCTGTTGCATCCCACAGCAATGTTCTTTCTATTTAGCAGTTATACATAAAATACTGCCATAGTATTACTTATGACAGTTAGCTCCTGCCAATGACTATGGAAGACCTGCTGAATGACAGTATCTAAGTGTCCTGACATGGGAATATATAGAAATTTCTGTTTTGGATTATTGTCACAAAAGAAATCTTGCTTACTGGAAAATTATTTTAATTTTGCGTCTAATCATACAAATACAACTACTTCAGTGTATTGAATCTGATGATGGTACATACCCCAATCATCATCATCATCATCCTGTATTTTATCGAGAAAAATACTGCAAGTGTTTTACATTTTGAGGTTGCTTCCTGATGCCACATAAAATTAATAAACATTGTCTGAGATGAGACAAGGTGAAATGAAGAGGTATTCAGCCCTCTGAATATGGATTAAAACAGTTTTGTATGTCAAACAGTATTTTATTTAATTCTAAATGATGGTATCACTACTTACATCACCACTGGATAACACTGGAAGCATCCACAAGAATGCCCGTTTTTGACAGCAATATATAAGAAATACGTAAAAATAGATTAATAAGTATATTAATCAATGATTTGTTTTTATGAGAGATCAGTAACAAAATAGTAAGTAACATGGGCACAGAAGTGTAAAGAAATACATACATATTATAAATATAAACATAACATTGCAAGCCATGATAATGGATAACTTTAAATAATTTTAGCAAGTGTACTGAAAATACAACATTATCAATGCTCAGGGTATACTAACATTTAAAAAACATAGCAAACACTAACAAACTGAATCCTTCAGAAGTAGAGCTTTGACAATGTATTTACAAGCAAATGTTAGGCAATACCATACGCAAATTTGAGATAAAAACTGTGAGAGTGACTAGTATACAGACAAGATATTAAAGGAAGGGTACAGTGATGTACTTAACATCTAAATGAATACACATGTCTATTAAATGGACAATTCAGTGATGTAATTTTAAGTTTACTTAATAGCTGGAAAATAGAAATACTGTTGCACCAATGTGTGTATATATATCAAAAATTAATTTAAAATCATTCAAATGTTTATTCACACTTTCCTCACATGCTAAGGAAAGTGCTGTTACATTGAACAATCAACTTGTCAGATGGAATAAAGAAATAATCATCAATTTACTGTCTAATGACTAGACTATTGTTATTGTTGTTGTCGTTAATACTGATTAATGCATGTAATTTATTTACATATTCCATAACTGGGTGAAAGAATGGTTGATAACACTTCCTTGCTGTGCAGTTACACATTCTGAAAGCCCTGATGGATGTTCTCACATCCATTAATGCACAGCCTACACCACCACTACTTTAGAAGCAGTTGTGAAGAAAACAGTGGTACCTTTCGAGTCGCAGTTTACAGTGCCACAAACATATGTAGGCTATCCATGTCTTGTGCCCCGTGAGAAAGGTTCTGATGCACATATCCACTGGTTCAGAAGTCCTGAAGTTGCAAGTCTTTGCAGGATGTTTTTCCCTAAAAATTTGACATAAAATTTAGAACTAATAAACTGCACTTTGTGGGTGGGGTCAGGATAGATTTGCCTACCTCCAGTTCTCCTTGGTACAAAAGCTGAAGCATCTTTTTTATGTGTCTTATACCCACTGCGCTGCAAGGGAAGGCACGAAGGTTAGGGTGTAACTGACATCAAGGTAATACTTATCGAACCAGGAGCATAGGAAATATGCCGTGTCCACTACAGCTAGGGGCAGATTGTCATCCTGATGGCTGCACACCTAACAGAAGAAATTCTTGCACCTCAGAAACGCTCATCCATCGAAGACCGTTTTTGTCACTGAACCAGTCCCATCGTCACACCAGCCCTGTCACTGCACTAGTTCCACTGTTACATCCAGAAACAAGGTAGAAATGAAAGAAATGACTTTCTGATGATCACAGGATATCATCAGAGCAGGTCCTCGATAGTTCTGGAAGTTGTGAAGTGATGCTGAGGGCTACCACAAGTATCCACCTGGTTCCCATCTCGTCAGCTGCGAGGCTAGTCCAGCACTGCAGCAGAAGGTCTTGTAATGACGACCCCAGCCCCACCACATCTTTTGACCGTGACCTCACGAAATTGTGGCAGCACCGCTCCTCTATGGAATATTCCATGCCGTGAGCGTCGCATTGTCTCCCCACAGTACAAGGCTTGGTGACATACCTTCCATCGGCTCACTTCAATTCTGGTGACAGTAGTTCCTGCTGAAATTCTTTAACATAGTCCAGTATTATTGCTACTTACACTCACAGACACTCGTCTCACACATTATTTTCATTAGCACCAGTACTCGGGCAGATTCCGTGCTGCAGGCACTTCAGATGGAATTTTGGTGGGGAAGATCATTGCTCAAATTTGTTGTTGTGATTACGCTTGTTGATAAGACAAATAAATGCAATTGTACTCAGCTTCACTATCCATTCCTCGTTTCATTTCTCGTGAATACTTCTGGTAATAAGGGGGAATTGCAATGATATTAACTGCACAGCCTCATCATCATCATCATCATCATCATCATCATCATCATCAACAACAACAACAACAACATAGAAATTGCATGAACACACAAAATATCTGCAACTTAACTTTCACTATGCATATATAGCACAACTTTACGAGAACTAATAACAATTAAGTGTTCAAATCAAAGTAATTTTTTTCTAATTGAAGAATGTCTATATTCAGTCAATGAATTTTAAAGGGGGCATACAGTAAGAATCCACTGATGTACTATAATGATGTTTATACAAGCGAGACATATGAGGTTTTAACTGCTTTTACTAATAAATAAGATGGTTTCATAAAAGTTATGATTTATGGTAAGAGGTTAACAAGTAATACTTGCAGTAATAATGTCTATAAGGATTGTACTAGATTTCAATATACACATTGACAACTGTAATTATTACTTGCATCACTAAAGCGAGCGCGAGCGAGTGCGAGCGCGCGCGCACACACACACACACACACACACACACACACACACACACACACACACACACACGTTTTCAACAGTGATCATATTTATGACCCCATACAAGAAAGAGTAAATGAACTGATAATTAACAGATTGCATCAAAATGAAAACAAATACAAGCTTCCACTACAGAAGTAGGAACTGAAACCCTGACCTCAACACAGCTTAATAAGGAGAGCAATATTTATGGATGAGGTTACAATAAAGTGTATGATCAAATCAACATAAGAGGTGATGGCGTTTCCAAAAATGCCAAACTGCTGTCTAGAGTAAAATGAACACAACTGAAGTTACATTATCATGAAAAATTACACATATACTCTGACAAACAATTATATATTTACACTGGCAAATAACAGCATTTCACTGTAACACTGATTAAAATTGTACATCATTCGTACTAATAGTACTATTAACTTGTGTACAGAGGTGATATTTTACACCAAAATTGTATTTTTATGATTTGATTCATTCCATATTATGCACGTGCACATAAAGTAACAAAACAAAACTGAACCTAACAAAGATAATATTTACAACACCAAGAATGATTAAGGCATGTTTATTTTTTAAAAGTGCCTTTAAGAGAAATATCCAATTGTAGAAGTCACTATACAGTAAGAAAAGGAAGTGGACTGTTATTCACTTAATATTGAATTTTGGATATTTTTCAGATATTTGTGCAAAAACTATTTTAAATATTATCACAAGGTATAGCTGTATACTGGGAATTCTGTTCCCTCAAACTTAATTTCCTGGCAAATGACACATTGACATACAAAATGTACTAACAGGTTATCACATAACAAGAATAAACTACATACGCAACCACAAGACCTGATTAAAGAATTACCAGTTACAAGCAGAGTAGATAATGATATCTATTACATATAGAGCATAAATCATCACAGGTTATTTTAAGTTTACAGTAAATAATTAATTTTCAGTACTTGTTAAGTACATGAAAGAAACTTCAGTGAATCATTTCACTTGACATTTGAGCAATGTACAATTTCTTTAATGAAACTGCTGTAGGTCATCAGCCTATTGTACAGTGGAGATTTTGATGATCACAAGTTCATTTATTGCTCAGCAGTGTAAATATCATACTAATCTATAGCAGCTCCCTCTCCCAAACAATTACCTCAAAACCACATAGTTTCGGCAGTTACATAATATTACATTGAATCTCAATTTTATTGACTTACCTCAGAACATAACAGCAGTTATCTCAAACAGTATTCATAACCATCATATGTATTAACCAGACAAAACTTACACACACACACACACACACACACACACACACACACACACAGACAGAGAGAGAGAGAGAGAGAGAGAGAGAGAGAGAGAGAGAGAGAGAGTGCAAAACAGCACTTTCTACAAGATAATAAAATTTACAATAAATTTCCCTAACATTAAAAAGGCACTTAAAATTCAATTTAAAAAAGAATCGGTTGTACAAAGTCAAGGTCTATTTTATTCATGTAGCATGGAGCAGACAATGGTGTAAAACTGACCATTTAATTAGAAACACCTTTCATTCTGCTGTGAAATTCTTTGCCCAGGACCTGTGGTTGATTTCATTTTCCTGATCTCAACACTGTGGTGAGATTATGACTTCTTTTTCAGAAGGGTTAACATGATGACACAAAAAATATATCAGAATGGCAAAAGTGTTGCCAAGGTAGTGAATACAGCTGAAAGTGAGTGACTACATTACAAACATTCACTCATCCAGTGAGTACTTACACAATACAAATTGCGTAACTTATTTTACCTTAATTGTGAACTTGTTTGAGATATGTTTCAAGAACGCTGTACACAATGTGTCAAAATTAAGACAACATAATATAGAACTGTATAAGATGTTATTGCTGTATGCATGGATAAGTTAATCTCTTAAAAAAAATTTCGTCTTTCTATTAAGACACATCCGATATTTTATAAATGACATACAGAGGAAAAATCTAATATTTTCTGCACATTACTGCCAAGAGAACAATGTCAACTTTAATATATGTACACACAGGACTATGCAACTGAACACAGTACAGAAAACCAAAATCATCAAGCTGGGTCACCAGGAATATACAATACTGATTGAGATGACTGCTGTAAATTTCTTTTTCTTCTTTTTTTGTCGGGCAAGCAGAAAGTTTAATATACCTGTAGTACAAGATTGTGTACATTCATTGATGCTTATAGAGCACCAAATTCAAATAAAACTGCAACTGCACTAACATGGATCAAAAGAACACACCATTTCAAGCATTAAAGGTAATTTCCAAATATGAAATATAACTAACGTATGCAAGAAGGTGTATCTCCATTCACACCATTATGTCATATCTATACATTCTAAATTAGTGTCTGGAGCTAGCTAATAAACAATTCCAGCAGATGTTCCTTGGGCTTTTCACACAAATTAAACACAATTGGTCCCGCAAGTCAGAACTGTGAACAAGAATACCCTTTTTCCAATATAAAACAACTGCACTACTTAACATCCTAACAATACCATTGAAGAAAATGGACAGAGGCCAAAATCAAAACACTTGTGATTGACTTTTGACAGCACACTAATTATTACACATTTTAATTTTTCCTATGGCATGCTTCAGTTATTGATATGTCAGATGTTCACTCTTATGGACAAAGCATTTTTCCTCTGTTATTTAGGTTTGCATGTCTTGCACTTATCCTTTGCTTAATTATAGTAGATGAAATCTTTTCTTGTTGGGAAATGAGTGATATCTTTGATTAGTGGATAGCCTTTTCACTGTAAATCAAAACATCACACATGAAGTACATGTCTCCGGCTGCAACTGACAAGTGGTGTGTGTGAGATTATATATATTTGTTTACAGTATGTGCAATGTTTACACTTTTCACCACTTTATGCTTTGTCCTGAAAAGGTGTAAGGACCAAAACAAGATGAAACAAAATCCAGTAAAAAATGAATATCTTACTATTTAATTTTGTATTTTATCAAATGATGGCATATTAACATGTTTTTGCTATCCACACAACATATTAAGCAACACTAAATGCTGTAGTACTCTTATGAAGTGCACAGATGGACGGAATGCTGCTGTGGGAAGAAAAAAAAGGAAAGAAAGAAAGAAAGAGCCATTTTAAGATCGGCATGACAGCTACAAACCAGTAATGGCACTCAATGCTTTTCAGAAGTAGTTGTGGCTGATTGCAGTCTTCACTGACAATCCTTCATAGCTGTGGAGTTAAACAAGCTCCAACATGGATAAATTATATACTAAGCTGACAATAGCCTTTTTAACAACATTGCAAAATGGCACTTTTACACTAGATCATCTTGGTGCTATGCCCCATAGGACGTATACTTTCCACTGGAATGTTGTCACCCCAGAGGATGTAGTAAAACCTGTGGCAAGGTTCACCAACTCCACAAGTAAGGACTGTTATTGGTTCTCCAACTATGTAATGAAAAAATAACACACTTTATCTGTCAACCTCTTTCTTTCATTTTTAAGGTATGTTTAGAATCTGGAGGTTTCCCAAATGAACTCAAAACTGCTAAAGTGATACCAGTCTTTTAAAAGGGAGATACGCATCTGCCCCAAAACTATCCACCAGTTTCTATTGTCCCAATTATCTCTGAAGTTTTTGAATGTCTAATGTACAGCCAACTAAATAACTAGAGTTTGAATTACCTCACTCCACCAAGAGTGTCTTTCCGCCGTCCACCTAACCTTCGTAACCTGTTAGTTCATCCCTATGAAATCCCCAAACCACCTTCCCTACCCTCTGGCTCCTATCCTTGTAACCGCTCCCGGTGTAAGACCTGTCCCGTGCACCCTCCCACCACCACCTAGTCCAGACCTGTAACCCGGAAGGTGTACACGATCAAAGGCAGAGCCACGTGTGAAAGCACTTTGGTATGTCTGACCTTCGAAAGTGAAGAAGTTGTGAGTTAGGATGAAGCTGGCTAAGGTAATGAGGAAAGAGGTTTTAGGTAGGGTGGCAGGTGATCGGCGTGAAAGGAAGTGCTCCAGGAGGTTGATGTAGTCAGGTGAAAGGTTTTGTAGGGGGCCTAAGGTTCTGAGGATTCCTTGAAGCTCCGCCTGGACATCAGGAATGGGATTACCTTGGCAAAATTTGTATGTGGTGTTGTCTGAAAGCTGACGCAGTCCCTCAGCCACGTACTCCCGACGATCAAGTACCATGGTCGTGGAACCCTTGCCCGCCGGAAGAATGACGATGGATCGGTCAGCCTTCAGATCACGGACAGCCTACTCCAAATCCCAAGCCACTTTCCTTGACGTTGACCTCCATCTGTCCAATGGCCAGCTTCACACGCCCGTCCACATCAAACCCACCAACAAGCGACAGTACCTCCATTATGACAGCTGCCACCCATTCCACATCAAACGGTCCCTTCCCTACAGCCTAGGTCTTCGTGGCAAACGAATCTGCTCCAGTCCGGAATCTCTGAACCATTACACCAACAACCTGACAACAGCTTTCGCATCCCGCAACTACCCTCCCGACCTGGTACAGAAGCAAATAACCAGAGCCACTTCCTCATCCCCTCAAACCCAGAACCTCCCACAGAAGAACCACAAAAGTGCCCCACTTGTGACAGGATACTTTCCGGGACTGGACCAGACTGAATGTGGCTCTCCAGCAGGGATACGACTTCCTCAAATCCTGCCCTGAAATGAGGTCCATCCTTCATGAAGTCCTCCCCACTCCACCAAGAGTGTCTTTCCGCCTTCCACCTAACCTTTGTAACCTCTCAGTTCATCCCTATGAAATCCCCAAACCACCTTCCCTACCCTCTGGCTCCTACCCTTGTAACCGACCCCCCGGTGTAAAACCTGTCCCATGCACCCTCCCACCACCACCTACTCCAGTCCTGTAACCCGGAAGGTGTACACGATGAAAGGCAGAGCCACATGTGAAAGCACCCACGTGATTTACCAACTGACCTGCCTACACTGTGATGCATTCTATGTGGGAATGACCAGCAACAAACTGTCCATTCGCATGAATGGACACAGGCAGACAGTGTTTGTTGGTAATGAGGATCACCCTGTGGCTAAACATGCCTTGGTGCACGGCCAGCACATCTTGGCACAGTGTTACACCGTCCGGGTTATCTGGATACTTCCCACCAACACCAACCTATCCGAACTCCGGAGATGGGAACTTGCTCTTCAATATATCCTCTCTTCCCGTTACCCACCAGGCCTCAATCTCCGCTAATTTCAAGTTGCCGCCACTCATACCTCACCTGTCATTCAACGTCACCTTTGCCTCTGCACTTCCGCCTCGACTGACATCTCCGCCCAAACTCTGTCTTTAAATATGTCTGCTTGTGTCTGTATATGTGTGGATGGATGCGTGTGCGTGTGCGCGCGCACGCTAGAGTGTATACTCTTCCATTTTTTCCCCCTAAGGTAAGTCTTTCCGCTCCCGGGATTGGAGTGACTCCTTACCCTATCCCTTAAAACCCACATCCTTTCGTCTTTCCCTCTCCTTCCCTCTTTCCTGATGAGGCAACAGTTTGTTGTGAAAGCTTGAATTTTGTGTGTATGTTTGTGTTTGTTTGTGTGTCTATCGACGTGCCAGCGCTTTCGTTTGGTAAGTCACATCATCTTTGTTTTTAGATATACAACTAAATAACTATTTTGAAAAGCATGATCTCCTCTCCAACAGACCGTTTGCATATCAACATGGTAAAAATAACACTACTGCTGTCACTGAAGTTGTTAACCATTCGAAAATAAGGATCTAGTATCAGTTGTATTCTGTGATCTTAGCGAAGCCTCCGACTGCATATAGTTTAACACCCTACTTGCAAAACTGGAATTTTATGCCATACACAAACCATCTTTAGATGTAATCATACTTAAGTAACAGGAGGCAGCTTGTATCAAATATAGATGCTCCTCAGTGGAGGACTGGAGCGCCTCAGGGCTTGGTCCTAGGTCCTTCTCTGTTCATCATTGCAATTAATGACTTACCTTACCATGTATTAGGCAGTTCAATTGTGTGTTATGCAGATGACAACACTGCTCAATACACACCATGCCACAACAGAACTGCATCAGGCAACATAGGAAAAACTAGAGCTAGTAATGAAATGGTTTTCTTTTAATGAACTCCTATGTAATCCTGATAAAACAGAAGAACTTTTTCTGGGTTTAACTGCAGCTGTTGAAAGCAAATCAGTAAAATTGACATGATTCCACAATGATTCAAAATTAAACTGGGAGAAACATATTAGCCATATCTGCAAGAGAATAGCGAGAGTGTCTTATCTTATCTGGAGACTGACAGACGTAGTCACCGATGAGGTATATTTTGGCCTGTTTCAATCACACATTTCCTATGGCATATTGTTATGGGGACATTCTTGCTCCAACACCTCACTTAACTAAAGATGATATCAGAAAGAGGCTAACAAAGGAATGTACCCCATTCTCGGATGACATGGTTAAGCCTGTTCTCTAGGACCTTGTTCGAAAAACCAAGGCAACGACTGTCGAATATTCCGTCGATAAAATCCTTGAAAACTGCTGGTCACGTTGCTTTACGCCTTCCTCCTTACCATCCAGAATTAAATCCAACAGAAAATATTTGGTCTATTGTAAAACATTGGGTAGCTTCTAGGAACGTTCTCTGCAATGCAACATCTGTGAAAAATGTGCGTCTCCATGAGTAAAGAAGACTGGATTCCGTTGTGCGAACACGTTAAAAAAAATTGAGCGGGAATACATGCAGAAAGAAATATTTATAGACAATGAAATAGATAAAAGAATCTTAGATTTAGTTGGTGCAGACAGTGATAGCCCGATGATGGCTGAAGGTAAGTGCTCGCATTCTAGGCTGATCAGATTTCAAAGAGAAAAACCCAGACCTTTTGTTTATAGTTTATACTTAACTTCATTACTGCCACTGAGTCTGGACTCCAACTGGCTTAGTTCGTATCGTTGCCACAAGAGAGCGCCACTGTGACGTCAGATCATGACGCAAGTACCATTATTCAAGATGGCTGCACCCAGAGAGGTTCCTGCATATCTTGTTTGTTCCAGCGAGGATCGAGGAGAAAAGTCATATCTCTCGCTCTTATTCGACGGCTGCGATGATTTTTTTGACGGTGCGGTCGTGTGTGTGTGTGTGTGTGTGTGTGTGTGTGTGTGTGTGTGTGTGTGTGTGTGTGTGAATTCATTTTCCTTCACCTCAACATGGTGGCACCGCAGGCTGCTCTCACTGGGGACTGGCCACTAGTGGGAGCAATGCAACCCGTGGGCCGTCGCCGCAGCCTGGTTGCTCCAGCTGGCAGTCACCACCTCCTCCTCCGCAACCAGCTCACCCCCGCCGCTAGTGCAAGGTTCGTGTCCCGACACTCATACCCCTCCCTACAGATGACGCGCCATAGTCAGCCCCATCGTCGACCGGCTGGACCCCTAGTTATGGTACTACCAATAGTAATAGTAGTGATAGTACATATCCTGTGGCTAGCGGTAGTGTTCTCCCCCGTCCTATCGATAATGATTTGGATCAGAATAATGGCATAATGAACCCTCTAGAATACTCAGCAGTTGCTAGGGCTTCTGAGAGGCGCATCTCGTTCACTAGAATTGAGAATCCGGTCGGGAGGTATCGCGACCCAGTCAGGTTTTTAGAGGAGTGCCTCCCTGTCTTAGAGACTGAGCGCCTCGAAGTCCTAGAAGATCAGAGATTTAATGCCATTAAATGCAGTGCAGTATTATGCTGCGAATTGAGTTACCCACCTAAACGTCAAGGTGATGCAGAGACAACGACTCTGCACTATATATCGGGTGATAATGGTGTTATTTCTCGGGGCACGTCCATTGCTGAGTGGTATTGAGAATCCACCTCGAGCGCTATTGTGGCCCGATTTACCGAGATGGAAGTACGCCGGTCCGCTAAAGTGCTCAGCTGTATACCACACCTCAACATCCGTAACATGTCTATGATCCAATAAATGGAGGGTACAGTTATATTAAAGTCCCTAAAGATATTGAGAACAAGCAGGCATGCATTGATGTTCAAAATCAGTATGATAATGCTTGTTTTGCATGGTCAGTCCTGGCAAATCCGCATCATCTGAGCAGTTACAGAGTCAATGACATTAAGACATATTATAACTTTGATGGTATAGTGTTCCCTGTAAAGATTCAAGACATACATAAGTTTGAGGCTCAGAATATCAGTTCGTGTTTATGGCCTGGAGAAGAAAAGCAAGTCTGATGAGCAAGACAAGCATACAGCACTCAGTCCGCTCCATTTCTCAAAATTTGCAAGTGAGCAAGAGGTGCTTGTAAACATGCTGCTCTTCTCTGAAGGTGACAATTACCACTACGTCCGGATCGAAGACATGTCCCGACTCCTTTACTCACAGTTAAGTAAAAAGCAGCATAAAAAGCATATTTGTTTAAGGTGTTTGAATGATTTTTCATCTGAACAGTTACTATCGATACATCTGTTTGATTGTTCTTCCAAGGATGCAGTACATGTGATTATGTCCAATGAGGAAAATAACTTCATTAAATTTCAAAATGCTCACCACCACCAGCTCCTTTTGTAGTGTATGCTGACTTTGAATGTCTGCTGGCCCCTATTACTTGCCGTGATGGGAACCCCTTAGCCTCACACAAAAAACACCTAACTTATGTGGCAGCGTTCCAAGTTGTATGTGCATATGATTCTAAACTTAACTGCTATCTGTCTTACGTAGGGAATGATCCCGTAGTTTGGCTTCTCACTGAGCTCGAAAAACTCATGGGAAGTTTATAGGCTCTACAGCACAAACATTCCCATGACCAAATCAAAGGAAGATGATGAAATGTATGAAAAGGCGGTTAATTGTCATATTTGTGGGCTAGCCTTAGATAGAAAAGTGGAAACTCCTCACAGAGACCACTGTCATCTTATGGATAAGTTCCACAGCGCAGCTCACAACGCATGTAATTTGAAGTATAAGTTACCTAGACACATACTCATCTTTTATTCATAATTTGAGTGGGTATGATGCTCATTTTCTCATTGAGCACTTGGCTAATTTCAGTATGAAGAAAGGTCAGGTCAGTGTCCTCAATGAAAGTGTTGAGAAGTACATTTCTTTCTCAAAATGAATGATGTCAAAAATTACGCTCCGCTTCCTTGACACACTACGCTTTATGCAGACTTCACTCCAGAAACTGGTTGAAACTTTACCTCTGAATGATACGCGTATCACCTGATCAGCATTTCCCAATGAGGAAAAGTTCCAACTTGCAACTAGGAAAGGAGTTTTCCCATACGAGTATACAATCAACTGGGAGCAATACCAGAGATGGCTAAACAATAACATTCGCCCCACACTAGACCTAACAACTACCCAAAAAAATAGAATAAGCCATCGGCACTCTAACAGACAAAATTCAAACGGCCTACAAGAATGCATCTACAACAATCATATTTCCTGAAACAAACGTTCACACTCTACCACTGCTTATACAAGATCTCAAGTACCTCAAAAACGCAGCTAGACGCCGATGGCTCCAAACACGAAACCCAGAAGACAGAAGACAATTAAACCGACTTAAAAAACAAATACATCCCCGTGTACAAGAATTGGGAGCTGAAGTCTGGGAAGACCGAATGACTACCCTGCAGCTTCGAAACAAAGATGACTGGAAACTCATTAGAAACCTCCGACGCACAAAAACACATAAACCGGCCTTACTGCACAACAACAACCTCATCTTCGACGCTTTCAGCCAGGCGGAACTGTTTGCAGCTACCTACGAACAACAAAATACAATAGAACCTCAAGAAAACCAACAGCAAGACATATTCCAATATCAACAACACGTGACAGCTACAGCCCAGAATATACGTCAGACGCCACCTCGCGACCTGCCAGAACTAACCACTCCTGTGAAAATAAAAACAATCATCAACCAACTTGGCACAAACTCCACTCCTGGACCGGACCTGATCTACAATACTCAACTCCAGAACCTACCTAGGAAGCCCTTAGTCCTACTGACCAGAATCATCAACACCTGCTTAATTAACCATTATTTCCCACAAGCATGGAAAATTTCCAAAATTGTACCTATTCCTAAACCCGGAAAGGATCTGAAACAACCACATAACTATAGACCAATTAGCCTACTTCCATCCATGTCAAAGCTCCTGCAATGCATCCTGCTCCCAAGAATTCGACAACCGTTACTTGATGGCAACATCATCTGACAAGAACAGTTTGCCTTCCAAGAGACACTGTCAGCAGAACTCCAGGTACTCCGTATTACAGAATATATTACTCAAACCATGAATCTCTCCAAATATACAGCTGCAGTTTTTCTAGACGTCGAGAAAGCATACGATAAAGTATGGAAGGACAACCTTGTCACGAAACTACGAGACCAGACTGACATACCTGACTGCTATATCAGAATGATTGACAGTTTTTTACACGATCGGAGATGCTTTGTACAGATAGATGGCAAAAGATCAGCACACAAAGTACTACAAGAAGGAATACCACAAGGTTCGGTACTTTCGCCAACCCTTTTTACCGTGTATGTAAACGACATTCCAACAACAGAAACCTCGAAAATCGCACAATTCGCAGATGATACAGCACTTCTGGCAATGCACAGACGACTATCAACAACAATAAATTGACTACAAAAACAAGTTGACTACACAGAAAAATGGGCCAAACTCAACAAGATAAAAATAAACTCAGAGAAGACAGTCGCCATCATATTCACACGCCGCCGACCACAAATTCACGACCAAATCGAACAAAAAGGCACGCAACTTCCATGGACCACATCAGTAAAGTACCTTGGTGTAACAATAGACAATAAAATGCTATTCAAGCAACACATATAACATAAACAACAACGCATATCAAAAACTATCCACTCAATTTACCCTCTTCTGGCCAGCAAAGAAATGTACCAAAGAACAAAACTAAACATCTATAAAGTAATGATGCTCTACGGCTGCTCGTCGTGTGGCATAACCAACAGAAAATCATTTCAAACCTTACAAAACAGATGCTTCAAGCTCATCCTTAACGCCACATGGTGGACCAGTACTAATCAAATACACGAAGAACTCAAACATGCCGACAGTAGACAACCAAATAGACACCTCTGCAAGAAGACTCTTCGAAAAAATAGATCGGCTCAGACCTACTAAGACAGCAACTACAAGAATTGGCAACAGTAGAACCAGCCCATTGGCACAAAATACGTGTTCCACTATCCATACTACAGTGCAATTAGGAACCAAGAAGTAACTCAAAAAACTGGCAAGATCACAACAAACAACTACGAAGCAACAACAAGTGTGTGTGTGTGTCTATATATATATATAGACAATATAATGGAAGGAAACATTCCACGTGGGAAAAATTATATATAAAAACAAAGATGAGGTGACTTACCGAACAAAAACGCTGGCAGGTCGATAGACACACAAACAAACACAAACATACACACAAAATTCAAGCTTTCGCAACAAATTGTTGCCTCATCAGGAAAGAGGGAAGGAGAGGGGAAGACGAAAGGAAGTGGGTTTTAAAGGAGAGGGTAAGGAGTCATTCCAATCCCGGGAGCGGAAAGACTTACCTTAGGGGGAAAAAAGGACAGGTATACACTCGCACACACGCACATATCCATCCACACATACAGACACAAGCAGACATATTTAAAGACAAAGAGTTTGGGCAGAGATGTCAGTCTTTGTCTTTAAATATGTCTGCTTGTGTCTGTATGTGTGGATGGATATGTGCGTGTGTGCGAGTGTATACCTGTCCTTTTTTCCCCCTAAGGTAAGTCTTTCCGCTCCCGGGATTGGAATGACTCCTTACCCTCTCCTTTAAAACCCACTTCCTTTCGTCTTCCCCTCTCCTTCCCTCTTTCCTGATGAGGCAACAATTTGTTGCGAAAGCTTGAATTTTGTGTGTATGTTTGTGTTTGTTTGTGTGTCTATCGACCTGCCAGCGTTTTTGTTCGGTAAGTCACCTCATCTTTGTTTTTATATATATATATAGACACACACACACACCAAGACTATGGGCCTCAAAAAATACTCTATCAGCATTTCCCAATGAGGAAAAGTTCCAACTTGCGACTAGGAAAGGAGTTTTCCCATACGAGTATATTGATAGTATGGCAAAACTCAATGAAACCAGGCTTCCCAACATGTCTGCATTTACCAGTACCCTCACAGGTGATGCCATAACCACAGCAGATTATGAGCATGCCATGAATGTCTGGTGGGAATTCAACATCCCCAATTTGTGAGATTATGCAAGGTTATACATGGATATGGACGTGCGTTTGCTTGCAGATGTCTTCGAAAAGTTCCGGAGTGTATGTATGACCGTGTACACTCTGGACTCGGCCTTTTATTACATGGCACTTGGTTTGTCCTGGGACGCTACGCTAAAAAAAAAAAAAAAAAAAAAAAAAAAAAAAAAAAAACGGGGCGTAGCATTGAACTTTTGACTGATGCTGCAATGCTTCTATGTTTTGAACGAGTGATCAGTGGGGGACTGTCAATGTGTTCACAGGCACACCAAGGCAAATAACCCGTGGACGGGTGTCGAGTTCAACGTATCCATCGATTCTAGTTACATTTTGTACTTAGATGTGAACAACTTATACAGGCACGCCATGATGCAGCCACTGCTGGTCAGTGGGTTTCGATGGGTGCCCAAAAACGAATTGAAAGGGTTAGGTGGACAAATGAAGGGTCTTGTGTCCAATTCTGATGTAGGGTATATGCTTGAGGCAGACATCACATATCCTAATAATTTGCATGGAGAGACAAGCAACTTGCCGTTATGTCCAGGGCAACAAATTCCGTGAGGAAGCACCATCCCTAAACTGTTGGGAGATGAGCAGAGGTACATTATTCATTATCATAACCTCTGGCAGTGCCTCGGATTAGGGCTGAAGCTTGTCAGAATCACCCGGGCAACCTCCTTCAAGCAATCCTCCTAGTTGAAGGAGTATATTTAACTACGTACCGAAAAGAGGGCGGTTGCGAGTAATGATTTTGAAAAATACTTTTATAAATTAATGAATAATTCCATATTCAGGAGAACTATGCAGAATGTACGAAATGAACGTGATATTTTGACTAGAACCGAATGGGAATAGTGTTATGGCATGAGAAAATGTATAGCCAGGCCAAATTTTAAGCGTGTCACCATCTTCAATGAAAACTTTGTTGCTTTGGAGATGTCGAAGACTTCAATAGAGTTTATGATGCCTATCTATTTGGGGACGCGCATACTCGATATCTTCAAATTCTACACGTACCGATTCCACTACGGGTTCACGAAACCTCATTTCGTAGAACCAAAGTTACTTTATATGGATACAGACAGCTGTATCTACTGGATGAAGAACTGCAATCCATATGAAGCAATTAGGTGCAATGGTAAAGAATTCGACACGTCTTCCTATGGGGTCGATAATCCTTATGGTGGTGTTCCTCAGAACAAGAAGGTTATCGGTTTCATGGTCGAATGGTTTACCGGCTGTAGATTTTGTGGGATTGAGGTCCAAAATGTATGCAAATTGCACAATAGACGGGGCACTCAAAAAGGTGGGCAAAGGGTGTTAGACGCGCGGAAACTTGGGCTCTTACGGTTGAAGACTATTTGCAGTGTGTGTCTGGTCGCAGTGTTCAAGGCACTCATCCACACGATTCAGCAAACTAGCATTCGATCACGAGGTCATGACGTATATACTGTGCTGTAGTCTAAAGTTGGATTGTCTCCTCGTGATGATAAAAAGAGTCATTTGTGAGGATGGGGTGGAAACCCTCCCATACTCACACTATTTACTTGAAGCGAAAGTAGGGGTGGGGGACTCTAGTTGATTGATACAGAGAGAATGAGCGTGTCAATGGGGTGAATGGGGGTTATGCACTGAAATACTGAATGAGTGTGTTGTGTGTCAGTCTGCATGCTTCCGGGTATATGAGTGTGCGAGTCTGTGTTACGTGTATGTCTATGTAAATATACTGTATATTCCTTATTTTGCTAAGGAATATAAAAAAATTTAAAAGAAAATTCATTTAGAAAAAAACTATGTATGTAAATATTTTTCATGGACATTGCTAGTTAATATATGAACGAAAACCTAGTTTTCGCCCTTCATTTGTACCTGTATATGGGGGGGGGGGGGGGGGGGGGAATCAAGTTTTCACACTTCATATCTGCCTGTGTGAGAGTCGTTATAAACTAGATTTTAGTTTGTGAGTTTCACCTATCGCTAGCCATCCAGTCAGAACTAGTTTTAAGTATGTGAGTTCCACCCAAATAAATTGTTTATATATTTATCTTCACTTGTTTGTGGTAGTAGAAAATGTTTAGAGCCACCCACTTCAAAGAAATATGTTCGCCTTTACTTAAAAGTATTTTCTTTGAGTGGAACTTCACTAGTGATAATATTTACCGTGTAAGATAGTGTAATTAGCTTGTAGTACCTCTGCATTAGTTGCAGAATGTTTATATTTTTCATCAAAAAAATGCGCCTCTGAATAATTTATATGTAAACTCATGTAATTCTAAAATCCGAAAAACATATCTGCAAACAGCAGGAAGTGGATATTTTTCATGGAAAAATGTAAATCTCAATCACTTATCTGTAAACTCGTATAATGTAAAATATGAATAATGTATCTGTAAACTTTGCAAGAAATCTTAAAAAACCTGAATTTAATAATAAATTCACTTATTTTATTCTAAAACCCTCTAATGTTATTTAATCTCTCAATCATCTTTCTTTTTATTAAAACATTATAAATCTATTTACGTACAAGGGGTGGTTACATCCACATTGCACAGCACATGCCTGTAAGGTAGAGTGTGTTCCATAGTAATGCGACCAATTTTTTTCTGACGCAATGGTACATCACAGCATGTTGTAACCGGCTGGGCTAAGTGGAGGGGAGTGTTACCTTCAAAACGTTCTTTGTCTCATTCGGCTGTGAGCTGCCAGAGAGTCAGGACTTGCGTTTCCGTCAACCCCATTTTGAGTTTATGTAACACAGCACAATGGATCATTCTGTAGAGCAACGGTACGCATAAAATTTTGCGTTAAACTTGGTAAGTCCGCCACCGAAACATTTCTATTACTTCAGCATGCCTTTGGGAGTGATTGCTCGTCCAAATCACAAGTTTTCCGATGGCACAAATTGTTCATGGAGGGCCGAGAGGAGATCACCGACGAACCTCGCAGTGGACGGCCATCAACGACACGAGTCGACGAAAATGTGACACGCGTGTGCGATTGTTTGAACTCTGGCAGACGGCTGAGCCTTCAATTGGTAGCACAAACTCTAAACATGTCAAAAACAACCAATTCCTTCATTGTGACCGAAGATTTGAACATGAGAAAGGTGTGTGCCAAACTGGTCCCAAATGTTTTGTCCGTCGAACACAAGCACATGCGAGTGCTTCGGTGCCGAGAAATGTTGGAAATGTGTGAAAATGATCCTCATTTTCTAAGCTCAGTTATCACTGGTGATGAGTCGTGGATTTTTGAGTACAATCCTGAGACAAAAAGGCAGAGTTCAGAGTGGTACACCCCATCGTTGCCCTGTCAGAAGAAGGCTCGCATGAGCAAGTCCAGGAGCAAAACCATACTCATTGTCTTCTTTGATTTCAGTCATTGTCCACCACGAATTCGTACCTACCGGGACTACAGTGAACTCTGCTTTCTAGTTGGAAGTGCTAAAAAGACTGAAAAGGAGGGTCACGCGCTGCCGAAACGACATCAAGGACACGTGGAAAGTTCACCATGACAACGCGCTGAGTCACAGCACTTTTACTGTCAATGACTTTCTGGCCAGACCAAGACCCCATTGGTTCTCCAGCCTCCCTACAGTCCTGCCCTGGCTCCCGCTAACTTTTTTTTATTTCCTCAGTTAAAAGGAGTCATGAAAGGAAAACATTGGGACATGATTGGAAGCATCCAGGCGCATGTTACATCAGCCCTAAAGGACATTCCAGAAAAGGCATTCCAGGATGCCTTCCAGGCATGGAAACACTGCCTTCAGAAGTGTATCGACGCAAGAGGGTGCTATTTTGAAAATTTTTCATTATTTGTATGAATATATTCAATAAACAATTTTTTATGAATTTGGTCACATTACTTATGGAACGCACCTTGTATGTTGCTTTAAAACAATGAGTTCCGAACGACACGTGCTGGGCCGCATCCGGATGTGGCAATCACACGCACGCTGCAGGTACATGACGCAGTGCCCCTGAGCTCTCATTTTCAGGTGCGGCGGTGGCAACCACACGCCTGTGTGGGTCTAGTTCATATCGCCGCCACCAGGGGGCTCTGCGTGACATCAGCTGATGATGTTCTGGGTTGGGGATAAATGGCAGGGACCAATAGGAGCCCTTAATCGAGTCATGTGTTCGACTTTGGCTAATAGGATTGAAGTATCCAATTACGTCATTGTAGGAGATATACGTGAAGCTCAGCAGCTCCGGGGCCTCAGTCTTGTTCAGTCAGTCAGCAGGAGAAGAAGAAGAACCACCATGAAGCACCAGCAGCAGCAGCAGTCTAACTCCAGCACAGTCATGCAGAACAGGATTAAATGGAAAAGTAAGTATCACCCATCACATTATTCTCTCTCTGGTTAGCATTATTATTTTTCAAACTTTTCACTTATTGGCCCATATCTAATGCTTCCTTGTCTTTGTTCAATAGGGTCAAGCGCCAACATGCCTAGCTCTGCAGACACGTCCGGACCTGCATCAGCCTCGACCGCCATCTTGTTGAGACCTACAGCAACAGCCCCCGCCGCATCTGAATGTAAAGGTTCAGCCAGTATTTCTTACGCGGACTCCATGCAGTGAAACCCGGAGTTCCGCAGACACGGAAGTACAAATAGCCTGAGCTAGTAAACACATCGAGGATACGAATAGCGCGTCTCCTGGACCTTGGAGGGCGAGAAGAGACTTTCCGCCCTGGGACTCTGCCGGACACATCGAAACCAATATAGGTCCACAGCGACGATATGTCTGGGAGACCAAAAAAATAAGTTAGAGAAAGCGAATTAGAGGGCTGCATCCGACCAGGGTAGACCATCAAAATGGGTATTTAAGGGCATTTACGAGCAGCAAGAAGCAGAGTCGTCGCAGAAGTTGAAGAGGGCAAAAGCAGACGAGGCCTGGCAGCATTGAGAAGGTAGCAGTCACTGCTGCTGAGTCTATAGGAACTGCAACTACGAGAAGACGGTGATGCTCTGCTGGAAGCAACTACAACTGTCAGTTAAGTAGAAGTTTTGCATTGGAATAGTTTTGAACAGGGACAGTTTGTCTCTGTTTCAAGTAGCCCCTACAGTTAGTTTCAGCAATAGAAGGAACAAGCCACTGGCTGGTGCTTGTCTCCTGTGAGATAGGACAAGGGTCCATTATTTAAACAAAGAGTGAATTCAAAGGTGGTAGTTCTCTTGAGTAGTCGTTTCGGACAGAGTGAGAAGTGGAGATTCTGGCTGAATCTATAGAAGTGTACAGAGTAACGGGAAGGTCTGACACCTCACATGTCCTTTGGGATATTAGTTCAATAAACTGTGTTAAAGGAGAAATCTCGCCTTACTGATTGACAGTTCAGTGCTGCCAATTTCCCCCTTGTACCCGCTACCAATTGAAAGTATTGTCTAATGTATCTACACCTCCTACACGCCCTTAGACAGTCCAGGAGATTCTACTCCCTCTCACCTCCGTAATAAAGGCTAGTTAAAGGGAACCACAAACCCATAATTGTCGTCAAAGTCCCGATTGCGCCACGCAGGCTTGACCAACTCTATATTGGTATCCGGGACCTGTGCCGGGACGCGACCCAAAAAAAATTTTTTTTGGTGCCAGGTGGTGCCGTGTATGTGTAGATCCATAATACCAGGGTGTGGGAAAGATAAGAAGCAGCAGACAGTTTTACCACCGAGTATCACCGCAAGAAGAAGAGGCCCGTACAAGTAACAGTGCCCAAGACCTGGCAGACCAGAGGAACCAAGCAGCCCGGAGAGAAATCAAGCAGCAGAGCCAGCAATAGGGAGGCCTAGCAGAGCCCAGCGGACGGGACGAGTGGCCCAGCAGCAAGCAGCAGACACAGGCAAGACAGCGCGTCGAAGTAGTAATAAGGTCCTTTGTAATTATAAAGAATGACTTCCTCCAGTACTGATAGGAGTGGCATAAGCGCGAAAGATGCGTTAGTTTTAGTTCCTAAGGTTTTCGAGGGTAACCGAAGGGAATTACAAGAGTTCATTGAGAATGTGAATGCTTCCTTCGATGTTGTTAAAAGTGAGGACGAGAAGTTAATGTTCCAATATGTAAAGTCCAAAATAACAGGGGAGGCCAGGTCGCAGCTATTAGTGAGGGATCAAACAAATAATTGGCCGGAGGTTCGAAGCATATTGCAAGAGAATTATTCGGATAAGAGAACCATAGATTTCTACGTATGTTGCATGTTCCAAGCAAGGCAATATCCGGGAGTATCTGTAGCATCTTGGGGTAATAGGATAGACGAGCTATCCAAATCGTTCAGAGTTGCCGTAACATGAGTAACAGAGAAGGCACAGCTGAAAGGCGCATTAGGATTGGTTTTCGCGCTAGGTCGTGCATGCTTTATTCTGGGACTAGTAAATGATAGAATACAGACAATTGTGCACAGCGTAGGGGAAGAAATAAGTCTTGGGGATGCAGTAGAAATAGCACAGCAGGAGGGAAGTGCACTGCTATTGATGAAAGAAAAGGGAAGATTTCATAAAGGGGCTCGTAGAGAGACGGAAATTAGAAATAACCGGCGAGAAAAATGCTATAATTGTGGGGGAAAAAGGGTTACATTGCTAGAGAATGTAGGAAACCAAAGATGATTAGTAAAGTGTGATGGGTAAAGACACCCACTAGGGCTGAGGAAGCTAGGAGGTTCCAGAATTTTTGTTATAATTGTGATGAGTCAGGGCATACAGATGCTAAGTGTAGTAAAATTATAATTTGTAAGAAATGTCAGAGACGTGGGCATAAGGCGACGGACTGCCGAACCTCCAAGTGTTTTATATGCAATAAATACAGGCATACCGCATACCAATGTGTGGAAAAAGTAGGAGTAGCCTCGTGAAAAAAAAGTGGTTTCAGCAAATTAAGAAGGTGGGATACGGCGCAGTCACGTGTTACCACCATCAAATGGCCCAAGGTTAGGGTGATAGACTTAGAGGCAGAAAATAATGTAATGACTCATTGCGAAGAAATTGGTAGAGGATTGAAGTTTTTAATGGATACAGGAGCACATATTAGTCTAATTAAGGAAGAAGCTGTGATCCAAGGGTTACCAGTTAACAGAGCACAAGTGAGGAGGTTAGAAGGGGTACTAAATGGTACAGTAAGTACGCTTGGTACTGTGATATTAACTTTGAGAATAGCCTAAACTGTGTTGGGGAAACACACATTTCACGTGTTAAGAAACGGAACAGATGTCCCTTATAATGGTTTGGTAGGCAGAGATTTTCTACAAAAGCAAAGAGCCGTCATTGATTACAGAAACAGGAAGTTAGAAATAAATGGAGGGGCAACGCCATTATTAGCAGTGCCCGAAGCAACAAGGGAACCAAGAGAAGTACAGAGCATTAGAGAGAGAAATGCGCATCAGAAGGGTAAGGACCTGACAAATGGAAAGTGTGGAAAGAAACGATGTTATAGGCCGTGCCACGAGAATTTAAAGGACCAGCGCGTCGTCGGTGAGAGTAATGGGCCGAGACAGCCATCAGGCGGGATGACGCACAGCCAGGAATGCGAAAGTCACGACAGAAGTGGAACAATCGGACCAAGGGAGGAGAAGGTTATGAGAATTTGCATCAAGGGACACAAAGCTATTTCAGAAGGCGAAGAGATTATCGTACCGAAACAAGAGATAACACATGGTATTTATGTTCCAGAAGTGATAGTACGAAACGTACAAGGGAAGTGTATCATTAGTGTACCGAATACAAGAGAGGAAGAATGTGATTTAAGTTCCATACAATTAGTGGCAGAAAAGATATGCAATGAAGCCGTAGTACGAAGAGTGCAAGACGCGCCGGAACAGGCAAAAAGTTATAGGAATCGCAGCTTACAGGTCCGAGAAGCTTTATGAACGGAGTATTTAAACGAAGAAGAAAAGTATTAGTTGCACAAATTGTGAAGAGCATATTGCGATGTGTTTCATTTAAAGGGGGACAGGTTATCCTTTACAGAAACAGTAAAGCATACCCTTCCTACACTGCCTGAGCATAAAGGCAAAGTTATCGATGTACGACCATATCTGATTCCAGAAGCACAGAAACAGATATTGAGGGAACACACAGAGAAAATGTTGGCTGATGATATTATTGTGGAAAGTCAGAGTCCCTGGAACGCACCAGTATTGTCAGTTCCAAAGAAGATTGATGCTAGTGGGCAAATTAAGTACAGGTTGGTGACGGATTACAGAAAGCTGAATGAGATTTTAGTAGGGGAAGCGTTCCCAATACTGAATATATTGGAAATACTGGACCAGTTAGGAAAGGTCAAGTATTTTTCCACGTTAGACTTAGTAAGCGGCTACCTTCAGATACTAATGGACCCTCAGGACAGAGAGAAAACAGCTTTCAGTGCTAATTATCAGAACTACGAGTACAAGAGAAAGCCAATGGGATTAAAACGGGCACCCAGTACATTTCAGAGATTAATGAATGTTGCACTCACGGGGTTACAAGGAACCAAGTGCTTGGTATATTTAGACGATATAATTTGTTATGGAAGCTCATTGGTGGAACACAATGAAAAATTGAGGGAAATTTTCGATCGACTAAGGGAACACAGGCTAAAGTTGCAGCCAGGTAAGTGTGAATTTTTGCTTAAAGTAGTAGTATTTCTTGGACATAAAATCACAGACAGAGGGGTACAGCCGGATGAGGAACGTAGAGAAAGTGAAGAACTTCCCAGTACCGAAAACCAAAAAAGAGTAGGACAGCAGCAAGATGCGTCTGAACAGTTAAAAGAGAAGTTAATTAATCCCCCATTATTACAATATCCTGATTTTGAGAACTGGTCGTTATTACCACAGATGCTAGTGGCGACGCGATTGGAGCAGTTTTATCTCAGGGGAAGATTGGAAGCGATTTGCCAATAGAATATGCTTCAAGATCATTAAATAAAGCAGAGAGGAATTACTCAGCAACTGAGCTAGAGTGTTTAGCGTTAGTATGGGTAACAAAACAATTCAGACCATATGTATATGGGAGAAAATATACAATTGTCACAGACCATAAGCCACTAGCTTGGATTTTCAGTGTGAAAGACCCATCATCGCATTTATTAAAATGGAGGCTAAAACTAGAAGAGTATTCATACAAAGTTATATATAAACCAGGGCGACTGAACGCCAATGCAGATGCATTAAGCAGACTGAGACAAAGTGACGAAGAGTCACAGGCGAAGGAAAGCCAAGAGCTAATAAGAATGATAACTGAGACTAACGAGTTAGAGGAAGAGGCGGCAGAGCTAAGTGAGGAACAGAAAGCCTTATTTTGAAGAATGTACATGATAATCCACTAGGTGGACACCAAGGTATTCACCAAACTCTAGAACGTTTAAAGAAATATGGTTCATGGAAAGGAATGAAAGGTGATGTCGAGCAATACATTAGAACATGTGATAAATGTCAGCGAAACAAGTTTACGCAGAGTAAGATAAAGATGCCATTAGTTGTTACAAACATGGCAGAAACTGTGTTTAAGAAGTGTTATATGGACACAGTTGGTCCTTTAGACGTAACAACAGGAGGTAATAGATATATTTTAACATTTCAGGATGATTTGAGTAAGTTCACGGTAGCTATTCCAGTGGAGAGGCAAGACGCAGATAAAATTGCTGAGAAATTCGGTGAAGAAATTATATTACGATATGGAATTCCATCAGTATTGTTAACAGACCAAGGATCAAACTTTCTGAGTCAAGTGTTTAAGAGATTATGTAAAATATTGAGAAAAAGATCCAGACCACTGCTTTTCATCCCCAGACGAATGGAGTGTTAGAAAGGACGCATCAAACGCTAGTGGAATTTTTAAGGCACTTTATAAACGAGGACCACAGCAATTGGAATAAGTAATACTACCCCTCATATCAGCACCGGGTATACCCCATTCGAGTTACTGTTTGGGAGAATTGTGAATGTACCAGGAATCTTACAGAAAGAGACAGCCACAATAGGGTACAATTATGACGATTATGTAGATCAGTTCAAAACAAGAATGCAGGAAGCACATAGGATAGCACGAGAGAAAATAAAAAAAGCAAAATTAACTAACAAGGCTTACTATGACAAGACAGAGAATTCCCGAAACTTTAAGATAGGTGACAGAGTGCTGGTACATGACAAGACCGTAAGACGCGGGAGATCGAAGAAACTAGATTTCCAATTTAGAGGTCCCTACGAAGTAGTGGAAGTAGATTTGCCTAATGTAGTATTGAAAACGCATAAAAAGCAACAATTAAAAGTACATGCTAACAGGCTGAAGCCATATTATTAGGCTATAAAATTTCACTTACAGACCCAGCATGGTGCCCAGACCAGTGATGTTTTGGATTTGGTGTGTCATCTGCGAGGGGTGGTCATACTGTTTTCAAGCGCTTGGAGAAGCGGGCAATGTTGTGGAAATTCACCCAATAAAGACGTCTCCAGGTCTGTACTACCACCATAAAGGAGAATTAGAAATTACTAGTACAACGTGGAAACTGGTAACATATGTTAACCTTAAAATATTGGATGAGAAATTCTATGCTGCTGCAAGGATGGGAACAATGGCAGTGCAACAATGTAGGTAAAAGCTAGCGCGTTTAAACATTAGCAGAACTGAGTGTAACATATTATGTAATGGAGTCTAACAGAGTGTAGAAAGGTTACGAGAAACGAAATCACTTATACATCAACTAACTAGGCCCGGAAGGCGGCAGAAATGAGGTATTTTTAACTTTGTAGGAGAAATCAGTAAAATATTGTTCGGCACTTTGGACAAGGCGGATGCTGCATATTATAAAACGCATATCGATCGGATGGAAGCAAGATTCGAGCAGTTATTGAAGATGTCAAAAGAGCAAGTGGCTGTAGTCAGAGCCATGCTGACTGGTCTAAATAGGACAGTAGAATCAATCAGTTCGAATGAGCAATCGCTCCAGAACGGAATGGCCAAGCTGGAACAATTTATCACCTATTCATTGAAAACAACTGATCACGGTTTGAGACGGATGGCAGCATTCATGACGATCAATGAGCAGCTCCTACAGTTGCAAGGCTTGTTTAATGAGATAGGCGCGCATACGAACAATTAGTAAGTGCCATAGTTCATGCACAGAAGGGTATCCTTGCACCTCATATTGTGAATCCAGTGCAGATTGTTCAGAATTTAAGATTAATTCAAGACGACTTAAGAGATGCAAGATTTCCCATCCCTCTAGTAGAAGAATATGGGTATATACTTTTAAAAGTTATGGATCTTTATGTATTTGTAACCAAGGAAGTATTATTGAAAATAAGGAATTTAATCTATACAAGATGTTATCACTACCAGTCAAAGTAACGGCTGGCACAGGACAGTTTACTTACATACATCCAGAAAAAGAATGTTTACTGTTAGATAGCTCTAAAAAGTTATATGCTAAGGTATCCTATGAGCATTTAGAATGTAAGGAAATAGATAAGAATAGGAAAATATGTAAACAGACGTTTGGCCTAATACCAATGTATGACCAAGAGGACTGTGAAGTGAAGTTACTACAAGATTCACAGATCCCAACTAATTGTGTTAAGAAAATGATTTCCTCGGAACGAAGTTTATGGACTCTGTTAAGTACTAATGAATGGTTGTATATAGTACCTAATGAGGAAGACATAACGATTTTATGCAGTTCACATCCATCACAGGACGTAAAGCTTCTTGGGAGAGGAATAATAAAATTCAAAAAGAATTGTAAAGGATATGGGACACACACATATATATCCAATCAGACAAAGTGATTCAAAGCAATTATACTACGAAAGATATTATACCTAACGTAGATATTAATTTAGATTGTTTTGAGGAAGTGAAAACGAAAATTAACGAGTCAGAAATAAGATTTGAGTTACCTTTGAAGCATGTCACTTCCAATCTAGACGATTTAAGAGTAGCAGATAAAAAATTGATGAAATTAGTAAATTCATAGACAAGGAACAAATTGAATTAGAGAGGGGGGGGGGGGGGGGGGGAATATTCAATTACTACGTATATCAGAATAAGTTTAATTATCATAGTGATTGTATTTAAGTGTTGTTTGAAGTGTAATTGTTGTAAATATTTATACAAGAAGTTGTTTGATGAGAAGGGAGGAGGGAGCTGTTGTCGCTCGATTTGTGTAAGAACAACTGTAGTTAATGCAACTGAAACATCTAGACTACCTGTAAGATCAGGAGACAGAGACAAAGAAATAGTAACTTACGAAAGGCATCCATGAGATGCGGACGACAGAGTATTTATAAAGAATAGATGATAGAACATAGCTAGTAGTCATTTTCTTTCAGGGTAATATAAGGACAATTTTTGTAATACTGTGATGTAAAAGTTGTTTCTCTTTCAAAAAAAGTAATAACTTCATGTATTAATGGCACTTTGAGTAGTGCGCATTAATGTACTTTTGGGGGAGGCGTCAGGTCCCCAGAGGATTTAATTAACAAAATGACATAGCTATTCTTAGCAACGCATAATGTAAAGGTTCAGCCAGTATTTCTTACGCGGACTCCGCGCAGTGAAACCCGGAGTTCCGCAGACACAGAAGGGAACGTGTCACACAGTACAAATAGCCTGAGCTAGTAAACACATCGAGGATACGAATAGTGCGTCTCCTGGATCTTTGAGGGCGAGAAGAGACTTTCCGCCCTGGGACTCTGCCGGACACATCGAAACCAATATAGGTCCGCAGCGACGAGATGTCTGGGGAGACCGAAAAATAAGTTAGAGAAAGCGAATTAGAGGGCTGCGTCCGACCAGGGCAGACCATCAAAATGGGTATTTAAGGGCATTTACGAGCAGCAAGAAGCAGAGTCGTCGCAGAAGTTGAAGAGGGCAAAAGCAGACGAGGCCTGGCAGCATTGAGAAGGTAGCAGTCACTACTGATGAGTCTATAGGAACTGCAACTACGAGAAGACGGTGATGCTCTGCTGGAAGCAACTACAACTGTCAGTTAAGTAGAAGTTTTGCATTGGAATAGTTTTGAACAGGGACAGTTTGTCTCTGTTTCAAGTAGCCCCTACAGTTAGTTTCAGCAATAGAAGGAACAAGCCACTGGCTGGTGCTTGTCTCCTGTGAGATAGGACAAGGGTCCATTATTTAAACAAAGAGTGAATTCAATGGTGGTAGTTCTCTTGAGTAGTCGTTTCGGACAGAGTGAGAAGTGGAGATTCTGGCTGAATCTATAGAAGTGTACAGAGTAAGGGGAAGGGTCTGACACCACACATGTCCTTTGGGATATTAGTTCAATAAATTGTGTTAAAGGAGAAATCTTGCCTTACTGATTGACAGTTCAGTGCTGCCAATTCCCCCCTTGTACCTGCTACCAATTGAAAGTATTGTCTAATGTATTTACACCCCCTACACGCCCTTAGACAGTCCAGGAGATTCTACTCCCTCTCACCTCCGTAATAAAGGCTAGTTAAAGGGAACCACAAACCCATAATTGTCGTCAACGTCCCGATTGCGCCACGTAGGCTCGACCAACTCTATATTGGTATCTGGGACCCATGCCAGGACGCCACAATTGTAATGGGGGCGGAAGAGGACAGGAGAAAATGGAAGAAGGTGACATACCCTGGAAAGTGTCCTTGCCCAAATAGTTGAATCGCAGGTGGGGATGCAAAGCCATGATAAGAAAATCAGGAGATTTAATCACAGGGCACTCGTTCACCACTTAAGACATCCTTCCCCATATGACCCGCACTTCTGTAGCAGGTCAAACCATAGAATGGGAACTGAACTCATAGGGGCGAAAAGCATGACACTCCTTTTAGTCGCCTCTTATGACAGGCAGGAATGCCTCAGGCCTATTCTAACCCCAAGACCAGCAGGGGGAGGGAAGCAGTAGTTTGTAAACAAGTATTCTCTGGTCTTCATGGCATAAAAAATGGAAGGATAGACTACTGCAGCACAAGATTCACAGTGCTTCCCTGCTTGTGGATCAGGGAGGTCTCTCTGAAAATTCAAGATCTAGTAATAAGCCACAGTCTCTCTCAGCTCAAGTGGAGGATCATGTAAGAAGTTTTCCATTCCAATCATCACATTCTAGAAATAATCCCAAAAGAAAATATTTAAGTTCAGGGTTGACAGTAAAGAAGATGCATCCTCCTTTATTTGGAGTGAGTTACGGCAGCTGGTACAGTAGTATACCTTTTTCTCGAATCTAGAATCTGTATATCCAGCCCACTGTTGTCGGGGGGGGGGGGGAATCTCCGAGAAATTTAGAGTGTTGAGGGATGTGGATAAAAGTCTTGCTGTACCAAGGACTGAGTCTTGTTTCACTAATTACCACAAAGAATTATCACATCTGAAGTTGATCATTGACTGAAACTAACTGTAATGTGGTGCTGGCTACACCTGAGAATTTTACAAAAAATATTTTAAAAAATTATGCAGTTGTGTCATCCCTCTTAACATCCAATATCAATTATCACTAAATTAAGAATTTTATGGTAATAAGCAGTTGTCCCTTTTGATAAATTTAAGGTATTTTCCACCCTCTACCTATTTATTTTATTGGTTTCATACACTGGCAACAAACAGGAAGCCGCTTATAAGAGTTATGAACTGAAGGACCTACTCAACTACAGCGGATCTGGCGGGTGTCCAGCAGCCACTTGTTACCCGTGTACCGTACCTGAGGTGTAGCACAGTTGAGCAATTCTTCATCGTTGCATATGATGTGTGCTGTGAATGAGGTTCATGTATCCCAGAAAGGGAACAACCTCACAGCTGCTAGAAGAAACCTGATGGCAGAAATAGTTGACCACCTGAAACAAATTATACTATATAGTGCACATGAAGTTTTATAGACATAAATTACACAGAAAGTGTCAATAAATTCAAATACCTTGGTGAGGTAATACAAAACAGCCATATGGAGAGGCTAACAAATTTTTAGGGAAGTTGGAAATCTCTCCTCCCAAGCAAAGTAACCAGAATGTTTACACACTGCCAAACACCATGATTAGCCCTCGAGTACGAAGTCGCAAATGGTCAATGATGTTTACAGCATTCAATGCTCCACAATTGTCTAACATGCAACAATAGTGGCTGCTAATGGCAACAAAGAGCAGGACTAGAGGTATCCAATGATGAGCACAGTTGAAATGTTTAGCCAACAAGTAACTAACAACAGTGCTAGAGGTGTTGACACAATGCAAAGCAACAGCATGATAAAGAAACCAAAAATTGCTTTGTATCTAGAACAACAGTTGCCGATGTTGAAATTTTATCAGAAAGGAACCCTTGCACTTTCGCAGAGTGAGAAAGAACTGGGAGATGAAATACTAGTGTTTCTGCATGATGATTCAATGGAAAGTGTGGTATTGTATACATTCAACTGTGCAGACAATGTACATGATGAGTGCAATGATGATACATGCGTACCAAGTGAAAGTCATAATGAAATGGGCATCAGGCCATGTAGTCCTTCATCCATGTCTGTCAGGGAGCCACAAATCCCTTTCTCCAGTAAATCGTAGTAATGGGCAATTTTTGTCCAACGTGCAGGTACTTAAATAATGACATACAGGGAAGATCATCTGCAACATAGTAGAAAAATACAATTATGAACAGATTTTGAGTAAGTCCGCAGTAATATGACTACGTACTGCAAAAGAAAAACGAGATTCAGGAAGGGCAAGGTGTACTTGTTACAAAAACTGATGTTTGCACATTTCAAGGCAGTTTACAGCATGTGCATGGTCATGACCTCTTACATCATGCACATCAAATTGTGCACGACACAGATTACAGTGACTGACTGAAGCAAAGGATGGCCGTCCAACTTCAAATAGTGCTACACAATTGGGAAACTTAAGAAAAAGAAATTCCAAACAAGGCATCAACTTGACGATGCACAGCAAACTGCTGAATCAGCCTAAAAATTTGAAGACAAGATAAACAAACTTATCTCGTCATTCAGTAAGGAATTTGTTTTCAACTCTGACCAATCAAGATCTCAAGAGGAAATGCATATGAAAGGAACTGTGGAAATTAGAGGTACCAAGAGAGCTGTCTTTAGATCAATTAACATCAATGCCTTAACACAGTTGTATCCAGTTATGCTGACTATTAATCTGGATGGTACATTGGCTGGAAAGCTATTTATTGTGCTGTGAGAAATTGGAGGTGCTCTGTCCCCTAAGATTCTTTCTTGAGTACGTGATCTTGCAAGGGGCAGTAGGGAATATTTATGGCACAGCAAGCAAGAGTGGAAAAATGGGCAAAGGAGAACTTCAACTATGGTACGAACACCTATTTCCGCCAATAGCCGGTCAAAATAACTTGCTTTTGCTTCTTTCTTCTGCGTATAAAAATCTTGCTCCTTTAGAGAAAACTATCCCTACTGAAAACTGTGCGGTTTTGCAATTCATACCACCTGGAACCACTGGACAAGTTCACTTTATCTATGTTTGTTTTTTCCATGCCAATAAAACATTATCTGACTATCTGCAGCTATGCCTTTAAGGACAGCCAGTTTCATGAAGAGCTCCATGACAGACTGTCACATGCTATCAGTTCTCATCATCCCATTACATCAGTACAATTCTATAAGCATTCTTTCAGAGTGGGCACCAAGCTTAATGTCCTGCACAATTTGTAACTCTCAGAGTTTGCCTTCAATCTCGGTGGTGCGAACCTTAGTGATCACTGCGGTGGGCTAATTTTCATTCAGTGTTCATGTTGCAAGTTAATGGTTCATTTTGGACATTTCCTGAATGTCAATGTCCATTTTGTGAAGTGTAATACATACATCCCATAGAAGATTGATCTCTGTGCTTCCCACATACTCACTTTCTGTCATCTTCCTGATGCACACGGCGAGTCATTCGCAGTCAATATTTTTACTGCCATAACTGTTAACACAACATGTTCAAATGAGCCTTACTAAACAATGAACTTGTTACCTCGCACTGAAGGTGTTCCTTGTGTGACAGGATATACAGAAAACATGGAATAGAAAGAGAGGAAAATCTTAAGAATAATTTTTGGGCCAACAACAACAGTGAATGCAGGAACACAGGTAATTTAGATATGTAAAAGAAAACTAAAAGTGCAAATGTCACACTAAGAGAGCACAAAATGACATTTTACGGCCGTCTGGTTTGGATGAATGAAAACAATATATTTGAGTATTTTTGAATGTATCAACCGGAGAAAAGCTACCCAGTGCCACTGACTCCAAGAAATCTGAAGTGATCTGAAGATCAGGACTGAAAAACATTAAATTGTGAACAGAGATACATTTTGAAAGGAGATAAAAATCTCTGTAGAAAAATCATAAAAGAAAATTGGAGCAAAATGGTCAGAAGTTCAGAAACGACAGCACTCTGTATGAAAAATTATTGGAAATGCCTGAAGTAAAATCAGTAGTAGTGGTTTACAAGGAACCCAAATCACCTAAACAAAAGTGCAAACAGAGAGAAATGTGGGAGGTGAAGTGTGAAATCAGCCTTTAGGATGGCACATCCCACTCCCAGACTTCCGCGACAATGACGGACACTCACTGAGCTCGGGATCCCATTGTGGGAGATATTACGATATGTACAGATGAGAGAACATCTGCAGGGTGAGATGGTGAGTAAGCATCACCATCTGCTGCACGGTGCCACTTTTTCCTTGACGTGTTCCGCTTCGTATACGAGATTGTATGTTGAGAGATGGCGTTTCTGCGAGAGAGGAAGACGATTAACACTTTCTTGTATCACGCAGCCACCCACGCACCAGAAGACTAAGTCCAATGAAGACCACTGCAGTATAGTTGGGTGGAACTGATTAGTAGGGACACCTCAGGAAACATCAAGAAAGGCAATCGAGACAGAAATTTCAGTAAGTAACTCTAGTGACACTTTACATCACTGCCTTATTTCAAAGGTCCCAACCTATAAACTTGCATCCATACTTACAAGATATTGTTGCCAATCCCATTCCAGTGATAGGCTGAGGTAGAATGAACACTTATGCTTCAATGTACTAAGATTTCTTTATTATAGCAGTCCTCAGAGAAGTTGGGGTCAAATCACACTCGACTGAACACAAGATCGACACATTCCACAATGCATTTCAAATGGTAGTAGTTGCACAGAGCCTCAACTGAACCGCATTTATGAAGAAGCACGTTTTGATGTAGGAGGCGTGCTCCTGTCTGCTAATGTCGTAATTTTACCTATTTTGCCACACACTCTCCATTACAGTAACAGATTTCACGCTTTTGCACCTCCTCAGTTCTTACTTCATTCTTAGGTTTGTTTTCATGGCACGGGGACCTGGATGTTTCTCCTACAAAAGTTCTTCCGCAAAAAGAGACTAAATACCTGAAAATGTGAAGTGATTTAGGTTCTACAATACCTTGACAAAAGGAACATCTACACTGTGTAGAAATGAGAACATAAATAGAAGAAAGAATTTTTTTCACACAGAAAAAGTCATCTCAATAGATGGTCAAAAATATTATTATTTTGATATTATGTGGTAATTAAAAATAAAACAAAACCAAATTGCTGAAGTAAAAAAACTTATGTAATGCCCTCTAAACACTGTTTTGATGGGTTTCTATGCATGTATTTCCTCCAGACATTAATTATGTTTAATTAAACTCTGTGAGGTTGTAGGCGACATCAAAACAAATATTTTTCCCTAATGTCATTTTTCCCTATCAGTAGTATTTAAACAGATAGAGCAAGATTTCTCTGGCGGCAAATTAATTAAACCAACAAACACTTTTCCATTTTTTAATACCAAGAGACAACATTACCACAACCCAATTTCAATTACAGTAGCTTTTCAAAAAATGCCTCCATCGGCACGTAAACAAAAGGTTACTCAGTCTTATGTTCTGTCTGACATGGGCAGAAACTCCAGGAGCATCCTGTATTGTTCCTGCTGCTGCTACAATCTGGGCAACCAGATCCTCTTCTGATACAACAGGAGTTTCGTAAAAGAGGTTGCGCATCTCTCCCCACACAAACAAGTCCAGAGGGGACATATCTTAGAATCGAGCAGTCCATGGTACAGGACAAACTCTCCCAACCGACGTTTCTGGGAACTGTCGGTCCAGGAATCGACGCACAGGACGATTTAAATGTGCCGGCGCCCCGTCACGTTGGAACCACATGCGTTGTCTTGTAGGGAGCGGGACGTCTTCCAGCAATTCTGACAATGATCTGGCGAGAAAATTGTAATAGCGCCTGCCGTTTAATGGCCTAGGTAGCAGATACGGCCCAATTAAACAGTCCCCAACAACACCGACCCACACATTAACGAAGAACGGCACTTTATGGGCGCTAGTAACTGTGGCATGTGGGTTATCCTCACTCCAAACATGTGAATTGTGCATGTTGATGACTCCATCACGCCCGAAGGTTGCTTCATCAGTAAACAACACAGAGGATGGAAATGTAGGATGCATTTCACACTGTTCCAGGTACCACTGCGAAAACTGTGCTCTGGATGGATAATCAACTGGTTCCAGATTGTGGACACGCTGTAAGTGAAATGGACGCAACAATTGCTCTCGAAGGACTGTTGATACATTCGTCTGATTCGTCCCCACGTTACGTGCAATTGCACGCGTGCTGATTGAAGGATGCCGCTCCTCATGCTGCAAGACAGCTTCCTCAAATTGCAGCGTTCTCACCGTGCGACGGCGTCCTTGTCCAGGTAATCTGCTAAATGATCCGGTCTCACGCAGTCATTGGTACACAGCAGCCAAGGTCGTATGATGCGGGGATATGGCGATTAGGCTAATGTTGGCAAACCCGCTGTGCAGCTCGTCCGTTGTGGTGCGCTGCGTAGTACGCACCAACCGTATCAGTGTACTCACTCCAGGTGTATCGGGCCATAAGTAAACAGAGACAATGCGCTACTACACTGGTGGACAGCAGTTGCCTACAACTGAAGAGCGTAATACGGCCTCCACCGGTTTAAATAATCCCCATAGGAAAAAATGACTTTAGGGAAAAATATTTGTTTTGATGTCCCCTACAACCTCCCAGAGTTTGTCGGTTTAAATACTTTCACCCTGTATATACATGGTGTTAAGGAAAGTGGTATTCCATACTTTGCGAGCCTGTAGTATGGACTAAAACAAGACAAACTGCATATCGCAGAAGCTACACGCACCTCTTCAGTATAAGAGAAGTGTTTTAAGTATAACAACAGATGTGTTTCACAGTAGTAAAGGTGAAGAAGTGCTCATTGCTCTTAAGATATTGATTTCAGACTCATTGCTCTTGTTTAGTGGATATGTTTGTATTGTTTCTGTTCATCCTATCAGCTCTCGAAATATGGATTACTCGTTTTTAATACCCTATATTCGAAGCAGATATGTAGACAAAGGACGTCCACGCTTACTCATTTCCAGACTGTATATTCCTATCTTATTCCATTTGTATTTGTTATTGGGCTCTAATGTCTTCAAAAATTGGAACAAATCAACTCAAACCACTCCAGTTTTTTATAATAGTAAAATTATAGCTTCCATTTCGAACCATTCCTATATCAATGAACGAATTATTTCTTTATCGGTTCATTTCTCCTCTTTCAACTAGCAGCACATACAAACTTAATTGATTTGGTTGTTCTTATTTTGTTCCCGAACAGGCCTGCCCCAATAAACCGATATATATTTCCTTTTACTAAAATTGTACGACATTCGTACGTTTCTTGGAGGCATGCTGTATTTTTACCGTTGACTGCCTTGGCTGATTTTTCTTTTAAGGTTAAGCATAAGATAATTACATAAAGATACCTCCTACTCGTAGTGGTATTTAGTTCTCACTAATATGTAGGGAAGTCTTATTTCCTTAACATTCCTGAAATCAGCTGTTTGTATCAACTGCATGCGCTTACTCCGAGCGCGGGGTCGCGTTGACACGAGGTGTGAACAGGCGTCGTCAGCGGCCACGGTCGCCTTCGGCAAATGCAACACATTGAGCGAACGAGCACGTGTAAAGTCCGTAGAGAATACCTCGCAATAAAACATATTTGTTTCTTCTATATATCTGTCAGTGGAAAGATAGAAAAAAGAATCGTATAGTGAAGGCTAGCAATCTTTTTGAATGTGCGAATAAGATTAGCTTTACAACCATGCAACAGAGTCCAACAGTTCAACAGATTGCTGCACTGTATTGAAAAACTTACACCACACATCATTACCGAAGCATAGGAGGACGGTATATTCTAAAAAAAGGTCTAACTGCGTGTTATAACTGGCGCCTTAAACTATATACTTATCTCCGTCCCAGCACCCTCCCCCCTTGTCAATGTAGGTTTTTGTCAACAGCTATCAGCTGAGTATTTTGGAAAGTGGAATCCTCCTGTAGCTGAGACTACACAGCCATTGTGGTTGTCGAATTTTTTCATAGTATGGAAATTAAGCATTCATAATATTAGCCGGAAGCATTCAATTTCTTAGTTAATGGATGATCATTTCTTGCAACACCATAACCCGATTCATAATAACAGATCCGTCCAGAACTGGTTCCAAGGTCAGCAGAGAATGGAACTACTTCATTTCCTGCCAAAATCTGTAGACCTCAAGCCCACTGAAAATATGTGGGCGAAGGCTACGAGGTCGTTACCACCTGGGTCAAGGAATTCAGAAACTTTGTGGGAAAATATAGAGTATACTTGGTGGGAGATAAACGATCATAATCTCTCGACGAATTTAGCCTTATCACTTCCCCGACGCGGTGGTGGTGGTGGTTAGAGTTTAACGTCCCGTCGACAACGAGGTCATTAGAGACGGAGCTCATGCTCGGGATAGGGAAGGATTGGGAAGGAAATCGGCCGTGCCCTTTCAAAGGAACCATCCCGGCATTTGCCTGAAGCGATTTAGGGAAATCACGGAAAACCTAAATCAGGATGGCTGGAGACGGGATTGAACCGTCGTCCTCCCGAATGCGAGTCCAGTGTGGTAACCACTGCGCCACCTCGCTCGGTTCCCCCGACGCCTTCGAACAATTATAGAAAACGAGGGAGGGTGGGTAGAGTACTGAAAGAAAACTGAAGGCCAAACCAGTTGCGAGGTCCTAATGTATTCCGGAAACCTGCTAAAGCTAAATGATCCATGTGTATTCTCATTAAATGTGTCACTGCGTGATTCTTACACATTACTAATTAAATTCTTTACTCAAAGAAATAGACAAACGCATGCGCAGCGGATAAATGTTAGATTTTGTAGTATTAACCCCAAATTTGGTACACTGTTAATAACCTGACTATGTTTAAAGAAAATACCGGAATCTTAACTGGGCCTGCATAGTAACTCCTCCTCCGTTCTTATTTCTTTTCATTCTGTCTTACTTTCATCTCTCAAAACTTAATACCAGTTACACACAGGATCAAATTTACTAAATCGGATCTTGTAACAGCACATATAAAGATATTTGTACTTCCTATGGTCTGTTACGAAGATAAGATTTTTCTCACCCACGAGAAGGAATGAAGGATAGCCCACAATGATTCATAACGTCACAGCAACAAACTATCACTCTTATTACCATTAGGCAAAGCGATCGTATCTCCACGCGGACCAGTACTAGAAAAATTCTGTAACTTCTTCAATCACTGTGATCCCAAAAACACCTCATTTATCGGTGTGCCACGATGTTAACTAAGTCCCGCGTGGCTGGAAAGTTCACGCGGTGGAGATTCCGAAATTTACGTTCCCCAAAAATTATTGCAACTGAAAAAAAACCTCCACTAGTTACCTAGACTGAATTCCTAATTATATATCTGCACCATTAAATAATATACCATCCAAAATCTCCCCTCCAAAAGATAGATAAATACACACACAGAATTTTTCACAATACTTACAGTTCGTGTCTAGCGTGCATAGCATGGAAACACGAATTACTATTATGCTGTTTCCCCTTTATTTAATTCAGGAAAGCGATCTCATTGAATCCCACGTACCTTTCAAATTCCGTTGTTCTAAAAATCAGCTTCAGACTTAAATTTGTACTGACTCATTTCACAAAAGGTGACTTCTTATTCTTTCATATTCATTGTCTTTATCCATGAATTTCAGAAACTCGCCAAATTACAAACTGAAACACACGCAAGCTTCCTTGAAAACTAATTCTTTCAGATCAAAATTAAGAACATTGCTTTCTACCATGAATTTCTGTTAGCAGCTCGATTAGTTAAAGCCACGACATAATATTTTCCTACACTTCCAGATCAGATTTTGAAACAAACTAACCAAAATCATGAATTTAAATTGACCATTACTAAAAAGAATTATGGTAAATCAACACATTCCTACTCATAAACTAATGGTTCCTAGCACTCAGTTTTCCACTCTCCATCAGCTCCATATGGTGAGTGCCAGGTCTTTAGGCTATAATAGTTCGTCACATGTATCCTATTTGTGTCGTACCTGCACCTGCTTTACAACTAAATTCTAAAACTTTAATGTTCACCGAATTACTCAAACGAGATATCAAATTCCGTTAACTTTCAAGTTACTCTTCGCTGTCGCGACATAGTATTCTCACATTCTCCTATCTTTTACCTTCCTATAAACAATTTGGTTCCCTCCAAAATATTATATTAAATTAAATCTACCCTGAAAGAGAAAGTTTCCACGAAAGGTGGAACACTGAAGCCTTAAATAGCTCATTTCCTTTCCCTTTGCGGATAGCATTTTGCTCCGCCACTTACTCAGTCCATCCGGCTGCTTCAATCGTCCCCAGGCAAGTGGCTTTCTCTTGCCACGCTACCGCTCTCTCCCTGCCTACGGCAAGGGTGGTGTGCACCCTGGCCAATCAAGGCTCCAGAATTTCAAGCATTTGAAAGTCCCGGTTATCTTCTCCCCAGCACACAATGAAATCTGCCCGCGCTTTTCTACTCAATGAGCTTAACGTAAGAATACAGACAACCCTAGCCCCCTTCTCTCCAATATCAGAGACAGACCTTTACATCAGAAAACTCTCATGCCCATGCATATCGATACATCATTACCTTCCCATGATTCTAATAATTTCGTTTCAATATTCATTCCCATTTTATCCACACTGCATACTATTTACCTTGCTCTCAACCCAATCGTAGAGTATTGAGGATAAGATAAGTGGGAAAAGCGGGTTTTCATACTTTATACCACAATAATAAACTAATCCATTTGCTCTGATCAATTTCCTAAAGACAGCAGGTCGGTTCAATAAAAATCAACAGCTCAGATCGAGCGTCTGATAACAGATACCTGATGTAGCAAGATATTCTAGCAATTACATGTGGATAATAATTCCCGTGTAAATATGCTGATATTTTTGTAGTGACAGCGCCTTTGGGCAATCAGGAAGTAAATTTGGAGGCAGATGGCTAAATTCAGGGCGCTGCATTGACCGTGCCCACGCTCGATATGATGAGCCTGCTGCTCTTACTGTTATTTGGTATCTTTCGTTCTGAGGAGTACCACGAAAAAAAAAATTCTCATCCGCTAAACGATTTTCGCTTCTATTCGAAAAGCTTCTTGAGTAACCCCGCAGTGAACATTACGTAGAGATGATACTTGTAGTTTTTGAAGTATAGGCATATGTTTAAGGATAACGAACTGTAGTCGAAGTTTAACCAGAAGATGCTGAAGGAATTAGGTTATGACATGCGACAGTGAGAGTGGTACCCATTGTTTGCTATGTGGGAAGCAAGAAACCTGATGCCTTCAGTAGTAAAATATATGTAAAATGCAACAACAAGAAATCCTTTTTGACGGGGTAAGGATGCTAATATCATATATGTCTGACGTTCAGGAAACCTTATCTGAAAGTATATGGCAGGCTTCCTGCTATTATACAGGGTGTTACAAAAAGGTACGGCCAAACTTTCAGGAAACATTCCTCACACTCAAAGAAAGAAAATATGTTATGTGGACATGTGTCCGGAAATGCTTGCTTTCCATGTTAGAGCTCATTTAATTACTTCTCTTCAAATCACATTAATCATGGAATGGAAACTAACAGCAACAGAACGTACCAGCGTGACTTCAAACACTTTGTTACAGGAAGTGTTCAAAATGTCCTCCGTTAGCGAGGATACATGCATCCACCCTCCGTCGCATGGATGCGCTGATGCAGCCCTGGAGAATGGCGTATTGTATCACAGCCGTCCACAATACGAGTACGAAGAGAGTCTACATTTGGTACCGGAGTTGCGAAGACAAGTGCTTTCAAATGCCCCCATGAACCACATGTGTCGTACTTGTAAAAGCACACGTTCTAGCAGCACAGGTATGAAATCATGACGGTGAATCGAGGAAGTACAGTACATACTGACGAAACTAAAATGAGCTGTAACATGGAAATTAAGCGTTCCCGGACACATGTTCACATAACATCTTTTCTTTATTTGTATGTGAGGAATGTTTCCTGAAAGTTTGGCCGTACCTTTTTGTAACACCCTGTATAATGTCGCTTGCTTTCAGTAGACGTATAGATAACCCATGTTATCCGAACCCATGTCATCCGAATAACATAAATGAGAGTAGTAATCAGAGGATTATTACTAAATTGTAGGCACATGGCCACACCATATATCTAAAATTTGGAGAGCAGAATCTCTCGCGGACGGCCGGAGTGGCCGTGCGGTTCTAGGCGCTACAGTCTGGAGCCGAGCGACCGCTACGGTCGCAGGTTCGAATCCTGTCTCGGGCATGGATGTGTGTGATGTCCTTAGGTTTAATTAGTTCTAAGATCTAGGGGACTGATGACCTCAGAAGTTAAGTCGCATAGTGCTCAGAGCCATTTGACCCAATCTCTCGCGATAGACTGGATGTCTGGATCAAATGGCTCTGAGCACTATGGGACTTAACTGCTGAGGTCATCAGTCCCCCAGAACTTAGAACTACTTAAACCTAACTAACCTAAGGACATCACACACATCCATGCCCGAGGCAGGATTCGAACCTGCTACCGTAGCGGTCGCGCGGTTCCAGATTGTAGCACCTAGAACCGTTCTGCCACACCGGCCGGCTATCATGGAATATTCAGGCAACGAAAACAAGTTGTTCTTGCTGTCAGCGTGGTCCAGACTGCAACGTTGTAGGCATCTTTGGCAACCCTGTTGGCATAACAATGATTTGCAGCTGTGGGACTGATTTATCCTGCTAAATTCACCTGACATTTTCTTGTCATCTATAAGAAATATTCTGAAGATATCTTACTGAGTTAGAAATATTTTGTGAGTACAAGGTCATTTCATGCAGAATCTACCCTAGGTCTACTTACTGCAGCCGCAGTTATGGCAATGAGAGTGTTTATGCAGGAATTCCTTGGCATCATAGTTGTAAAAGTAGTGACTTTATAAAACGGCAATTGCCTCCGAAAGCAGTTCCAGATTCCTTTCGGTAAGTTTCAAATCAGGTGCTACCTGTCACATGTGTGTCCTAGCAAACTGACAGGAGTTGCCATGATCATAGACCTCACTAATCTTGCCACACCAAAATTACTGACAACATTACTGAACAGATTAGAAGCATCTATAGCAGTCACGAATTTGTACTTTGTTCAACTCGGTCTGAAATAAGCGGGCAAAAATTACAGGGACTATGACCAAGTTTGTTAGTATGCATTATCTGTAGTAGATCTGGAGTTGAAAATGTACGAAAACTGCACTTTTGTGAATTCTGTTTTATTTTCGCATCAATATTGTATTGAACCCACCATCTGGTATCAATGCATTACATTAGTATCCATTATATCTAATTATTTTGATGTACACGTGATAATATAGATGAGTAGGAGACAAGACAGGACGTAGATAATTTCCGCTTGACGTCAACAGTGTGTTAGATTTTACTTTTTTTGAATAGGAATATGTTGCTATCCAATCATTTGAAGTTTAGTTAAAATAAGCTTATGCTTCAAAAGAATTCGCTTGTATTTCTCAATGTGTGGTCTGTTGTCAGTTTGAAGGCCTTCCATTACATCGGCAACTTAGTGCAGCTCCACCGAGGGCTGTCTGCAGTAGGGTGGAGATAACAGTGATAGTGGCGAGCTGTCGAAGACGATCTTCATATTGTTAGTGCGATTGGTACTTCGTATATTCTTGACGACGTATAGCACCTCTGCGGTCAGTCACCCAGCTTCAAAATTCATGTTGAGTAATGGTGCTAAATTGTCATAATATTTTCTTTTTATATTGACGAGTCATCTGGATAGTCGCCACGTTCAAGTGCCATCTACATCGCAAATTTAATATTACGATCCTAGGAACCCTGCAATTCGTTTTGTATTTCATAATCTGAACTATCTGAATTAACTGTCATTAGAGAAATGTCAGGGAACAGAATGCAGCAGTGCCTTGGTAGCTACTTGGAGACCTGCTCGAGTCGGTTCACATTATATTACACTAGCGAGAAGCACCGAATATTCCTTTTTCTCTGCAAACATCCAGAACTAAATTCAGTAAGAAAATGCTAAGAAGATATTTGCATTGTGCCAACTCAACGATCAACCTATTTTTATAGATTTCTTTTTTCACAGACATTCTTGTTCTGCATTGCAATAAATTTCATTCATTATTTGCTTGTTCTTGTTACGATTATTATTGACATTCTTTCATTCGTAAGAGTTTTCATATCCCTGTTTGGTATTGATGCACATGAAGAGTGGCTGTGAAAGAAGGTAATACTGAATGTTGCGTCATGCAGAATACAATCATTTACTTCGGCACTTCGTGGTCAACGCTTCAGGAGAAGTGAGATATTTGGTCAATGGCAGGGCAGATACGCTGGCACAATTCTGCATCTACTCCTGATGATTTATCAGTGTTACCAGATAAACTGGTGCTGCAGAATCGAAAATGTATTACGGACTATGCCACAGTATCAGAGAGCTGCTAATTTCGGATCACAACCGTGAATTACCCTTGGGTCAGCTGCTGGTCAGAGTGTTGCAACTGTAAATGGAAGGCTTTGTTTGATAGTCTTGTGCTGATTCTGTCTGAATAAATAATGCCAATGGATAAAAAACGGTTTATTTTTGAGACCTAACCCTCAATGGGGAGAAGTACAGCAGTCTACTTCAGGAACTCCAAGGAAAAGGGAAAAAAAGGAGGCAGGAAGGGTTCAAACAACTAGTTTCATGCAGAGACATGGATTTGGAATCTGTTCATCGCTTAAGGGCCAGCAAGAGGGTAACATCACGAAACAATGATCAGGCTACTTAGTATGTAATAGAGCCTACAGCTTTCAAGGGGGACACGTATGAAGACTCAGACTTCCTCGTTATCCATATGTGCGGCATATCTTTCGTGTTAACGAAAGTAATATCCCACTCTACTACTCCTTAAATCTTAAATGAAATGAATGCCATGTGGAATCTAATATTTGTTGACTGCGTCTCTTTTTGCTTCCATCCCTGCAAATGTTGCAAAAGATTGCACGTGGACACATTTCACATCGAGGCGCAAAGTTTGATATCTTACATTATACACAATTCAAATAAGCTTTCGATGTATTTTTACTGCGTTTGTATGAACGTTACGGAAAATTCTCACATGCTTTATGCTGAATGATAAACACTGAATCATCCGTTTTGCTTCCCCTACATTGTAATGATATTATGTCAGCGTCAACAGCCTTCTTCCACGTCGGAAGCTGACACTTGCCTCATTCTGGATTAATGATAAATGAATGCCTCAAATGTATACATAGCCCACAAGGCGACGTCAGAAACTATCAGGGGAGAACGCCGCATAGTAACCAAACGCGCGCGCACGTCTCCTCTCTGAAGAACCGTATCGGACAACCATGACAAGCATTTCGCTATAAAGGTGCCTCGTAAGAGAGCTGAGAATTGGCAGCGTCGTAGCAAGTATTTGTCAACACTGTGATACCACATTTACTTCCGGGAGTAGCCCGGCATTATGTCGCCAAATTCACTTGGCATTCGTTGTTCACATCAAAGACTCCTACAATATAGTGCCGCCAGTGTGTCGTTAGCCCACTCACTCCCTCACGCAATGCGGTGCCTGTGCCGAGATTGTTTATGATAATATATCGATATCTCGAAACAAATCGATATCTCGAAATAAATCGATATCTCGAAATAAATCGATATCTCGAAATAAATCGATATCTCGAAATAAATCGATATCTCGAAATATATCGATATCTCGAAATATATCGATATCTCGAAATAAATCGATATCTCGAAATAAATCGATATCTCGAAATAAATCGATATCTCGAAATAAATCGATATCTCGAAATAAATCGATATCTCGAAATAAATCGATATCTCGAAATAAATCGATATCTCGAAATAAATCGATATCTCGAAATATATCGATATCTCGAAATATATCGATATCTCGAAATATATCGATATCTCGAAATATATCGATATCTCGAAATATATCGATATCTCGAAATATATCGATATCTCGAAATATATCGATATCTCGAAATAAATCGATATCTCGAAATAAATCGATATCTCGAAATAAATCGATATCTCGAAATAAATCGATATCTCGAAATAAATCGATATCTCGAAATAAATCGATATCTCGAAATAAATCGATATCTCGAAATAAATCGATATCTCGAAATAAATCGATATCTCGAAATAAATCGATATCTCGAAATAAATCGATATCTCGAAATAAATCGATATCTCGAAATAAATCGATATCTCGAAATAAATCGATATCTCGAAATAAATCGATATCTCGAAATAAATCGATATCTCGAAATAAATCGATATCTCGAAATAAATCGATATCTCGAAATAAATCGATATCTCGAAATAAATCGATATCTCGAAATAAATCGATATCTCGAAATAAATCGATATCTCGAAATAAATCGATATCTCGAAATAAATCGATATCTCGAAATAAATCGATATCTCGAAATAAATCGATATCTCGAAATAAATCGATATCTCGAAATAAATCGATATCTCGAAATAAATCGATATCTCGAAATAAATCGATATCTCGAAATAAATCGATATCTCGAAATAAATCGATATCTCGAAATAAATCGATATCTCGAAATAAATCGATATCTCGAAATAAATCGATATCTCGAAATAAATCGATATCTCGAAATAAATCGATATCTCGAAATAAATCGATATCTCGAAATAAATCGATATCTCGAAATAAATCGATATCTCGAAATAAATCGATATCTCGAAATATATCGATATCTCGAAATATATCGATATCTCGAAATATATCGATATCTCGAAATATATCGATATCTCGAAATATATCGATATCTCGAAATATATCGATATCTCGAAATATATCGATATCTCGAAATATATCGATATCTCGAAATATATCGATATCTCGAAATATATCGATATCTCGAAATATATCGATATCTCGAAATAAATCGATATCTCGAAATAAATCGATATCTCGAAATAAATCGATATCTCGAAATAAATCGATATCTCGAAATAAATCGATATCTCGAAATAAATCGATATCTCGAAATAAATCGATATCTCGAAATATATCGATATCTCGAAATATATCGATATCTCGAAATATATCGATATCTCGAAATAAATCGATATCTCGAAATAAATCGATATCTCGAAATAAATCGATATCTCGAAATAAATCGATATCTCGAAATAAATCGATATCTCGAAATAAATCGATATCTCGAAATAAATCGATATCTCGAAATAAATCGATATCTCGAAATAAATCGATATCTCGAAATATATCGATATCTCGAAATATATCGATATCTCGAAATATATCGATATCTCGAAATATATCGATATCTCGAAATATATCGATATCTCGAAATAAATCGATATCTCGAAATAAATCGATATCTCGAAATAAATCGATATCTCGAAATATATCGATATCTCGAAATAAATCGATATCTCGAAATAAATCGATATCTCGAAATAAATCGATATCTCGAAATAAATCGATATCTCGAAATATATCGATATCTCGAAATAAATCGATATCTCGAAATATATCGATATCTCGAAATATATCGATATCTCGAAATATATCGATATCTCGAAATATATCGATATCTCGAAATATATCGATATCTCGAAATATATCGATATCTCGAAATATATCGATATCTCGAAATATATCGATATCTCGAAATATATCGATATCTCGAAATATATCGATATCTCGAAATATATCGATATCTCGAAATATATCGATATCTCGAAATATATCGATATCTCGAAATATATCGATATCTCGAAATATATCGATATCTCGAAATAAATCGATATCTCGAAATAAATCGATATCTCGAAATATATCGATATCTCGAAATAAATCGATATCTCGAAATAAATCGATATCTCGAAATAAATCGATATCTCGAAATAAATCGATATCTCGAAATAAATCGATATCTCGAAATAAATCGATATCTCGAAATAAATCGATATCTCGAAATAAATCGATATCTCGAAATAAATCGATATCTCGAAATAAATCGATATCTCGAAATAAATCGATATCTCGAAATAAATCGATATCTCGAAATAAATCGATATCTCGAAATAAATCGATATCTCGAAATAAATCGATATCTCGAAATAAATCGATATCTCGAAATAAATCGATATCTCGAAATAAATCGATATCTCGAAATATATCGATATCTCGAAATATATCGATATCTCGAAATATATCGATATCTCGAAATATATCGATATCTCGAAATAAATCGATATCTCGAAATAAATCGATATCTCGAAATATATCGATATCTCGAAATATATCGATATCTCGAAATATATCGATATCTCGAAATATATCGATATCTCGAAATATATCGATATCTCGAAATATATCGATATCTCGAAATATATCGATATCTCGAAATATATCGATATCTCGAAATATATCGATATCTCGAAATATATCGATATCTCGAAATATATCGATATCTCGAAATATATCGATATCTCGAAATATATCGATATCTCGAAATATATCGATATCTCGAAATATATCGATATCTCGAAATATATCGATATCTCGAAATATATCGATATCTCGAAATATATCGATATCTCGAAATATATCGATATCTCGAAATATATCGATATCTCGAAATATATCGATATCTCGAAATATATCGATATCTCGAAATATATCGATATCTCGAAATATATCGATATCTCGAAATATATCGATATCTCGAAATAAATCGATATCTCGAAATAAATCGATATCTCGAAATAAATCGATATCTCGAAATAAATCGATATCTCGAAATAAATCGATATCTCGAAATAAATCGATATCTCGAAATAAATCGATATCTCGAAATAAATCGATATCTCGAAATAAATCGATATCTCGAAATAAATCGATATCTCGAAATAAATCGATATCTCGAAATAAATCGATATCTCGAAATAAATCGATATCTCGAAATAAATCGATATCTCGAAATAAATCGATATCTCGAAATAAATCGATATCTCGAAATAAATCGATATCTCGAAATAAATCGATATCTCGAAATAAATCGATATCTCGAAATAAATCGATATCTCGAAATAAATCGATATCTCGAAATAAATCGATATCTCGAAATAAATCGATATCTCGAAATAAATCGATATCTCGAAATATATCGATATCTCGAAATAAATCGATATCTCGAAATAAATCGATATCTCGAAATATATCGATATCTCGAAATAAATCGATATCTCGAAATAAATCGATATCTCGAAATATATCGATATCTCGAAATATATCGATATCTCGAAATAAATCGATATCTCGAAATAAATCGATATCTCGAAATATATCGATATCTCGAAATATATCGATATCTCGAAATATATCGATATCTCGAAATATATCGATATCTCGAAATAAATCGATATCTCGAAATAAATCGATATCTCATTTGGGGGTAAGCCGGGAAAAACGCCGACCTCCGGGAAAAACGCCGACCTCCGGGACAAACGCCGACCTCCGGGACAAACGCCGACCTCCGGGACAAACGCCGACCTCCGGGACAAACGCCGACCTCCGGGACAAACGCCGACCTCCGGGACAAACGCCGACCTCCGGGACAAACGCCGACCTCCGGGACAAACGCCGACCTCCGGGACAAACGCCGACCTCCGGGACAAACGCCGACCTCCGGGAAAAACGCCGACCTCCGGGAAAAACGCCGACCTCCGGGAAAAACGCCGACCTCCGGGAAAAACGCCGACCTCCGGGAAAAACGCCGACCTCCGGGAAAAACGCCGACCTCCGGGAAAAACGCCGACCTCCGGGAAAAACGCCGACCTCCGGGAAAAACGCCGACCTCCGGGAAAAACGCCGACCTCCGGGAAAAACGCCGACCTCCGGGAAAAACGCCGACCTCCGGGAAAAACGCCGACCTCCGGGAAAAACGCCGACCTCCGGGAAAAACGCCGACCTCCGGGAAAAACGCCGACCTCCGGGAAAAACGCCGACCTCCGGGAAAAACGCCGACCTCCGGGAAAAACGCCGACCTCCGGGAAAAACGCCGACCTCCGGGAAAAACGCCGACCTCCGGGAAAAACGCCGACCTCCGGGAAAAACGCCGACCTCCGGGAAAAACGCCGACCTCCGGGAAAAACGCCGACCTCCGGGAAAAACGCCGACCTCCGGGAAAAACGCCGACCTCCGGGAAAAACGCCGACCTCCGGGAAAAACGCCGACCTCCGGGAAAAACGCCGACCTCCGGGAAAAACGCCGACCTCCGGGAAAAACGCCGACCTCCGGGAAAAACGCCGACCTCCGGGAAAAACGCCGACCTCCGGGAAAAACGCCGACCTCCGGGAAAAACGCCGACCTCCGGGAAAAACGCCGACCTCCGGGAAAAACGCCGACCTCCGGGAAAAACGCCGACCTCCGGGAAAAACGCCGACCTCCGGGAAAAACGCCGACCTCCGGGAAAAACGCCGACCTCCGGGAAAAACGCCGACCTCCGGGAAAAACGCCGACCTCCGGGAAAAACGCCGACCTCCGGGAAAAACGCCGACCTCCGGGAAAAACGCCGACCTCCGGGAAAAACGCCGACCTCCGGGAAAAACGCCGACCTCCGGGAAAAACGCCGACCTCCGGGAAAAACGCCGACCTCCGGGAAAAACGCCGACCTCCGGGAAAAACGCCGACCTCCGGGAAAAACGCCGACCTCCGGGAAAAACGCCGACCTCCGGGAAAAACGCCGACCTCCGGGAAAAACGCCGACCTCCGGGAAAAACGCCGACCTCCGGGAAAAACGCCGACCTCCGGGAAAAACGCCGACCTCCGGGAAAAACGCCGACCTCCGGGAAAAACGCCGACCTCCGGGAAAAACGCCGACCTCCGGGAAAAACGCCGACCTCCGGGAAAAACGCCGACCTCCGGGAAAAACGCCGACCTCCGGGAAAAACGCCGACCTCCGGGAAAAACGCCGACCTCCGGGAAAAACGCCGACCTCCGGGAAAAACGCCGACCTCCGGGAAAAACGCCGACCTCCGGGAAAAACGCCGACCTCCGGGAAAAACGCCGACCTCCGGGAAAAACGCCGACCTCCGGGAAAAACGCCGACCTCCGGGAAAAACGCCGACCTCCGGGAAAAACGCCGACCTCCGGGAAAAACGCCGACCTCCGGGAAAAACGCCGACCTCCGGGAAAAACGCCGACCTCCGGGAAAAACGCCGACCTCCGGGAAAAACGCCGACCTCCGGGAAAAACGCCGACCTCCGGGAAAAACGCCGACCTCCGGGAAAAACGCCGACCTCCGGGAAAAACGCCGACCTCCGGGAAAAACGCCGACCTCCGGGAAAAACGCCGACCTCCGGGAAAAACGCCGACCTCCGCACTCTGTGATGTTGTTAGAGTAAAGGACAAGGACATTGTTCTGCTCATGGGTGATTTTAATGCCAGGATTGGAAATCAAGCAGAAAGGTATGAGAAGGTTATACGTAAATTTGGAGAGGATATGGAGGCCAACAGGAACAGGAAACAACTCTTGGATTTCTGTGCCAGTATGGGTTTAGTAATCACAAACTCCTTTTTTAAACATAAGAATATTCACCGGTATACTTGGAAGGCAGGGGAACCAGAACTGTCATTGACTATATAATAACAGATCAGGAATTCAGGAAGGCTGTGAGGGACACACATGCATTCAGGGGATTCTTTGATGACACTGATCACTATTTAATCTGCCGTGAAATTGGTATTGTGAGGCCGAAAGTGCAGGTGGCCAGGTCCATATGTAGGAGGATAAGAGTGGAGAAACTACAGGATAAGGAAATCAGGCACAAGTACAAACAGTGATCTCAGAAAGGTACCAGTTAGTTGAAGGTAGTCAATTACAGTCATTGGAAAAGGAATGGACAATGTACAGGGACACAGTACTAGAAGTGGCTAAAGAATGTCTTGGAACAGTAGTGTGTAAAGGTAGGATGAAGCAAACAGCTTGGTGGAATGACACAGTCAAGGCAGCCTGCAAAAGGAAAAAGAAGGCATATCAAACATGGCTACGTACTAGAACTCAAGTAGGCAGAGAAAGTTATGTTGAAGGGAGAAACAAAGGCAAACATAATTGCAGCATCCAAGAAGAAATCTTGGGAAGACTTTGGAAACAGGTTGGAGACTTTGGGTCAAGCTGCTGGAAAACCATTCTGGAGTGTAATGAGCAGTCTTCGAAAGGGAGGTAAGAAGGAAATGACAAGTATTTTTGACAGGTCAGGAAGACTGCTGGTGAATCTGGTTGATACCTTGGGCAGATGGAGGGAATATTTTGAAGAGTTGCTAAATGTAGGTGAAAATACGATCAGTAATGTTTCAGATTTCTATGTACAATGGGATAGGAATGCTGATGGAGATAGGATCACATTTGAGGAAATGGAGAAAATGGTCAATAGATTGCAGTGCAATAAAGTGGCTGGGGTGGATGAAATTAAGTCAGAACTCATCAAATACAGTGGAATGTCAGGTCTTAAATGGCTACACAGGATAATTGAAATGGCGTGGGAGTTGGGACAGGTTCCGTCAGACTGGACCAAAGCAGTAATCACACCAATCTTTAAACATGGAAACAGGAAAGATTGTAACAACTACAGAAGTATCTCTTTAATCAGTGTTGTGGGTAAAATCATCGCAGGTATTGTTGAAAGGAAAGTGCGAGTATTAGTTGAGGACAAATTGGATGAGAATCAGGGTGGGTTTAGGCCTCTTAGAGGTTGTCAGGACCAGATCTTTAGCTTATGGCAAATAATGGAGGAGTGCTACAAATGGAACAGGGAATTGTATCTATGCTTTATAGAGCTAGAAAAAGCATATGACTGGGTTCCTCGAAGGAAGTTATTGTCTGTTCTACGAGATTATGGAATAGGAGGCAAACTTTTCCAAGCAATTAAAGGTCTTTACATAGTCAGGCAGCAGTTAGAGTTGACAGTAAATTGAGTTCATGGTTCAGAGTAGTTGCAGGGATAACAAAAGGCTGCAACCTGTCTCCACTGTTGTTCATATTATTTATGGATCATATGTTGAAAACAATAGACTGGCTGGGTGAGATTAAGATACGTGAACACAAAATAAGCAGTCTCGCATATAAACCGGTTGAGTGCCAAATAGGAGGAACAAAGTTAGAACAAGTGGAAGGTTTCAAGTACTTAGGATGCAAATTCTCACAGGATGGCAACATTGTGAAAGAATTGGAAGCGAGGTGTAACAACGCTAATGCAGTGAGCGCTCAGCTACGATCTACTCTCTTCTGCAAGAAGTAAGTCAGTACCAAGACTAAGTTATCTGGGCACCGTTCAATCTTTCGACCAACTTTGTTGTATGGGAGCGAAAGCTGGATGGATTCAGGTTACCTCATCAACAAGGTTGATGTTACAGATATGAAAGTAGCTAGGATGATTGCAGGTACTAGTAGATGGGAACAATGGCAGGAGGGTGTCCACAATGAGGAAATCAAAGAAAAACTGGGAATGAACTCTATAGATGTAGCAGTCAGGGCGAAGGGTCATGTTACACGCATGGGAGAAGCAAGGTTACCCAAGGGACTTATGGGTTCAGCAGTAGAGAGTAGGAGGAGTTGGGGTAGACCAAGGAGAAGGTACATGGATTTGGTTAAGAATGATTTTGAAGTAATAGGTTTAACATCAGAAGAGGCACCAATATTAGCATTGAATAGGGGATCATGGAAGAATTTTATAAGGGGGACGATGCTCCAGACTGAACGCTGAAAGGCATAATCAGTCTTAAATGATGATGATGATGATGATAACGCAAGGCAGAAATGACGTTATGGGACATGTCAGCGTACAGAATCTGGAACAACTATTCCTCAGACGTTTCTGTAGTAAAAATAGGCATAAACCATAAGAACTTGCTCTAAAATTGATACAGATGTACAAGTTATTATTGCTTGGGCGTGATAATGAACTGGGAGATTTCATAGCAGCAGCGGCTGTGGCAGAAGCAGTACCTTAGCATTAGGAGCCCATCGAACGTTTCGCAGATTCGATTCTGATCCACTGTCTTAGAGAAAAAAGATACATGATTGTAGCATATGATTTGATCTTTTGTTTCAGTGCCACTGACATGTAACTATTACAAATTCTACATTCAGTACGACTAACTCTCTTTACATCGTAGTTTTGAACTACAGGATTTGTACCAGGGTGTATACGTGGACAAAGAAAAAAAATTCCCCAATTTTTCCTGGATTTCCTGGTTAAAAATACGCTCTCTCTCAGGTGAAAATACACTTTCTCTGTGTTAAGTGACAGTATACTCTTCCTGAACACTGTAAAACTCTTCAATCCTTTGAATGTATATGGATTTATATACCGGCGTAGAATTCCCGGCAGTTTCGAAAACGAAACTCAGGGGGAAAACACGTTTTGAAAGACCTTTGATGTGCAGCAACATGTACACTGCATATTTTCGTATTACGAAGGTATAAATCTGAATTCCAGCAAACGCCGCATGTCACTTTCCGAAGCATTGGAATCGAGATTGCGATACGCTTTTGTAAGCCAGACACGTCATGAGATCTCAACAGCTGATTTTTTTTTTTTTTTTTTTTTTTTTTTTTTTTTTTTTTTTTTTTTTTTTTTGTGGGGTTTAAGGGCGCTCAACTGCTGAGGTCATTAGCGCCCAGTCACTGTTGTTAGAGCACATGGAATCTGTTACAACTCAAGGGGATGGGGGGACACCAGAAGGACCTGACAAAGATGCAGATAAAATAAGTAAAAAGGTTAAATGTCTTTGGACAAGCCAGTTAAAGTTATAAAACGCAGAATACGAGCAGCTGCTCGAGCGTCATCAGCTAAAACATCCGGTAAAGTAGATGACAGGGACAGGACAACACGAAATTGACTAAAACGGGGACACAACAATAAAACATGGCGCACTGTTAATGCCTGACCACAAGGGCACTGCGGGGCTGGGTCACCGGAGAGCAGGTAGCGGTGGCTAAACCGGCAATGCCCAATCCGCAACCTGGTCAGAAGGACCTCCTCGCGCCGAGATGGTCGGGAGGATGTTGTCCATACAGTTGGAAGCGGTTTTACTGCCCGGAGCTTGTTTCCTTGGAGGGATGACCAAGCATCCCACCACAACGACACAAGCCTCTTACATACATCCCAACGAACGTCAGATGACGGGACACAATGGGAGGCTGGCCGAGGCAGGAGAACTGCAGCCTTGGCTGCAGCATCCGCAGCCTCATTCCCAGGCACTCCTACATGTCCGGGAACCCACAGAAAGCTGACAGAACCACCATTATCAGCGAAAGAATGGAGGGACTGCTGTATCCGTTGAATCAAGGGATGGACCGGATAGGGAGCTCCAAGGCTCTGAAGAGTACTGAGTGAGTCAGAGCAGAGTACGTACGATGAATGGCGGTGGCGGCGGGCATACTGAACGGCCTGATGGAGAGCAAAAAGCTCGGCCGTAAAGCTGGAACATTGGTCGATGAGCCGGTATTTAAAGGTGGCGGCCCCGACGACAAAGGCACAAACGACACCATCGTCAGTTTTGGAGCCATCGGTGTAAATAAAGGTGTGACCGGCAAGGCGAGCACGAAGTTCGACAAACCGTGAGCAATACACTGCAGCCGGAGTACCCTCCTCCGGGAGTGAGCTGAGGTCGAGATAAATAGGAACCGGAGCCTGGAGCCAAGGTGGTGTCGGGCTCTCACCCTCTCTGAAGGTGGTAGGGAGGGCAAAATCCAATTGTCGAAGCAGGCGACGGAAGCGGACTCCGGGGGGCAGCAGGGCAGACACATACAACCCGTACTGACTGTCGAGAGAATCGGCGAAGAAGGACTGGTAGGAGGGGTGGTCGGGCATACACAACAGCCGGCAGGCATACCGACACAGCAGTACGTCGCGCCGGTAGGTCAATGGTAACTCTGCAGCTTCAGCATAAAGACTATCGACAGGACTAGTGTAGAAGGCTCCGGTCGCAAGACGTATCCCCCGATGGTGGATGGAGTTGAGCCGGCGTAAGAGGGATGGCCGAGCGGACGAGTAGACGAAGCTCCCATAATCCAGCTTTGATCGGACTATGGACCGATACAAGCGAAGCAGGACAGTGCGATCCGCTCCCCAAGATGAACCGCTAAGAACTCTGAGGACATTAAGGGAACGTGTACAACGGGCCGCCAAATAAGAGACATGTGGAGACCAACACAGTTTCCTGTCCAACGTGAGCCCTAGAAACTTAGTTGTGTCCACGAATGGGAGAACAACGGGACCGAGATGTAAGGATGGCGGAAGGAACGCTTTATATCGCCAAAAGTTGATACAAACCGTCTTCTCTTCAGAGAACCGGAAGCCATTTGCCACGCTCCATGAGTAGAGGCTGTCTAGACAACGCTGAAGGCAGCGCTCCAGGAGGCATGTTCGCTGGGCACTGCAGTAGATCGCGAAGTCATCGACAAAGAGAGAGCCTGAGACATTAGGTGGAATGCAATCCATAATTGGATTGATCGCGATGGCAAAAAGGGCTACGCTCAAGACGGAGCCCTGAGGCACTCCGTTCTCCTGGAGGAAGACGTCGGACAATACGGAACCCACACGTACCCTAAACTTTCGATCCGTTAAAAAGGAATCAATAAAAAGGGGCAGGCGACCGCGTAGGCCCCACCTGTGCATAGTGCGGAGGATACCTCCTCTCCAACAGGTATCATAAGCCTTCCCCAAGTCGAAGAACACGGCCACCGTTTGGCGCCTTCGCAAAAAGTTGTTCATGATGAATGTCGACAAGGTCACAAGGTGGTCAACAGCGGAGCGGCGGCGACGAAAGCCGCATTGGACATTAGTAAGTAGTCGTCGAGATTCAAGAATCCAGACTAACCGAGCATTAACCATGCGCTCCATCACCTTACAGACACAGCTTGTAAGAGAAATGGGGCGGTAACTAGAAGGAAGGTGTCTATCCTTCCCGGGTTTGGGTATAGGAACAACAACGGCGTCACGCCAACGCCTGGGGACTTTAACTTCGGTCCAGGCGCGATTGTAGGTACGAAGAAGGAAGCTTTTGCCCGCCGGAGAAAGGCGTGCCAGCATCTAAACTTGAATGGCATCTGGCCCCGGAGCAGAGGATCGGGACAGTGCAAGCGCACGTTCGAGTTCCCGCATAGTAAAGGGGGCATTATAAGTTTCCAGATTCAGCGAGTGGAAGGAAGGTCGCCAAGCCTCTTCTGCCTCTTTCCTGGGAAGGAAGGCAGGGTGGTAATGGGCGGAGCTTGAAACCTCCGCGAAAAAGCGGCCAAAGGCGTTGGAGACAGCCACAGGATCAACAAGGACCTCATTACCTGAGGTCAGGCCAGGTACCGAGGAGTGGGCCTTAATGCCCGACAGCCGGCGCAGGCTACCCCAAACGACGGAAGAGGGAGTAAAACTGTTAAAGGAGCTGGTGAAAGAGGCCCAACAAGCTTTTTTGCTGTCTTTGATGATTCTACGGCATTGCGCTCGGAGTCGTTTGTGTTCAATACAATTCGTCAATGTAGGATGGCGGCGAAAGGTGCGTAAAGCACGTCGTCGAGCACGGATAGCGTCCCTACAAGCCTCGTTCCACCAGGGGACGGAAACGCGACGTGAAGAAGAAGTAGTACGAGGAATGGAACGTTCGGCAGCATTGATGATAACAGCCGTGAGGTATTCGACCTGACTGTCACAACTGGGGAAAATCTTGGTCCGGAAAGGTCGCCAGGGAGGAGTAAAGTCCCCAGTCAGCTTTCAGTATGTTCCAGCTCGAAGGACGTGGGGATGGGGTGTGGTGCAGGAGACGGACGACACAGGGGAAGTGGTCGCTCGAATAGGTGTCAGAAAGGACATACCACTCGAACCGACGGGCAAGAGTGGTAGTACAGATAGAGAGGTCCACGTGGGAGTAGGTATGAGTAGAGTCCGAGAGGAAAGTCGGGGCGCCGGTATTGAGGCAGACAAGATTGAGATGGTTGAAGACATCCGCCAAGAGTGAGCCTCTTTGACAGGATGCAGGAGAGCCCCAAAGGGGATGATGGGCATTGAAGTCGCCAAACAATAAGAATGGCGGGGGAAGCTGAACGATCAGGTGCATCATGTCAGCCCGACTAACAGCAGATGACGGTGGAGTGTAGATGGTACAAACTGAAAAAGTAAAAGCAGAAAGAGTAATGCGGACAGCTATTGCTTGGAGTGGGGTGGTCAATGGGATGGGACGGTAATAGACATCGTCCCGAACGAGCAACATGACCCCACCATGAGCTGGGATACCGTCCACAGGCATGAGGTCATACCGCTCCGAGGTATAGTGGGTAAAGGCAATACGGTCAGTCGGGCGCAACTTGGTTTCCTGGAGACCAAGGACGAGTGGACAGTGCAGGCAGAGGAGCAGTCGTAATTCCTCCCGATTAGATCGAATACCTCTTATGTTCCAATGAAACAACGCTATCGCTAGTCAAAAAGTTGGGGGAACGAGACAGGGGAAGAGCTGGTCACCTCGACGGCCGCGGAGGGCCAGGTTGCGAGGGAACAACGCTACAACTGACGGGAGGCGGATCCGGTTCCATCGACTCGTCGCCTGCTGCAGCCACTGTCCCTGGTTGTGTAGAAGGGGCCGCATCATTTGCCGACGAAAGGCCGGCGGAGCGACTGGCAGCAGAGCGTCCCGGCGAAACTGAGGACGGCCGGGAGCAGCGACTCACGGATGAAGCGTCAGACGAAACGCCCCGGGGTGGAGAGGGGGATAGAGACTTCTTCTTGGAGGCCTTCTTGGAAGGCCGAGGAGGCACAGGGATGGTGGGCTGGACCCGAAGAAGGTCCTCATGCGCGGGGTCCGTTTTGGAACGCCGGACCTCGGAAATTGGGGTCCGGAACGTTTCCCTGATGGACACCTGAGAAGAGGATCGCTTCTCAGGTGGCGTGGGGGGGGGAGGGAGGAGGAGGAGGAGGAGGAGGAAGGGTGGCCCCTGGGGCAGAGGGGGTGGGGGCCACAGGGGAGGAGGATTTGGAAGGGAGGGATTTGGGTGGCGGGGGGCAGAGCCCCCTGATGGGCGGAGGGGAGACAGGATAGGGGTGAGGATACCGCGGAAGGAGTGGACACAACTGAGGCGAACGAAGTGGTCAATGGCACGGGATGGAGGCGGTCGTACTTCTTCCGGGCCTCAGAATAAGAGAGCCGATCCAAAGTTTTGATTTCTTGTATCTTCTTCTCCTTCTGATACGCGGGGCAGTCTGAGGATCTAGGCGAGTGGACGCCAAGACAATTAACGCACCGAGGTGGTGGGGTGCATGTATGTTCCTCACGAAGAGGACGTCCACAATCGCCACAAAGGGGCTCAGCCTCACACCGTGGCGACATGTGCCCAAAGTGCAAACACCGAAAAACAGCGCATAGGAGGTGGGACGTAAGGTCGCACGTCGCACCGGTAGCACATCACCTTTACCTTCTCCGGGAGAACGTCCCCTCGAAGGCGAGGATAAAGGCCCCGGTGTCGATGCGACGGTCTTTGGGGCCGCGCTGGACTCGCCGGACGAAATGCACGCCTCGGCGCTCCAGGTTGGCCCTGAGCTCCTCATCAGATTGTAGCAGGAGGTCACGATGAAAAATAACCCCCTGCGTCCTATTTAGTGCCAGATGTGGGATAATGGATACTGGGATGTCCCCTAGGCGGTCGCACGCCTGGAGCGCCGCCGACTGTGTGGCGGAGATGGTCTTGATAAGAACGGACCCTGAACGCATCTTGCCGAGAGCCTCGATTTCCCCGAAGACGTCCTCAATGTGCTGAACAAAGAACATGGGCTTGGAGGTGGCGAACGTTCCTCCATCGGTTCGAGAACAGACCAAATAGCGGGCGAAGTACTTCGCCCCAAGCCGGCGGGCCTGTCCCTCCTCCCATGGAGTGGCCAAGGGGGAAAGGGCAGGAGAACCAGAACTAGAAACGGTACCTTTTCATTTGAAAGACTCGGCCGCAGAGCGACCTGATACATGTTGACGTTTCATCTGCGAAACGTCCGACCCAATACCACCCACTCCGACCAGGGGCTCTCCCCACGGGCGCCACCCAGCCGCAGCAAGGGCCACCTGGCAGGATGACCATTGCCGGGAGTCCTGATGCCCCAAGGAGACGGGCATCTACTCCTTGGCCGACGTGGGGAGGGTGCAGCTCAGGTATCGGCAGTACGATCCCTGTGTTTGTCAGGGGGCTACAACCTAGAGGGTACATGACGACCCCACCACAACGGGCTGGCTACCGTGCTGGATTTCTGGTGCCATGGAAAGTCCATCATGATCGCTGGTGCAGATGGAGATGCACTATGGGCGTAACTTGGACAACCCATCACGCGTTGAGGCCCAATTTGAGGAATAGTGGGTATGGTTACAACGCCAGTGCAATGCTGAGTGCCAAGGTCTTAGTGCACTTAGGACCAGTGGTACACCATGTAAGGTGTCCTTCCCCAAAAGGCTCGTACTTCTGTAGAATTTTGAAAAATGGAGGTCAAACCCCAAGGGGGACCATCACATAGAAGGCCGAAACGGTTGAAACTCCTTTTAGTCGCCTCTTACGACAGGCAGGAATACCTCGGGCCTATTCTTACCCCGGACCCGCAGGGGGGTCAACAGCTGATGACAGCATAAGACACGTTATGCAGTCAGTCAATAGGAATAGCACTCTTAAGTAGCGCGAACACACAAGTAAGGAAAGTTAATGGTTTACATTAATATACATAGCACTCACATAAGAAGATTAATAAGCTGGAAAAGAAGCTAAGCTTCCACATATAGTGTTTATCTTTTTTGCGCATGTTACATTTGTGTGATGTATCTTAAAGTGTATCAGTAAATTTTTAATAACGATGTAAATATCTGATCTTCTGGGCTCTAAATTATTCTTATGGTCGTCCTCAAAAAATCAATTTTTAAATGAGAGTCAAACGCTTTGTGATTTAAAAATTCATCGTACATTCTCGCACATAGTTCATCTTGCGTGAAAGGAAATTACGATTGAATGTAACGCTTTTCAAGCCACCATTCGTAATATTTTCCTGCGACCTGTTAGAAATAGGTTCGTTTCAGCAGTTGGAAGAAAGCGCCAGATAATAGGCGTCACCGCGCTTACGCAGGTACGATGACACAGAAAGCCCACATGTTCGTACATGTAAAACATTAAAAGATCTTACATTATGTCATAAAAGAAACAAGACATCAGAAGATACTTCTAGAGCATCTGAATTTCGTGAACCATACTAAAATGCATAATTCGGCTTAAAATGCACATTCATATGTCCAGATTCGTATGTAAATTTTCTTGGACTACCAGTACTGTATTATATCATGTTTGGTTCTTTATTATGGTATAATGACATACGTGCACTTGAAATGCAGCGAACAGTTATAACTAGCCAATAGTGTGAAGTCAAACACTTCGTTTCAAATAAAGCAGAAAAGATTAATTAAAGTCAAACCTCTATAGCAAACCGACAAAAATAACTTCATTGTTCTGCAAGGCGATTAATGCTTGATCGTCAGGAAGGTTGAAATAAAATCTAAAACTAATGACATATTTTAGCCTTCCGTAATCATGCGAACGTATTTCAATTCATTTGGTAATTCCCGGCCGCAAAAATCCGTTTGTTATCATTTAACGTGAGAACAATAAACGAAGAGGAAACAACAAAATCACTGAACGTAAACACAGTTCACGTGGATACGACCCATCTCCCCACCACAACTCAGACTGCTCTGGGCATCAGCGCCAGATTTACAATATTTCCGAACCGGTGCAATATTAAATTGTGGCGCCCAGCCATACTTCCGTAACCAGAAGCGAAAGAAGGTACTACTCATACGAGACTGAACTGCGCACGTGCAAGAGCCCGCCCGCAACTGCTCCAACGAATCCAATTTGAACAGTTGTCACACGTCACGCTCATCAGAAGCAATATGTTATGAAGCATTGCATAGTCTTCCTAAAGCCTTTGACACACTGCTGTTGGCAGACGCTTGTATGAGCACTGTGTTTTGTTGCTGTAAACGGCGCATTTCCTTTGCTACTTAAGTTTTCTTTTTTTTCGTTCACGATTTGTTGCTGTAGTAGCGGGATACAGTAATATCCTTTGTTTGTGCATTGGTCCTTACCAGTCAAAATCACAAAAATTTAACTGAAAACTACAACAATGAAAAATTCCCGGATTTCTAAACAATTCCCGGGTTTTTCTCGGGTTTCTCCCGGATGAATAAATTCCCGGATCTCCCGGCTGTCCCGGGTCGTATAGACACTGTACACGCTATGCTTACGACACATTTCTGTGCAACAAACTTTCCCTCAACAACAATTTGCCTCAGAGTATAATGCCACAAAACATTACTGAATGAAAATAGTGAATGCAAGTCACATTTTTGATGTTTTCATCTCCAAAATCAGATGATATCTGTAACACAAAAGCTGGGGTCGACAGAAGCGTCCGATCCCACGCGTCGGCTTTGACCCGTGACGTAAGGGTGGTGTGTGACGTCATGACGGCGCCGAGTTTGGTTTGAGTGTGGCTGTCTCCAGTTCTGTTTTATCTTATTTTATTTACTTTTCTGATCTGTTCGTTCTACCTCGTGAGATTTTTTTTTACTTTAAAAACTCTTATTACTTATTTTAATTATCTGTTTCCTCCAATTTCTGTTTTAGTTTATTATATGTAGCTTTCTGATCTGTTCGTTCTATCCCGTGTGATTTTTTTTTTTTTTAAAGACAGAAACACTTATCAGCAACTGAAGCATCGTCATCTATGGGTTGCAGGGGTTACGACCCCTGGGGAGGTGGGTGGGTATTCATGCATGGCTGTCTTCACTTACACGTTGTAGCTACGCAAGGCGTCTAAATTTGTTTATATTTAGTTTGCCCCCCACCCAAAACACCCCATTTCCCGCGCTTGTCCCGTTAGTGTCATTAGGCTTCTTGTGGAAAGTGTGTGTGTGTGTTTTTGTTTCCGCCATATTTGTGACGTCATGGGTCAAAGCAGACGGGCGGGATCGGACGCTTCCGTATTTCCAAAAGCTGCTATAATTGGACGTTTAGCAACATATGGCTTCCCATTAAGGTTCTTATGAATAAAGAAATCATCATAGATGTGTCGCGTACATTAACTACATGACTGTAGAAGAGTAAGCTTTCATGATGACATTAAGAGGCAAAGTGGGGTAGTCTTCAGAGGAGGCAGGTAGATGAATACTCTCTTTAATCTTGCTGGGCTATCTACACCTAATGTTAGCAATATTAAATTAATAACATTTAGCTAATATCTATCTGCAACTGAATATTTACAATATTCAATTTGCCAGACACACTGACCACCAAAGATGCCCTCAATAAATTAAGGCGAAATGTATCCAGCAAAATCAAAATTGCAGTTATTTTTTGGGCATTGACATAACCCGAAAATTATCAAGCAATGAAAATGTACTTTTAACACATTACCTGTAGGACATTAGAAATATTATATCCAACTTTCTGAGTTGGATTAGTGCTACAAATGATGTAAAAGCCACCTTGTTTAAACGAATGTGCAATCCACACCCCTTTTGTACCTAACTCTATCCTTATTTGCAATATTTTAGTATTTTCTGCCATCGGAGAAAAGCCTGTGATCTGATTTACCAAGCAATTAACATGATTTATTAAAGCAATGCACACATGGTCAAACACAAATCCGAATGAAACACTTTCCTACCGACTGGTTTGATGTGGCCTAATAAAAATTCATCTCCTGCACCAACCTTTTGATCTCCAAGTATCACTTGCCACCCATTTCTTCAATTATCTGCTGGATGTATTCCGATCTCTGTCCTCCTCTACAGTTATAGCTCCCTGTAGTACCATGGAAGTTACTCCTTGCCGTCTTAACAGATGTCCCACCATCCTGTCTTCTGTTCTCAGTGTTTTCCATATATTTCTTTCCATGCCCATTCTGGGGGGAACCTCCTCATTCCTTGTGTTATAAATTCAAAGCATTAATAACCTCACTTAGAAGAGAAATGTAACCATTATGACAATGGTCCTCATGTGGTTGAACATTGTCTGAAACTAGCCATCAGTGTCCAGATCAAATAATTTGAAATAAATAAATAAAATAAACATCTAGATTATAGATAATATAATGACAACACGTGCTAAATTTGTTTCAGCTGTATCTCAAACAGTGTAAGTTACATTACCTTCTCTCTCTCTCTCTCTCTCTCTCTCTCTCTCTCTTTCTCTCTCTCTCTTTCTCTCAAATATCCCTCCCCCCCTCAACATACATGATCATTTAATTAGTGAAGTAGGGTAAGGTGTCCTAAAATTGATACAGCAAAACTTTTCCAAAAAATGGTACACCCAGTCTTATGCACTTATCACAAATGTTCCTACTATTATTTATGCTACTGTTCTTTGGGAATTGCCAGTCATATTTTGTTTTTTCCATTATAAACTCAGCAGTGACTTGAAAAAATTTAGTCAGTCATTTTGCACATTAAAAATAAATGTGCACACAGTTCTACAACATTTGTCACAATCTTGGAAATATTGATTCTGTACCCACCAAATTTGGATTACATAGACAGAAAGATGTGCTCTGTCTGCTCGATTATTCATTACCTTCGCTTTTATTATATGCAGTTTATTAATAAACAGTCAATATAATACCTAATTATGATACGTCCCAGTCCCAAAATATCCTAAAAGTAGTACACACTGTTTTGTTTTAAATGATGCTGTTCTGTTCACTGAAATGTGTGTTACTTGCTGCAATTGGCAATAATGCAGCAGTTGTGCTTTATTTCATGATATTGTTGACATTAGTGCAGCAAAAGAAGTAGCAGAGGATACAGACTGTGCGGAAATACGGAAGCGTCCGATCCCGCCTGTCTGCTTTGACCCATGACGGCACAAATATGGCGGAAACGACCATAAACCACGATTCCAATATGGCGCATATAAAGTCGGTACGTACACATTATGAGGACGAAAATACATCGAAAAACAAACACACACACTTTCCACAACAAGCCTAATGACACTAACGGGACAAGCGCGGGAAATGGGGTGTTTTTGAGTGGGGACAAACTAAATATAAACAAATTTAGACACCCACCCCCATACAAAACCACACAAAACGACGAAAAAATCCGACATCACAAAACTCCCCAAACACCACTAAACACATTATCTGGAATCGGACACTTCCCTTGACCTCTATAGCTCAACAGCAGCTCCCGATCCCATAAATTAGGATCAAACACTTCCCTTGGCCTATATAGCTGAAAAACATCTCCCGATACCAATATCAACATACACAGCCACACACTGGGACCGAACACTTCTCGTGACCTGCGCACTGTTAATTTTATCAGTCATATCCATTCCTGAACAAAAACAACAACCGATTAATTTTACTACAATTACCACACTATATGCAGCGAACAACACTAAATTAACCATCACACAAAATCGTTAACTCACTAAAACGAATTGCACTACAAACACAGCCGACACACTAACAATTCTGGATAATGAGCAAAAGCAAACTGAGCCCATTACAACACACAAACGAAAACCCTGAACATACCACCAGAGAGCACAACAAACCACAACACGACGACACCTTCAAACACGCCACACTCACAAACCAAACTCCGCGCCGTCATGACGTCACACACAACATCCTTACGTCACGGGTCAAAGCCGACGCCTGGGATCGGACGCCTCTGTCGACCCAGTTTTGACTTGGTGGTGTATTGCTATTCTTCTCAGGTCTCTTTTACAGGTAGACCTAAGTATAGGTTTCATCTAAAATAGGCCCAAACTGTTCTTAAATTTATTTTATGCCAATATTATATAATGGATATGACAGGAACAGTATGGCACCCTCATAAGAAAAAAAAAGACGGCCATATAGTAAAGAAGATATTTCTTCAGGCATAAAAGAGTTGAAAGATGGACCTTCACTCCGGCAGGTAGCATTGAAATATAAAATGGGAATATGCTCCTGTACAGAAGGGTACATGGTACTCACTCAGTTGTGCAAGGTAGGAAAACAGACTTGACAGCAGATCGAGAAAACTTTATCTCACCACTTGATGACACTTGCTAAATGGGGATTTCCAATGACAAGAGCTGAAGTGTTGCTGGTTGTTCAAGACTTTGTGGAACAAAATGGTTTGACCACTAGTTTTAAAGATCGAAAACCGTGTTCAAAGTGATTTAGACATTTCTGTTCGTGAAATTCATTAACACCAAAGAAGCCGGAAGCTCTTGAAATGAATTGGAGGTATTAGACTTTTTCCGGGATATTCAGGGTTCTGGAAAAGACAATACAACAGTGCTTGTCTGTGTGTCAGCTGCAGGCAGTGCGAACAAATATCCCAACATTTATTTGATGGAACCCACTAATGAATGTCAACTCCACATGCTTTACAGTGCATAAGAACTTCACATCAAAAGTTCACAATTGAAAACTGAAGTATTACTGGTGGCCATAAAAAGGCAAACAGGCAGAAATGTAGAGGAAAGCAGAAAGACGAAATAGTGACAAAGTCTGTCCTTTGATACACAAAGGTTTTCAATGTAACCAAAGGTGTCATTTATGGAGGTGAGACCAACACCTGCCTCTCTCAAGCTATTTCTGATATTTCTTTACAGATAATCTTTATGAACAGCATTTTTATAAGGTTAATTTATTACGCAGAAAGATTCAAGTTCTTTACGGGAGAGAAAATTTACTTCAATTACTCATACCCACAATATAGGAACTTAATTTTTTTCCCCTATCCTGTATTATGCCTTGGTATCATCATATAGACCTTAAGCCTTACAGTGTCTTAAATTAGTGTGGCTGCATCGTATTCAGTTTTAATATATGAACAGTTAACACAAAATAGTAATACTGCATTGTCTTCCGTCTTTACTATATGAACAGTTAACATACAGAAACTGCCCTTCACTCTTCCACCACAAATCTAAATCTTAACATATATAGCAATTTTGAAGTCCAATGAACTGTAGCACGTTATTTGAAAATTTCATTTTTAATATACAGAACTGAAACTGAAAACGGGTTCCCGCTCAGAACAGGCTAACATTTACATTTGTTATAGTAAGTCGAATAGTAGTAAACAACACACAAACTCCCACTTACGTTCGAGCAAGTAATTTTAATTTGTTCGAACGATTATAGTCATATTGATACTGTCACAACATGCTGTTGACCCACTTAACTTTAAATATAATTATCAGAAACATTTTCATTTCACTCTTCACGTCGAATACGTTCCTCTGCGGCAAACAACAAAACATGGGGAGCGAAGGGCCTAGAAATGGCCCAATTTATTAAAACAGAATGTGAAAGCAATAAAGCAGGTGCTATGCACCGTGAATTTCAATAAAAATTGCATGACCAGAATATAGAATTTTTCCAGTGCATACTTATGTAAAGGAATAGAATTCCTTTCTTTATTTCGCGAAGTTTTAGCAGTCGTCTGAGGTATCTTCCGGGCTAAAAGTATGTTATAAGACTGAGTTTATTAGTTTTTCCTAAGAACTTCTTAAACCATAGGTATTTTCCATTATTTGGCACTAAGCATCAAATTTCTCGGTTACGACACCATGCAGTAATGATACAACAAAGGAATCTTCCTAACTACTCACAGTCCCGCTAAATGCAATAACTGGCTAATCTGAAAATAAAATCTGTGGCATATGGGGATGAACTGACAGTATGTGCTGTAATTATGAAACTTACCTACTGCAGAGCACGAATGTCAGCGTTGATCACTGAAAACGTAAATACCGCCATATATTTCATACTGGCACCATATGGATGGGTGGCATTAGAGCAGCTCCAGCAGGAACAAGTACAGCAATTACAAAACTGAGCAGCGACCTGTCACTTGTCAGTTAGTATGGTGCTCACTGGTCGCCGGTCGGCTCAGAGGGCGCGACCAAAGAAAAAGCGACTATCGTAAACAAAATAAACGCGATAGCGCCAAATAAAAAGCCTCACACCTAAATGTTGTAAATAAACTCTTTCTGCGTTACCATTTTCACCTGTTTTGTAGTCTGGTTAAATGAAAAATGCCAATAAATGGTTTACATTATCATTTATGGACGAATTTTGGAGGAAAGTTTTCGTAACTGTTATGTTTTTTGTTTAAAAAATATTATTTTTATTATTGTTATTATATATGAAGACATAGCTCAGAGTTGAACGTTACCGAATTGTATTGAAGAGGTACTTGAGCGGACAAATATCGAAAATGGATAAAAGTCGTTATTTATAGACTTTTTTCCCAACATTGTATTGTTGGGAATATTACTCAGATTAGAAGACCAGCTGTAGCGATGATGAGTAAGAAAGCTGCAAAACTTTCATCTCAGCCTTAAGTCACCTCATAAACACAACTTTAAGACACAGTAAGAAATGGATCAACAGAGAAATCATGAATGCTAGATTTGAACAAAAGGTGTGGAACATGTAATACTCAAGCAGACTGAAATGTACAGACACAAGAAAAAAGAATATAGCAAGATGATAAGACAAGAAAGTGTCGTTATTATAAGCTGGAACTTACGTACTGTCAAAATCACAGTAAATGGTTTACGTTATCATTTATGGGCGAATTTTGGAGGAAAGTTTTCGTAACTGTTATGTTTTTTGTTTAAAAAATATTATTTTTGTTGTCTTTATTATATATGAAGACATAGCTCAGAGTTGAACGTTACCGAATTGTATTGTATTCATTGGACAACAAATTAGAGGCATCTGGCATATTCTGTGACCTGTCAAAGGCGTTTGACTGTGTGAAACACACCATTCTTTTAAGTAAATTAAAATATTATGACGTCCCTGGTAGAGCTGCAAAGTGGTTTCAGTCATACCTTACTAATAGAAAACAAAGGTGTCATTACGTAACACTTCAGCAGTAGGCAATCAGACATCATCTGACTGGGAAGAAATTACATACGGTGTTCCCCAAGGTTCCATACTAGGTCCACTACTGTTTCTTGCGTACATTAATGACCTGTCATCTGTTACATTACCAAATGCCAAGTTTGTCTTATTTGCAGATGATACAAACATTGCAATAAATAGTAAATCAAATATAAATATAGAAAGGGCAGCTAATCAAATTTTTACTGACATTAATAAGTGGTTCATAGCCAATTCACTGTCATTAAACTTTGAAAAGACCCACTATGTGCAATTCAGACTTTCCAAGAGATTTCCTTCTGGTGTGTGTATAAAATATGACGACATGGAAATAGGAGAAGTTGAGAGTGTAAAATTCTTGGGATTACAACTTGATAATAAATTCAGTTGCGAGCAACATACTAACGAACTGCTAAAGCCCTTAACAAGTCTGTGCTTGCAATGCGAATGATGTCAGACATAGGACACAAACAGAGAAAAAAAGTTTAGTGTACAGAAACGTATAATAAGAGTAATGAGTAGTGTAAATCTAAGAACATCATGTCGAAATCTATTAAAAGAATTGAGCATATTAACCACAGCTTCTCAGTATATTTATTCCTTAATGAAATTTGTTGTAAGTAATACATCTCTTTTTCCAACTAACTGCTTAGTAAATAGTATCAATACTAGGAATAAGAACAATATACATAAAGATTTAAAAATCACTTACTCTTGCGCAGAAAGGGGTCCAGCATTCAGCAACACATATTTTCAATAAGTTACCAGCAACTATTAAGTGTTTAGACAAGGCACAATTTAAACATAATTTAAAAGGATTTTTGGTGGCCAAGCATGAGTTTCTCAACAAGTGCAGTAGACCATTTTAATGAAAATTTATTATTCTTTAATTTTTGACAATACTTGGTTGAAACAGCCAAGTAACTACCTACTGTGTGAATTATGGATGTATGGACAGCAGATGTAAGTCTTAAGTCTGTAAATAGTGGAAGTTTAATTTTAAATCTTGTACATAATCTGACTGTTCTTAACTGAGGATCACTGAAATGAATAATTTACTTTAATTTTTGACAATACTTGGTTGTAATAGCCAAGAAACTAGCAAATGTCTGAATGATGGATTTAATGAAAGCAGATGTAAGTATTAAACCTGTAAATATTAGAAGTTTAAATTTAATTCATGTACATAATTTTACTGTTTATTGACTGAGGATCATTAAAATTGATGAAACTCAAGCTTTTCTAATTACATTTTTGTAATGTGTTTATCTGAAATGTTCCACACTCAGGAGGATTCCCTCTGTTATGGGTCTATGGAATGAAAAATTAATCCAATCTAGTCTAATTTAAACATCATAAAATATTTCTAAGACAGGCTGGTTAGTTAGTTACAGGTCCCATACACATAAATACAAACAGGAGTGAATCAAATAAGACAGAAAATATAGTTCAGAAGCTGGCAGACTCTTGAAGATAGACACACACTGTCCAGTGAAGGTCTACAAGCAAAGTTTCAAGAACCAACTTCAAATGATGACTCTAGGAATATATTACAACCGCCTACATATCATTTCCAAAGGGATCATGAGGACAAGATCAGATTAATTACAGAACACACAGATGCTTTTAAACAATCATTCTTCCTGCACTCCATACCTGAACAGAATAGGAAGAAGTCTTATAACCAGTCCAGTGGAATGTGCCCTCCGCCATTGACTTCACAGTGGTTAGCAGACTATAGATGTAATGTAAAAACTAATGAAAAGAAATGAACCATAGACTAAAAGGAGTACAGCTTCACCAGAAATAAAAGAATGCCTATTTCTTTTTGCAACAGATTAGACAAGTTAAAAATATTATCAGATTACTAATTAACAGAGATAAAGAGAGCACTGATAGAATATCTGCAAAAGTAAGCAAATACTGCTCACAGTATCTAGCAAAGCCTCTGACATTCCTAGTAAACTTGGTAATAGAAAAGGGTCTGTTTCCAACATGTCTGAGAACGGGTAAAGTAGTGTAATTCATAAAGCCAGTGACAGGGGGGATCCTGAAAACATATAACAATATTATGAAAAGGATGGTTGCTACTCCCCATATAGTGGAGTTGTTGAGTTGCAGATAAGCACAACAGAAAGAGTGTCAGAAAACGAGTTGTTGGTCAGCACAGCCTTCTGTGTGTGTGTGTGTGTGTCTTTTTTTTTTTTTTTTTATCTCTGACAAAGACTTTATTGGCTGATCTGCAACTCAGCATCTCTGCTATTAGTCAGCAGCAACTATCCTTTTCATAATATTGTTACATTCTATCCTGGATTTTTGATTGCTGGATAGACATATAACAGTTACACCTACCTTATTAAAAAAAACTGTAGAAACAGCTACAAAATTCATAGAAAAAGAATGGAAGCACAACAAGATTCATGAAAGGAAAGTGTACAAAAACAGCACTAGCAAGCTCCATAATGCACAGTCAGACCTTTGGAATAAAAGAAGAAAGTTTGTTGAGTATTCCTACTTCCCTCAAAAGCCTTCGTCTGTGTCTGCCATACTACTCTATTAGATGAAGAGCATAAATGTAGTATCAGAGGAAGTAGCCAGTATCAATAAAACCATATGTGGAAAACAGAAAACAAAATGTAGAATTAAGATACAAGGTAAAGAACATATCGGAAACTTTTTACTCTGATTTTCAAGTGGTAAAGTATGTAGTAGCACAAGGCTCAAAACTCGGTCCACTCATGCTTATACTGTATGTGAAGACATGGCAGTATCAGTAAAGGAAAATGTAATAATGTATACATCCATATCTACATCTATGCTCTGAAACCACCACAAGGTGCATGGCAGAGGATACATCACATTGTACCAGTTATTAGTGTTTCTTCCCATTCCATTCACATATAGAGTGCGGGAAGAATGACTGAATGCCTCTGTGCATTCAGTGATTATTCTACTCTCACCCTCCCAATCCCTATGTGACTGATACATAGGGGATTTAAGTATATTCCTAGAGTCATCATTTAATGCTGGTTCTTGAAACTTCGTTAATAGACTTTCTCAAGATGGTTTATGTCTATCTTAAAGAGTCTCTCAGTTAAGTTTCTTCACCATCACTGTAACACTCTTCCATGACCCAAACAAACCTGTGACCATTCATGCTGCCCTTTGCTATATACGTCCAATATCTGTTGCTCGTCCTGTCTGGTAAGGGTCCCACACGCTTGAGCAATATTCTAGAACTGGTCGCACGAGTGATTTGTAAGCAATCTCCTTTGTAGACTGATTGCACTTCCCCTGTGTCCTGCCAATAAACCAAAGTCTACCACGTGTTTTACCCACAACTGAGCATATGTGATCATTCCAATTCATATTCATACAAAGTGTTACACTCAGGTATTTGTATGACCTAGCCAATTCCAACAGCGACTCCATAATGTTATAGTCATAAAAAGTAATTTTTTTTTTAAATTTTGTGAAGTGCGCAGTTTTACATTTCTGAATATTTAAAGTATGTTGCCAGTCTTTCCATCACTTGCAATCTTATTAATATCTGACTGAATATTTATGCAGCTTCTTTCAGATAGTTCTTCATCATAGATAACTGCATCATCTGCAAAAAGCCTGATTTTACCATTAATATTGTCTGAAAGATCACTAATATAGCATAACATGAACAGCATGGGGCCCAACGCACTTCCCTGGGGCATGCCCGAAGTTACTTCTACATCTGATGATGACTGTCCATCCAAGATAAAATGCTGTGTCCTCCCCACCAAAAAGTCCTCAATCCAGTTACTAATTTCACTTGATACCCCATATGATAGTACTTTTGACAATAAGTGTAGATGCAGTACTTAGTCAAATGCTTTTCAGAAATTAAGAAATACTGCTTCTGCTTGGTTGCCTCGATCCAATGCTTTTAGGTTGTGATGTGAGAAAAGTGTGAGTCAAGTTTCACACGATCGATGTTTTCAAAATCCGTGCTGGCTGGCATTGAGAAAGTCATTTTGTTCGAGATACCTCATTGTGTTTGAGCTCAGAATATGATCTAAGATTCTACAACAAATAAATGTCAAGGATACTGGGCAATAAATAGTTTTGTGGATCATTTCTACTACCCTTCTTGGAGAAGGGTGTGACCTTTGCTTTCTTCCAAGAAATGGACACAGTTCTTTGTTCAAGGGATCTGTGATAGATTATAGTTAGAAGAGGGGCTACCTGAGCTGAAAATTCAGTGCAGAACCTGATAGGAATTCCATCAGGGCATGGAGTTTTGTTCAGTTTTAATGATTTCAGCTGTTTCTCGAGATCACTGACATTAGTGTACTGATTACACTCATCTTTACAGTGCTATGAGGATTAAACTGGGGCAACTCTCCTGGGTTTTCCTATGTAAAGGAACATTCAAAAATGGAGTTAAACATTTCAGCTTTTGCTTTGCTGTCGTCAGTTTCAGTTCCTGTCTCATCCACTTGAGACTGGAAACTAACTTTGGTGACACTTACATCCTTCACATACACCCGGAATTTCTTTGTGTTCTGTGAAACATCGTTTGACAATACTCTGCTATGATAGTCATTGAAGGCATTACACACTGCTCTTGTCAGTATCTCTCTATCTACAGCCCTATGCTTTGTTTCACATCTATTATGCAGTAATATGTTTCTTTCAAATTTTCTTTACAGTGACTGTATGCTATGGAGGTTTCCCCCCATTACAAACTGTTCCACTGGGTACATATCTATCCAGTGCCTGGTCATCTGGTCTTTTAATATTGAGCCAGAGTTCCTCTGCATGCTCCTACCCTGAGCTGAATTTTTCAAGCTCCTCATTTAGATATGACACTACTGACTTTTTATTTAGTTTCCTGAATACATATATCTTTCTGCATGTTTTATTTGTCATTTGTACTTTGATAATCAATGTTGTCACAACCACATCATGGTCACTGATACAAGCTTCAGTGTGGAGATAACCACACATGTCATGTCTATTTGTTGCCATTAGATCCAATATATTTCCATCATGAGTGGGTTTCCAAACTATCTGTTCTACATAGTTTTCAGAGAAGGCATTTGGTAATGTTTCACAGTGTGTCTTAACGTGCCCACTACTAACAAAGCTGTAATTTTCCCAATTAATTGTTGGATGATTTAAGTCTCCACCAACAATTCTAGTGTGACTGTGGTACTTACATACAAGTAAACTGAGGCTTTCTCTAAAGTTTTCAGTTACATAAGGAGATGAGTCTTGTGGCCAATAAAAGAATCCAGTTATCACTTTATGCCCATCCATGATACTGAGTCTTGCCCAGACAATCTCACATGCAGCTTCAAGGGATATTTCCGAACAAACTTAAAATCTCCAAAGTGATACCTCTATACAAAAATGGTGACAGACATAAAATAGAAAATTACCGACCTATCTCTCTCCTTCCAGCCTTCTCCAAAATACTTGAGGAATTAATGAAAATCAGGGTTACAAAATATCTAGAAAAACATAAACTAATAAATAACAGTCAACATGGCTTTCGAGCAGGGCACAGTACAGAAACAGCCATATTGGACTACACAACAGAAATAGTAAGAAATTTGGAGTCAAATAAACAGGTTGTTGGAATTAATCTAGATTTATCCAAAGCATTTGATACTGTGAACCATATAATATTACTAGAGAAACTTGAAGCAATAGGCATCAGGGGTACTGTTAAAAAATGGTTTGAATCTTATCTGCAAAACAGGTCACTAGTTGTTGAGCTGAGGTCATCCAACAATCTTCACGATTTTAAACTCGTATCTGAACCAAAACAAATTGAAATAGGTGTTCCACAGGGCAGCATTCTGGGCCCATTGTTATTTCTAATTTATATCAATGATATACAGGCTCCAGACAGCTCATCCAAAATTCTACTATTTGCAGATGACACGAGTATCATAATTAGTGATATAAAAGAATCATTGTGTACTACAGCAGAGAAAACGCTCTCATACATCCAGTCATGGTTTTATTCAAATAAGCTGACATTAAATACAAAGAAAACAAACTTTATACAGTCTGGAAGCAAGTGTCGAGGGGAAAATATGTGCCTTATGCTGGATAGCAAACAAATAGAAAAAGTGTGCACTACAAAGTTTCTGGGAATGCGAATTGACCAAGATTTAAATTGGAATGAACACAGTGTGTATCTTACCCAGAAACTTAGCTCAGCATGTTTTGCCTTAAGAATAATATCCAAGGTATGCAGCAAAGAATGTATTAGAGCAGTGTATTTCAGTTATTTCCAATCAGTTGCAAGCTATGGCATAAGTTTTTGGGGAAAAACCAGGTCAAGACTATATGACATTTTTATTATGCAAAAAAGAGCTATTTGTATCATGACACACAGCCCACCACAAACTCACTGTAGACCCTTATTCAGACAACTAAAGATACTTACAATACCATCAATATATATTTTTAAATGTCTGGAAATGATAAGTAAAAATAACTGCGATCTCCAAACCAACTCAAGCTACCATGATCACAATACAAGGCATTGTAAAGACTTCCACATTCCCTATGTAGCAAAAACTAGAAGTCAGAAACATGTTAGCCACTTAGGAATAAAGCTTTTAAATGCACTTCCATCTCAAATTAAAGAATTGAAAGGCAAAAATAATTTCAAGCATGAAGTAAAAAAATACTTGATGGAAAAATGCTTATACAGTGTAAATGAATACCTGTCTCAGACTGTGAATTGAAACCTGTGGCCTACTTATTTTTTTAAAAAAATGCAGACTAATTAAATCATGTTTTCTACTTTGTAGTTATGATACTTAGGAAAAATCTGCTAAATATCCATAATACGTTTTTGTGTATATCCGTAACAAGTTTTGTGTACAAGGCATAGTTCATTTATCTAAAAATTTTTATTGTGAGCATGTACTTTTGTTTTTTGGGTAATATGTTCTTGTACACTACCTATGTACTATGTGTATGTAATTTGTTTGCTGTTTGTATATGTTTGTCAATTTATTATGTGTATGTGTTGTTATGTGTTACGTGTAATCAAATGACAAATCCTATATCACATGTGTGATCTACTGGATGCTAAATAAATAAATAAATATCTTAGTCAATTTGAGTTTCTTGTCTACTGCAAGAAATACACCACTTCCAATTCCCATTTGCCTCTCCTTCAATTTTCCCCAAAAATCTCACTGCTGTCAGTTTAAGGTTTTCGTATTTGATTTGATTTTTTATGGATCCAGTTTTATCATACAGCACAAATTGCACAATTTATATTGGACAGGTCAAAGATAAGTTACAATAATACATAGTATTAGCAAAATAGTAGGCAAATTAAAAATAGTTACCTATTACAATTAATTTTGTTACTTATTCAGAAATTCTCTGACAGAATAGAAACAGTGCTTTATTAGAAATGCCTTTAGTTTAGCTTTAAATATTGGATGAGTAGCATTTTTTATTTTCTCTGGCATCTTATTGTGTAGTATTACACCAGTGTTAGTTATGCTCCTCTGATAGATGGTTGTTCTGTGATATTTTTGATGTATATTTGATTTCCCTCTGGTACTATAGTTGTGTACATTTTTGTTCTGTAGCAGTTTGCCTGTTTTCAGAAGGTAGTCCCTAGTGAACAAGATAGTTTCATAAATGAATAAACTTGGAACATTTAGAACACAAAGCTCAGTAAAATGGGATTTACAGGACTTCACATTTTTAAGGCTACAAATTATTCTTAGAGCTCTTTTTTGCATTCTAAAAACCTTTACACTGTGAGATGAGTATCTTGTATTATGTGAGCTTCAGTGCTTTCCATGAGCACTTAAAACTCTGGCATTTTGTTGCAAATGCTTTTGGCAGTTTAGCATTAGGATTTTACTACTCTCACCTGTGAGAAGCATTTCTTTGGCTTTACACTGATACTTCTGGGTTTGCTACAGCTATCTTCTGGACTAGATGGAGAATTGTCTAATGTAAAAAACGCGTGTGTGCACCCCACACACAGTCGGCTACTTGAGTAGTGGCCTCTGATATGTAATGAGCACCTGACCCATTTAAGGGGACCCTACGGTTTTCAACCCTATTGGGAAAGTCTAGGAAATCACAGCTTAGCTTGTCAGAGAATCTTCAAAATCTCTGGTTCAGTCCTCTCACCTGACTTAGAACTGAAGGGCCCTGATCAGTTCTGGGAACAATGCTGCAAATTGTGAGCTCCATTGAAACCTCCTGCACAAGTCTCGTCTTCTCAACCATCTCTGCCAGTCACTGGAATGACCCGAGAATGACCTCGGAGCCCACACAACGAGCATCATTTGTTCCACTGTGCATCACAAAGTGCAGTTAGCTGCACCCTGATCTATAGATGGCTGTTGGAACAGCCTCTTCAACAAGCTGAATGAGGCCCCCAGGTATACACAATGAGTGCCATATGTTTGAACTGCCAGCAATTAGTGGAGGCCTATGCATTTGGGTTTGCCTCCTCCTGACACCAGAAAATCAGTGAATATGAAAAGATGCAGTTTTCAGAATGTCAGCTTGAGAAAAATCAATCAGGTCTGTATAACGTGGCAGCTGATTTGGTATTGACTCTCCGACATAACATTGTTAACAGCTGCTTGTGATACTGTTGTGCTCCAGTAAGTTTCACACAATAATGCTACACATTCATTTTGAGATGTTTTTTGTATCTGAAAGTTTACTTTTTATGTACATATTTGGTTTCTCAGTAAAGATTTTTGAAGATTCCATCTTGAACAGAACAAGGTATTTTACTTATCCTTTCATCAGTACATGTTTTGGTGATGGTACACTATCAATGGGCTCCCTTTGTTTTATTTAACAGCACATTTTGTTTTCTGTGTTGCTGTCCATCTTCTACAGTGCATCTTATGTTTGAATACATTTTGTTATTGCCAATTCTGTAGTTAGGGGTTGTGATATCCAGACTGTCAAAACTCTGTGCACTGAAATCACAGCACACACTATTCACAATAAAACCAACTGTTTTCTTCAATCTTGATAATGCTTCATTATTTCAAATTTCACATCAATAATCTATTTATAAGGATTATAATCTGAGCACAGCAACCAGTCACAAGTATGGTATCAAAGGTTGATTTACATTTAACTATGGTTTTCTTATATGCCTGTTAGCAATCAGTTTCATTGATGACTTCATAACTGGCCTTTGCAAAAGTTATAAGCATAATACATTAAGTGACCACACAATAGCGTGACAATTATTGAAATATATGAGAAAAACTATGATGTGCACACACATTATTCACCACATAGAGGTCACCACAGATATTCAAATTTGGTTTATGACATGTTTGGTATGCAAGCTGTCATGGGTGATGATGTGGCACAGATGAATAGTGAAATTCTGCATGATCTGCTGAAGTGTCGGAATATCGATGCTGTCGATGTTCTCCTGAATGGCTGTTTTCAGATCAGAAATGGTTTTGGTGTTATTGCTGTACACATTGTCTTTAATACAGCCCTAGAAAAAGGAGTGGCTTGTGTTCATATCCGGAGACTATGGCAGCCACTCGAGGCTCATGCCAGTGGTCTCTGGGTACTCCAGAGCCAGAATGTGACCCCAAAGTGCTCCTCCAGGTCATCAAACACTCTCCTGCATCAATGCAGTCAAGCTCTATCTTGCATGAACCACATCTTTTCAAAATCAGGGTCACTTTAGATGACGAGAATGAAATTACATTCCAAAACCTTCACGTACTGTTCAGCAGTCATTGTGCCATCCAGGAATACAACACCGATTATTCTGTGACTGAACATTGCACACCACACAGTCACCCATTTAAGGTGAAGAGACTTCTCGATTGTGAAATGTGGATTCTCAGTCACCCAAATGCTGTCCATGCTGCTGTCAATTTTGCTTATTGATGAACCCATCCAAATGAAAGTCGGCTTTGTCACTAAACCAAATCATATTCACATCAAAGTTTATTATTTGTATTCTTTTTACAGATTGTTCTGGTCTATATATCGATATGCCCTAGCTACCAGATGTATATCTCTGTAATTTCTGCATTCATTTTGATTTCGTTTTTTGGAGAGAAGTGTAATGATAGCAGTCCCCCATTCATTTGAGGTTTTCCTGTATAAGCAGCACTATCACCTCCTAATTTTCTAAGCACTAGAATTATGACTCTTCTTCACTCCCAGAAGCTTGCAGTTGCTTAAAAGTTAGCTAACGGAAGAATAAAAGTTTCACAGATCTCAGCATCAATACCAAGGATCCACTATCACATTTGCAGCTTCATAGTCCATAATGGGTAAGTTAAAATTATATATTTTATGTAATGCCTGCTTGTCCTTCCAGTTAATTCTCATATGACATCTGAGTTTATTTTTCAGTTTCTGTATACCTGTGGACATTTCGGTGTTAGACTCTTTGCAAAGAAACATCAGTTCATTAATGGCTGTTTGATCTGAAGAGCTAAATATACAGGATCATTGGCAGAACATTTTATTATATCCTCAGCTACATTACTAGTTATTGAAAAGGCATTTACTATTTTCTCAAGATCTGATGCACCTTGAACATCTCTCTCTTTGTTTTTAATACGTTGCCCTTTGTTTCATTTTTACAACTTTCCGAATGCATTTCATTGTGTTCCTACATTATTTGATTATATTTTAGTTAAATAATGTATTAGATTGTTACATTATGATTTTTTACATTGCACTACAAGTTTTACAATATACTGTTAACTTACCTGCTTTGCAATATTTATACAGTTCTTTAGGCTGAAATTTTTTTTGGTAGAGATTTATATCCCTTTCATTAACCAGCAGTTTTTCCACTAGTTACAGTTTTTTCTCAGTTTGAATGGAAATGTAATACTGAAGTAAAAATTTTATGATAGGAATCAGACGTTTCATAACTTCATTTTCGTTATTAAATAATGACTAAAATTGAATATTATTGAGTTTCTATGTTTTCAAAAAGTTTGGTAAAGAGCTAACTCAGCATCTTCAGTTATGCTAATTGGAACTTTTACAGTTCGAGTCCAGTTCAATGTATTAGCAACATGCAACAACTTCATACTTACTTTTTCTACCTTTAAGTACCTTATAGAAAGTCAATATTAAAATCTCCACATCACAGCAGTAATTTGTTTTGTGAGCTAAGTTTATTTAGAAGTACTTGCTGACTGCAGGATAGTATGGAAATAAGAGTTTTGTATACATTTATTAACATGGTCCTGTTGGCTTGGAATGGTTTGGTGCCTGTCAATATCGCCTGATATCGTATTTATAGTTCACTAATGAAACTTCCTGGCACATTAAAGTGGCATGTCTGCTGACTGACAGGGGGACTGCGCCTAGTAATCAACACTGATTTCATCAAAATTTGCGATACCTATAGGGGTTGGCCACAAAAGAAAGTAACGGAAGTAAGAGTTCTAAATGGCCAAGTGTTGGAAAAAATATTATATTTGGTCCAAGTTGGATGAGTCCATACACAAGTTATCAGGTTCTGGTTGGTGCAGGAGAAATTGTAAGAACAGTAATCAGAAGGCTGTAACTTTTTTATTTCAAATTTTTTCTTACCTACATTGCAAATAAATTGAAATGATATATAGTATTTATTATAAATCTACTAAAAGGCATGAAAAGGAAAGGCAGAGGAAAATTTAGGATTGCAAAGAAGTTTCTAGCTAGGTACTGTAAGGTGTACATGAGAACTTCATATATAAAATTAGATACTCTTAATATTTTACAGTTAATGATTAACATATGCAGAGAGGTTATTCATCATTCAACCAGAAGTAGCAATTGTCTCTGTATCTTGCACACTTTATAAGCATCACATTTTTGCAGTTACATGGTTGTTTTAAGGTTGAAACTTCCTGGCAGATGAAAACTGTGTGCCCGACCGAGACTCGAACTCGGGACCTTTGCCTTTCGCGGGCAAGTGCTCTACCAACTGAGTTACCGAAGCACGACTCACGTCCGGTACTCACAGCTTTACTTCTGCCATTCTGTTTTAAGGTTACTCCAGAAAAACAGATTTGGTGCACATCCACAAAAGGTTCTCTCATTACACAGTTTGGCACCAAACCACGTGTAACAAATTATTCCAGCAAGTATTGGTGAGAATAGCTGGTTATATGCAGCACTATGTACTTGAAGCAGTCTTTTTTGGATGTGATTTCTTTTCTTTTCGTGGTGAGCTTGTAACGATGCTACATTCTTCTTGATCATTTCTTAAAATTACTTAACTTTTTCCCGGAGTTAATTTTGATGAAAGAACATAAATTTGCAACTTCTCATTATTTATTAACAACAGAACTGCATTCTCGACACGTTTAAACAAAGCACTTCACCGACATCACTGATCTCTTTGACAAACAGACTCTCAAGCAGACTCAACAACAACAACTCAATTACTCACAGCCTCATTGTATCAATTTATATATGATTTTAAGAATAGCTTCCAGAATAAAGCATTATGAAATATGTATGATTTCATTGTTACAATTAAAATTTACAAACCGTAAAGAAAGTTATGTTACGCTGAATGAGGGATAAAATACAATATTTGAATAACAATCTTTTCTAGTAATATCTTTAGTTTTCCATAAGAAAATTATTCTGAACTTTAATTACAATAATGTCTCTGGTATTAGTTTGGTAATTAATTACACTATGGATCTGGTTACCAACATGTAATTTTAGTACAGAGCTCGTACTTTATCTGATTAAACACATAGAACGTACAAATAAGACCTCAAATTCTGTTAATTGCAAAAATGTGAAATGTAAACAATTGGAGAGTTAATTAGAAATGTAATTACAAGGACTATTAATTGCAGAGGAAGGCATAAAAATAAATAACAAATGAAAATACATTGCTTGGTAATAACTTTTAAGCTGTTTCTTAAGATAACGGTGTTTTCTGTGTTAAGTCGTTACTCGATTGTAATTGTGGTAATTAGATGTGCCAGCCACCTATGCCAACACTTCCATAGCATTTTAATATTTTCCGCCAAATATTTATCCCTTCAATTTCTTTATTATACATTCAATCCAGCATTTGTTTGTAATTTTGTTAATGACAACAATCTCTTGATAATGATGACAATAAACGTTCCTCCTAAGACATTTTACAAGTCTTCGCAAAATATTCAGCTTTCTAGCAAATTGAGTCAATTGACACTTGTATGTGTGTTTATATAAGATACTAGGAAGCACCAAATCGTCTGACAACCGCCTGGATGCATACAAAAATGGTGGGATCACACATTTCCTATGACTTTTGGGGAAGGCTCTATCGTTACAAGCTCTTTTTACCTGCACTGGGAATCTATTGTTCACATGAAGCTGCTGAGGGTTGCTTCAAGGTCAAAAAGCAACCAAATGAACACAAAATACTGTGAGTTTATTACAGTTCCACCTGGATCTCCCGCTTGTCACTTTTTTTTTCTTGCTGTGGCCTCCCTTTGGATGAGGAATATGCACAGTCCTCTTGTGAACTATTCAGACACACTCACAGCTTTGCTTCCAGCAGTCCCTCTCTCTTATGTTCCGAACTGGCAGAAGACAAGCAGTGAGGATGGGTCATGACTTGTGCCGGAATAGCTCAATCAAAGAGATACTGAATGATATGTGTTTGGCTTTCAAGAGAGCAATGTGTGATGCCTTCAGTGACTACCTTAGGACAATATTATCAAGTGATCTTTCACAGAACCCAAAGAAATTCTGGTCGTATGTAAAGGCTGTATAGTGGCGCAAAAGTTAGTGTCCAGTCCGTAGCGAATGGGATAGGAACTGAAACTGAAGGCAGCAAAGCAAAAGCTGAACTGCTTAACTCCATTTTCAAATGTTCCTTTACAAAGGAAAATCCAGGAGAACTGCCCCAATTTAATCCTCGTATCATTGGAAAGATGAATGAAATAAGTATTAGTGTCAGTTGTGTTGAGGAACAGCTGAAATTGTTAAAATAGAACAAAACTCCAGGGACCGATGGACTCCCTGTCAGATTCTATACTGAATCTGAGGATGAGTTAGCCCCTCTTCTCATTATAATCTATTTTAGATCCCTCAAACAAAAAACCTTGCACAGTTCTTGGAAAAAGACACAAGCCACACCTGTATATAAGAAGGGTAGTAGAAGTGGTCCACAAAAATACCGCCCAATACCCTTGACTTCGATTTGTTGTAGAGTCTTACAACATATTCTGAGCTCAAACATAATGAGGTATCTTGAACAGAGTGATCTTCTCAGTGCCAACCAGCATGGATTTTGAAAGCATCGATCATGTAAAATCCAACTCGCACTTTTCTCACATCACATTCTAAAAACTTTAGATCAAGGCAACCATGTGAAAGGCATATTTCTTGATTTCTGAAAAGCATTAGACTCAGTACTGCACCTACACTTATTGTCAAAAGTACTATCATATGGGGTATCAAGTGAAATTTGTGACTAGGTTGAGGACTTTTTATTGGGGAGGGCACAGCATGTTATCTTGGATGGAGAGGCATCGTCAGATGTAGAATTAACATCGGGTGTGCCACAGGGAAGTGTGTTGCGACTGTTGCCGTTCATATTTTATATTAATGAACTTGCAGACAATTTGAATAGTAAAATCAAGCTTTTGCGGACGATGCAGTTATCTGTGATGAAGTACTATCTGAAAGAAGCTGCATAAATATTCAGCCAGATCTTAATAAAATTTCAATATGGTGCAAAGATTGACAACTTGCTTAACATATTCGGAAACGTAAAATTGTGCACTTCGCAAAATGAAAAAAATGTAGTATCCTATGACTATGATGTCAAGTAGTCGCTGTTGGAATCGACCAACTAATACAAATATTTGGGTGTAACACTTTGTAGGGATATGAAATGGAATCCATAGGTTAACCCGTGGGTAAAGCAGGTGATAGACTTCGGTTTATTGGTAGAATACTGAGGAAGTGTAATCAGTCTACAAAGAAGATTGCTTAAAAATCACTTGTGTGACCGGTTCTAGAATATTGTTCACGTGCGTGGGACCTGTACCAGATAGGACTAACAGAGGATATTGAATGTAGACAGAGAATGGCAGCATGAATGGTCACAGGTCTGTTTTATCTGCGGAAGTAGAAGCCAACAGATTCTGGTTCCCGTGTAGTGAATCCCCGTGGCTTCTCGGCGGGTGCATTTGACTGACAGAACTCCGGTCTCCATACACTTGTTCTGAGCCATTAGTGCGATACACAAAGGCGCACATAGTCGGTTGATTGTTTGCTGCAGCTTAAGAGTTGTATCAGTGCATATTGTTTTTAGTTTTATAAAATATAGGTGGAGAAAGAAATGTCCATATGGTGAGTACTGTCTTCTATATTAATTGTACTAATTTTTAATACTAAATATTCCCTGTTTTATAGTTGCTGTCTTAACATGTTAATTGCTTACAGCAGTGTCTATATAGAACTTTAAACCCTCAAAGTGGCCGCAATTCATCTTTGACATTAGAAATTACATTTTTGCTGATGTTTTGTAACCTTTGTGCAGCAGTCAGTTAGACTAATACTCTAATTTCATTTCCTGTTGTCTTTTCGGAGTGATAATATTTTTATTAGTAATGGGTCTTGGAAAACGTCATTTACACAAGTGTATGAACGAAGGACTTTTGAACAATAATAGCACAGTTAATTCTCAAAATAATGTAGACTTCTTTATCTCCTTTTAAGGGAGGAGGATGTAATTTTGTGCCAATGCGCATCTGATTCTTGTGGTAAAGTGACTTTATGAAATTTTGTCAGTAATATAATCATGATTTCTACCTTTCTGATTTCTAATCTTTCATTAATAGGTTCGTATACATGCTCAGCTATCTTGACGAATTTTGCCACCCTATAGGATAAATTCAATGCCATCGTCCCATACACCTACATATATTATGTAAATTTCATTCATTGTGTCATTGATACATGACTTGCTACTTTCACATGTTACACTGTTGGACACATGCGAGTTTTTAGCCTACATCATTAGTATCAGAATTGATATCCAAAAAGCGATCAAATAGTGATCTTGTTAATATTTTAGTTACATGTAGTCCTGTTCAAGTACATAATCATACTTATCCCATTAACGACGGTGGAAGAAAGTTTGCTCACAGTTACAATTACAGCAATCTTTCTAACGGCGAAAAAGTTAAAAGAGAAAGGCTTCCTCACTCTTCATAAAAGGATTTACTGTATGGTTTCTGTTGTAAAGTGTTTGACAAAAGTGTAAGTTTGTGTGATATGAATGGATTTTCAGATTGGCAGCATTTATCATTGACTCTGAAAAGACACGAAATGAGTGATTCCCACAATGAAAATGTGAAGTAATGGGTACAATTGAATAATGTTACAAACAAAGAACACGGTAAATCAGATGCAACTGAGACTGATAGAGAAGGAAAAAGGCACTGCTGTGATGTACTAGAAAGGATTATTGCTATTACTAAGTTTTTGTTGCGACACTGCCTGGATTTTCGCGGTTCTTCCAAAAAAATATGAAGATGATGATGGAATTTTTTAAAAGCAGTAGAGATGCTGGCATCTTTTGATTCAGTTATATGGGAACATATTCGCAGAACTGAATCAAATCTGACTCAAGTTGGAAGGGGAAGGCCCACTATTTAGAAGACCACATTCAAAATGAAATTGATTTACGAGGCACAATGATTAAAAACGAGGCACAATGATAAAAAAAAACATATTTTGAAGAAAGTAAGAGAATCTAAATATTTTTCCATCATATTAGACTGCACACCAGATGCAAGCCATACAGAACAAATAACAGTAATATTTAGGCATGTTTATCTAAATCACACAGACAAGAAAGTAGATGGATGTGAACATTTCATTGGTTTGTACCCGATTATCAGTTCAACTGGGGAGGGTTTGTTAAATTTCGTTCTGAATTGAACCTGGTCATTCAAAATTTTCGAGGGCAATGTTATGATAATGGCTCTAACATGCATGGAAAACACAAAGGATTGCAGAAAAGAATTTTTGATATCAATAAGCGTCTCGTGCTCAGCTCATAGCTTAAACTTAATGGTAAATGATGCAGCAAATATTTCTCACGAGACCATCAATTTCTTCGATGAAATTCAAGAACTTTACATCTTCTTTTCATCATCAACAATTAGGTGGTCAGTCATTTGCAAACATTTATTAGAGCTAAAGCCAAAACCTTTAAGGGCTACGAGATAGACTAGCAGAATTGAAGCAACGAAGCCCTTACGGTTTTACACAGGTAACGTATTTGATACCTTGTTGGAAATATAAGGTTCTTCTAGTTGGGGATTGCGCCACCACTCTCAAAGCGAAATCACTTGCTTTAAAAATTCAAAGTTATAAACTCATTTGTTCTGTTGTAATCTGGTACGAAGTTCTAAGCGAAATTAATTCTTTAAGTACAATGATGCAAAACCTAACAATTAATGCTCAGATATGCCTCAGTTTGTTAAAGAGCTTGATTGCAAAAATTCACTCAATATAGCATAGATGAAAACTTTCAAGTATATAGTCAAACGTTTCTATACAGGGTGGTCCATTGATAGTGACCGGGCCAAATATCTCACGACATAAGCGTCAAGCGAAAAAACTTCAAAGAACAAAACTTGTCTAGGTTGAAGGGGGAAACCAGATGGCGCTATGGTTGGCCCGCTAGATGGCGCTGCCATAGGTCAAACGGATATCAACTGCGTTTTTTAAAATAGGGACCCCCATTTTTTATTACATATTCGTGTAGTGCGTAAAGAAATATGAATGTTTTAGTTGGACCACTTTTTTCGCATAGTGATAGATGGCGCTGTAATAGTCACAAGCATAGGGCTCACAATTTTAGACAAACAGTTGGTAACAGGTAGGTTTTTTAAATTAAAATACAGAACGGAGGTACGTTTGAACATTTTATTTTGGTTGTTCCAATGTGATACATGTACCTTTGTGAACTTATAATTTCTGAGAATGCATGCTGTTACAGTGTGATTACCTGTAAGTACCACATTAATGCAATAAATGCTCAAAATGATGTCCGTCAACCTCAATGCATTTGGCAATACGTGTAATGACATTCCTCTCAACAGTGAGTAGTTCGCCTTCCGTAATGTTCGCACATGCATTGCCAATGCGCTGACGCATGTTGTCAGGTGTTGTCGGTGGATCACGATAGCAAATATCCATCAACTTTCCCCACAGAAAATAAATCCAGGGTCTTCAGATCCGGTGAACATGCGGTCCACAGTATGGTGCTTCGACGACAAATTCACCTGTCATGAAATATGCCATTCAATACCGCTTCAACCGCACGCTAGCTATGTGCCGGACATGCATCATGTTGGAAGTACATCGCCATTCTGTCATGAAGTGAAACATCTTGTAGTAACATCCGTAGAACATTACGTAGGAAATCAGCGTACATTGCACCATTTAGATTGCCATCGAGAAAATGGGGGCCAATCATCCTTCCTTCCATAATGCCGCACCATACATTAACCCACCAAGGTCGCTGATGTTCCACTTGTCGCAGCCATCGTGGATTTTCCGTTGCCCAATAGTTCATATTATGCCGGTTTACGTTACCGCTGTTGGCGAATGACACTTTGTTGCTAAATAGAACACGTGCAAAAAATCTGTCATCGTCCCGTAATTTCTCTTGTGCCCAGTGGCAGAACTGTAAACGACGTTCATAGTCATCGCCATGCAGTTCCTGGTGCATAGAAAGAAGAGACGGGTGCAATAGATGTTGATGTAGCATTCTCAACACCAGCGTTTTTGAGATTCCCGATTCTCGCAATGTGTCTGCTACTGATGTGTGGATTTGTCGCGCCAGCAGCTAAAGCACCTACTTGAGCATCATCATTTGTTGCAGGTCGTGGTTGACGTTTCGGATGTCGGTGAACACTTCCTGTTTCCTTAAATAACGTAACTATCCGGCGAACAGTCCGGGCACTTGGATGATGTCGTCCAGGATACCAAGCAGCATACATAGCAACGCCCGTTGGGCATTTTGATCACAATAGCCATGCATCATGACGATATCGACATTTTCCGCAATTGGTAAACGGTCCATTTTAACACGGGTAATGTATCACGAAGCAAATACTGTCCGCACTGGCGGAATGTTACGTGACACCACGTACTTATGTGTTTGTGACTATTAAAGCGCTATCTACCACAAAGCGAAAAAAGTGGTCCAACTAAAACATTGATATTTCTTTACGTACTACACAAATATGTAATAAAAATGAGGGTTCCTATTTTAAAAAACGCAGTTGATATCTGTTTGACCTATGGCAGTGCCATCTAGCGGGCCAACCATAGCGCCATTGGGTTTGCCCCTTCAAGCTAGACAAGTTTCGTTCTTTGTAGTTTTTTCGTTTGGCGCTTATTTCGTGAGATATTTGGCCCTGTCGCGATCAATGGACCATCCTGTAGACATGTGGTAGTACTCTTCGAACTTGTCTGGAAAATTTAGCAGTGACTGGCGAGTTGTAAAAATTTCCCCTGTCCTCATTAAAACGATGCACCCAAGTCCTTTTCCTACGTCTTTTAAGGCGAACATTCTAGTCTAGCAGCAGCCAGTACAAAAAATCATCCAAATCATTCATGATAGCGTCTCAATAGCTACTACTGCTGACGTATAGCGTGTAACTTGAGTCCAGCACGGAAACCCACGAATGTGTCAGTTCACTGGGATGACACTCAGTGTAACCTCTTCTGTCCCACGTGTGACAGTTGCGCGCCGTTGCCGGATTGGCTCGGACGCAGTGTAGGCCTTTACACTGTGCGACGCCAAGGCGTGTTTATCGCCCTTAACAGAACCGGATCGGAACGGGTGACTCCCAGATGCAATGTAGGTGCAGCCGGCCAAGGTTGTCCACGGGGCCTCAGAAACTCTCTGCAGCGTCTCTGACAGGTGTGACAGCTGACTGAGCACTGCAGGGAGTGAAGCAATGCCTGCGGCCGGGTCGCTGTTGTCCGCAGCGGGTGCTGCATGGCGGCTGGGTGCAACGGGAGTGCAGGAAGCAGTCCGAGCATTGCCACTCCTTCCACTTTCCGCAGATTTGTCTTCGTCTGCTCGACGTGCCTTCCCTCTAGGCAAATCGGCATGCTGGTCATGTGGAGTGTCCTCTCGGACACGTTTGGTGGCGCGGATGTGTCTCCTGCTTGCATCCGCTGGCCGGCCATGGCGTGGTTTCTGGTGGCCAGCGTCATCTCTGTGTTGGCCTGCGTCTTCGCCTGGGTGGGGACGGCAAAGGGAGCGGCCGGCCGACTGCTCGGGCGGCGGCTTGCCGCGTTGGTAGGCTGCTGCTGCTCTTACGACTTTGCAGCCTCGATAGCTCGTCACGTTTGTGCACTTTGGAGTGTGCTTCTTCAAGTACGGCCCAAAGACCTTGTAAAAAATAACTAGACTCACTGATGGCGCTGCAGTCACGGGATAATTTGAACCTTCGGCTGGACGCCATTATAGTGGTTGTAGTCTGATACCGGCACGGTAACTCAGCGTGTTCAGTCAGAGGGTTAGCTGCCCTTTGTAATAAAAAAAAAAAAAAAAAACTGAGTTAATGGATCAGCTACGAACTGAAACGGGTGTCTTTCGACGTCCGCCCCGAGCAAATACAACGAACAAAAACGAACAAAATGAGATAAAAGAAGATGGGTTGTGTAGTATTGTTTCTGATTCGACGTTGTATATTTGTTCGGGCGTACATACAGTATTTGTTACTCGTAATTCTACTGTCTGTACGTTCCAATCAAAAGAAGTACAATGGTGAAGAGTTGTGCAGCGATTAATTGTACAAATAAATTCGAGAAAGGAACGAATATTACATTTTACAGGTATGTGAATATTTGAAGTTGTTTTGTATGTCAGTGAACTTGCTTAATAAATGTTTTTGTAACACAGTATTAGCATAATGTCTGTGGATCTATTTGCAGGTTTCCTTTCTCAAAACCACAGCTGTTACAAAAATGGTTACACGCTGTCAGGAGGCAAGATTTCCGACCGGCAGAATACCATTTTATACGTTCTGATCATTTTGAAGAAAGTTGGCTGATCGGTAGTGTTCTCATGGTCTAGGTTAGGCCGAAACTTGATAATTTGGTCGTGAGTTGCCAAAGCACTATGCCATATGAAACTCACTTCTCGTCATAAAATCTAAAGCAAGGTAGAGTCAGAAAGTATCTATTAATACAGTGGGCAAATCTTCGAGTATTTTGATGCATTTTGCGTACATCTATCGTAAATGAACTACGAAAAATGCTAGGGGTCCAGTACATAACTTTTAGCTACGGCAGATTCCATGTAGTACGTAAGATAAATTCATAAACAGTGACTAGTTGCCGTTCGTTCATAAATTAAAAAGTATATTGTAGTAACGTATTTAAATGAGGCATTATGTTTGTAACCTAACTCAAGGGAAGGCATTTTATAACCAAAAGCGATGTATAAACATTCGAACTCCGCGCGTCAGTTTACCACTCTAATGGCAGCCGCCCAGCTATTCAATTTGTCCGCTCTTCACAGTCAACCACTCGTGCGGTTGTGGGGGCCTGGTATGGGCAGAGCACGCTGGCATGGTTTTTGACGCGTTTTGCGCTTACACCCGGAAAGGAGCAGTGCCGAGCCACGTGCCCCGTCCTTTGGCAGCGGAAGCATTGCACCACCCCTTTCGTCTGCTTCAGTGCTTCCACTGTTACTTTCGTGTTGGTCACCCATTTCAATCGGAAGAGTTGCCTGTTCTCAGGCGTATCAGTGGTAATGACCAGCAACAACGGCGTCTCTCTGTACGTAACATGTCATTTGATGCGCGTCACATTGCGCACGCCAAATTTCGCGTCAGACAGTGCCTTCCTCAGGAATTCCGGGCCCGCCGCCTTGAAGAAGCCCTTGAATACAATCTTCAGCAGTTTTTCCAGATGTGAGGCGTGTGAGTACCCAGTAGATTGCTCTCAGGCCAGTATTAAAATATCAAATTTCTTTGTCAAAGATTTGATCAAAGATGTGATCAAATATACGCCAAATATATTTGACAAAGATCTTCGATGTGGCGCTAAAAAGGGCTATTACACTGTCATCATATTTTTCGTCAAAGTTCAAGATGGCTGACAACAACAACTTGTTATTAACTGCAGCAGTTGCGTGTACCACAATTGCACTGCGTGCACATGCAGAAGAGAAGCGGGGGAAAAAATGAAACGTACCTGGGCGAAGCTGTGGGTTTTACGATGACACGATAAAAGCATTCGACAAAATTTGTCACGTGAGCTTATAGTGGAGGACATCAAGTCGTACATCAATTACTTAAGAATGGATGAATATACATTTCTGTATGTGCTCGCCGGCCGCGGTGGTCTCGCGGTTCTAGGCGCGCAGTCCGGAACCGCGCGACTGCTACGGTCCCAGGTTCGAATCCTGCCTTGGGCATGGATGTGTGTGATGTTCTTAGGTTAGTTAGGTTTAACTAGTTCTAAGTTCTAGGGGACTGATGACCTAAGATGTTAAGTCCCATAGTGCTCAGAGCCATTTGATTTGTATGTGCTCAGTGAAGTGTATCCTCATATCACAAAGCACAATACTCACTCAAGAACTGCTATATCTACAGAAGACAGGCTCACTGTAACACTACGATTCCATGCTACAGGAGAGAGTTAGGTTAGGTTAGGTGAGGTCAGGTCTCCAATCTTCACAATCTGTTTTTGTATTCAGGGTGCATCACATTGTAAAGCGCCTCACCAGCTTCACACATCTCTATTAATTTTGTAGTTGTCAGTACACACCAACTGTATTTACCGGCAATGTTTATAAAAACACTACAGATGACAGAACGCTGCAGCGATGCTAGCGCTCTATGTGGTAACATGTCACATTGCAGTGAACAGAAGACAAGTGACTTCTTTGATCAAATCTACAGTGAGGCCCTAGACATTTGACAAAGTTCCCTATTACACCATCAAATTTCTTTGAAAAAGATATTTGACAAAGACATTGGACAAAGAAATTTGACAGTGTAATACCGGCCTTGCTGATGCCTCGGACGTCACAGTCCGGTAATCCGCAGAATTTGCGACTTGCAGTCGCACCAGGTCGTCTCCTACGGCCTTCACTGTGTAATCCGCGGTCGTCCACTCATTGAGGAGCTGCAGGAATCCTCGGTAGTCCTCCTTCACTTGTAGGGCTATGGGAGGCGACCTCGTCCCCGACCGACTCGATGATGTTATTGGGCGGGAGTTGGACGCTTCTTCTTGGGAAGCGGTAGCACTCCCCTCCTGTTCCGGTGGTGGCTGCACTGGCATCTCGTCTTCCGTCAGCGCGTTGAAGCGGTTGGCTGTCGATATAGGCCATGGGGAAGGGGTCGCAGCTGGCGTTGCCGTTCACTTAGACGAAACGGTGGTCCATGCGAGCCCTGCCACGCTTTTGTCGGCAATGGCGCTCTTCTTGCGGCCTGTAGATGACACAGATTGTTCTCTCTTCTTCTTCTTGGGTGTCTTTTTAAGGACACCCTTTCGCGCCGCAGCAGACGTTTTGTCCCACTCGCCTCCAAGGCGCGACAGCACGCTGGCGGTCTCGTGACGCTCCCTCTCTGCAGCTGGTAGCGTGCCAAGTGCTGGGTCATGCACCAGCACGTCGTCGTCGCCGGACGAACCTCCGTGGAAGATGCGGTCTGCCGTGGTCGGGACAGGCGCGGGCTTTGGCGGAGCAAGCTCTGCCAGAGGACGGACTGTCGCTCTCACATCGTCTCCTGCCGTTGCACGCGGGTGTTCGGATGATGCACGTTCGGGAGCATGCTCAACCGAGCGGCGATCCTTCACCTCGTTCTTCGGGACCAGCGCGCCAGGACGCATCCACGAACTCATCTCAGTGGAACGGCGGCACTGACACACCTACTCTCAACTGCGGCCAGCGCGCGACTGGCGATGAAGGTGGCCCTGGCGGCCGCGCCCGGAACTACTTTTACTACCGCAACTCACTTGTTACTCGCGGAAACAAAGCGCTTCTGGCGGCCGGCGTGGAACTAAGTTGACAGCTGCGATTCAGCTGAAGGCCTGATAAACTACGGGACACAGTGACGCATACATAATACGCAAACACTTAACTCCTACGGAGTAATAGGTGGCGTGTCGGAAGCTACGTTTGTGATCAGATTAGATTACATTCAATTTTCATTCCATAGATCCAAAAATGAGATGATTCTCGTGGGTGTGGAACAAGTCAGTTTCTGCATGCCATTCTTGACATTCATCAGTACGGACAATACTAACAAGTAAGTAATTAAGTTACAGCTGATTCTAACCGTTACTCGCTGCGCAAGAATTACTCTCGGTAAATATTACACAAATATGCTTCAGAAGTAACGTCATTAAGAGACATTGACTCTATTTGAGGCCTGTTTATGGAACTGCAAGAGATTTGTTGTGAAACAAATACGACAAAAATTTCACAGTGGGCAGAAGACCATACAATTTGCTGTTGAAGTAGTGTCACCGTAAATGTTTTGTATAAAAAAAAAAGTCCTGATGAAGACCCAGTTTTCCTTTATTAGACACCTGTTTTAGAGCGAAGACTGTTTTTATCTGCAAAAGGGGAGGGCGGGGGGGGGGGGGGGGGGGCAGAAATATAATGCAATGCATGGTTTGTGTGTCACATATATTACACAATTCCATTTGTGCTTCTCCCCTCCCTTTTATTATCTTGTGTCACTCCTGCTTAGAGACCAAACTTCTAAGCTGCAGTGGTCACAGCAAAACGTAACTAAGGAGCTTCAGTTGATCATAGTTGTTATGACTGGTGCATTTCTAAGCAAACTGAAGAAGCTTAATTTTTTCCTACTTCGCCTTTGAGTATGGAAATAAGAAACCATTGCCGTGATGTTTGTAACAACATATTCACATCAACATACTTGGCAAAAAAAAAAAAAAAAAAAAAAAAAAAAAAAAAAAAAAAAAAAAAAAATTGAACATATAGGTACGTAAACTCCATGCGCAGCATGTAACTGACCTGTGAATACAAAATGAGGGATAAGATGAGGGGATGAATCATCTGGTTACACTTAAAGCTCCATGTTGAGTAATGTAGAAACATTGGGTCCAGTGAGGAACCCAGGGATTGGGGGTCTTTGGAAGTGTTAGATTCCACCCATCTGCTTTGACACATGATGTAATGGTGTTTTTATTGTCGAATGTAATAACACATTCACTCTCAATCATACCTGCATAGGCATTGCCAACTTCTGCATGCGGGCAGTCCATTGCAAACTTTAGTCTGGTGTCGTGGTGTGTGATGTGACTGGTGTTTTTCAGTTGGTTTGTGTTTGTAGAAGTGGATGGTGTATTTGGTGGCACATTCTTCTGGTGGATGTTGATGTGCAGAATTGTTTGTGTAATGTGTGGTATTGGGTTTATTTGCATCTTTGTAATCATTTTGGTAATGTGGATTTGAATGTGTGTGCTTAGTTTCCAGTGGTTTGTTATAATTTATTGATGTCTGTGGTTTATGCATTTGGCATAGGTTGTGTGAAGTTTGTCGAACTCAGATTATTGATTTGTGTTTGGGCTGTGGATATCGAGGATTTCACTTGAGCTAGTTAGGTGAATGGAATTTTGAGATTCTGTGTTTCAAATTTGTGTGTGTTGGTTCTTTGATATCGAGGGCTTCTTTTCAGCTATATTTGTGAAGAGAATTTTCCTGTCCCACATTTCGAATATGTGTGTATTGTTTTTGTCTCGAGGGCTTATTTTGATATGTATAGGTGAAGGGAATTGTTCTATACTGCGTTTTGAATCTGTATTTGTTGATTTTTTGGTATCGAGGGCTCCGCTTAAGCTATATAAGTCAAGTGAAATGTTAGATTCCTGTGGTTTTTGCATTTGAGATGGTATGTTATATGTTGAGAGTTTCTTTGTTTGATTTGATGGATGTCGTTTGTTTTGGGGTGGTGGTGGTCTTTTTGTATTGGCATATATTTAGCTTGTTCCTACCTTAACCTGCCTATTTCTGATTGTTTTCCTGTTAGTTACCGTGTAATGTTGGAGTGAAATACCCCGCTGTTTAGCGCCCGTAAACCTCAAACACACACACACTTGGAGTGAAATATTTTCATATCCTTTTTTTTTCATTTGCATGTGTATGTGGTGAAATGGTTGCTATATTCTATATGCTGGAAGTAGGCATTTGTGCCATTTTGCTGATGCCTGTGCTTTAAAGTGCAATGCCTTATGTTATGTAAATGACAACTGAGATATTTTTGATTGTATTTTTCAGTTGAAAATGTTGGTCTTATGTTTTGTTTGTAATACTAGTATGTTGTTCACTGAAATTGAAACTTCTTTAGATTAAAACAGTGTGCCAGACCAGGACTTGAACTGTTGCCTTTCAAGGGCAAGTCTTCTACAGACTGAGTTATGTGAGCATGACCCATGATCTGCCCTCACAGCTTCTCCTGCCTTATAGACTTTGCATAAGCTCTCTGCCATACCAAATGTTATTCATTTCTTGTGGGTGATGGCTTAGAGCTTTTAGTTTACTAGATCTATACATGTCTGGTGATGGTGCTGATCCATCAGAGGGAATAATCTTGTCGAAGTAGCAGTAATAAATGGAATTGTAGTGTAGCAGAGGGATAGATTAGGTGGAAAGCTGATAGTTTGCTTGTTAAATGGAGTTTGTGGTCACAGACTGCTCAGTAGTGTAGCCTGAAGCCTAGGTTAGATTGTAAAGTGATGGTTAGGATGTGAATTGGCAGAACCAATGAATGTCATGACAATCTTATTAGGCCTATTAAACATTGTGTGTTCCATATTGATACCTACATCCATGATCAAAAGCCCTGTTTTCCCACTGTGTGTGATATATTTTCAAATTTTTAAAGGGCTTGAAGGCATTAGTAAGATGGACAGGGGTCCTGTTAATCTACCATACTTTATTGAACTCTGTGTGTGTGTGTGTGTGTGTGTGTGTGTGTGTGTGTGTGTGTGTGTGTGTGTGTGTGTGTGTGGTATTCACTGTTTTCTTTGTTTGTTTCAGTGCCTGCAAGAATCTCTGACTTCCTCATCACCAGAATTTTCAAACTGCAAGGCATCTGAAGGCAGACAGGGCAGAAAAATGGCTTCACAACCTGAGCATAGTGGTGGTTGCCATACGGCTAGTGAAGACGTCAAAGTGTGTCGGAGCAGTGCACCACCCGAACTGCCTCCTCCCATTGCCAGTTCTGCTTCGCAAAATGTTGGGCACACGCATTCCCATTCAGATGTATCAGATACTAATTTGAACACTCAGCAGTTGGAAATTGCAGTTTCTGATGCAGCTGATGGCACAGTGCGTGACACCTGGTGTCCAAGCATTGATGACTTACCAGATGAGATTCTGATAAAGATCTTCTCTTACATGTCTTTCAGTGAACTCGTAGATGTAGTACAGAAAGTGTGCTCTCGTTGGAGAAGGCTGTCCCAAGATTTGGAGTTGTGGGCTGACAAGGAGTACCATATCAGGTAAGAAACATACTAATATGTAACATGTGAGTTGTGCAGTTGTTCTGCATTAAAGATATATAGTGGGGTCATACTTTATCTCATATATTCTACCTTGGATGTGGTAATCTTTGGATTTGAAAGTATTGTCAGCTTACTTCAGATCATTGCAATATTCTAGTTTTAAAATGGATTAAAAACAGTCTGCACCACAATAAAATATCTATGAGGAGAATAGGAAAATGACGCACAATAATTTTTTCCTCCCTCAGTACTGCAGCTGGTGTGTTGAACTTTCATGATGACATCGTTTGTAGTTTGCACAATGGAGATTATTTTGTTTTCATGTGCAGCTGTAATGAGAGAAGCCTGAGCTACAAAACAATCATGATGCCCTTGTGAAGAGTAACAAATTGTAGTTAGATATTTGTCAGCTAAAGGGCATAAAACAAGCAAAATTCACAGGGACATGCATGGCACATATGGGGACGACTGTACTTGGAGCATTTAGCTATACATTGAGCCTACTCAATGTAGCCTCCATCAGCTGTGAAGTATCTGATTCAAAGTTCTTTCCATGATCTAAACGCCCTTTTGTAAAATTTTGGGGATTGACTTTTATACCATCGCTTGACACAGGAAATATAATGGAGCCAAATCCGGACTGTAGGGAGGATGAGGAACAATTTTCCAACCCATTTTCCTTATTTCCTCCTGCGTCATAAGGGCTGTATGGGGTTTGGCATTGTCATGGTGTAGTCTGATGAGCTGACCCTGAAGCTGTGCTCTGTGTGTCTTGATGGCATGTCACAGCTTGTCCAGTGACAAACATTAATGGTCGCGGTTAATTGTGGAGCCATGTTCCAAAAAGTCAATGAAGATGACACCACACTGATCCCAGCCTGCTGTTTGTCAAAGCCTTGTACCCGGATGATACCACTCCATGGGTTGGGTTTTGCACTCAGGTTCGGACAAAACAACCATGTTTCATCCTGGGTAATGATGCCATCAAAACACTCTTCAGTAAAGGTCTTCATGAGACCCTTGCACACATTCTTCCTCATAATTTTCATTTCTCTTGTCAATAATGTAGGCACCCAATGTGCACAGATTTTTCCATATTCTAGTGACTGTACCAGTGATACCACACTACCCAATGACAAACGAGTCATTTCAGCAAGCTGTCGTGTCGTGACACATCTGTCTTTTTGGATTATTTGATCAATGGTCTCCTTATTCACATCACTCACTGCCAACGGTGGTCTACTGCATCGTGGATTGTCCAGTAGAGAGAAATCATCTTCTTTAAACCTCTGCAACCACTGCTGGATACTGCTGCGATCCATTGTGTCCTTTCCATAAACAGGGAGCAACTTTCTGTGAATTGATGTGGCAGAGTCATCACTGGTCTTGAAGAGGAACTCCACAATTGACCATTGTCGCAACCTGATATCCACTTCATGGTCCATTATGGCTCACGTGTAAATAAAAGAAAATACTTTTATATACCAACTTGTAGCTAAATGTTCCAAGTATGTTCACAAGAAATTTCATTCTCCTCCTGCAAAAAATAAAATTAGAGGCGACTGTGCAAAACTTTTTGAATGCCCTTTGTACATATGTGGTAGGTTGCAATGATGCGTGCACTTCACATAGTTAAGAAAGGTTTACATTGAGAGAATGAGAGTTTCTCTTTGCTTCTGTCCTTTTATATGTGTGCATCTACCCATTCATTTTTCTTATTCTCATTTTTATCCTGGTGGACTTTTAGAAAATTCAAAAAAGTCAGGGGGTGACTGTGCAACTTAAATATGTTTCTGCCCAATTCCAGCAACTACTTTTCACCAGATTGGAACAAAATGAGATACATGTGTTTATAAAAAATTGTGAAGTTTACAATGAGATCTGTTTCCTGTAACAACTGGGGTATGTTCTCTCGTGTGTGTGTGTGTGTCAAAAACCTGGAAGTGTTGAAGAATATGGTACAGCCAGTAGGTTGTGCCCAACAACAATACCAACCAGAACGGTGGCTATGACATAGCGTCACACACTTTAAATTCACAGTATTGAGACCTCTTTGTGACTATGGAGGTACGGGCTGTGATGTTCTTGTTCTTAACACATTCAAATATGTTTTAAAATTGGAATTCACGAAGTATATGAAAGATAACAAAAATCCACTACGTAGATACATTTACTACAGGTTAGAATCTCTCTCTCTCTCTCTCTCTCTCTCTCTCTCTCTCTCTCTCTCTCTCTCTCTCTCTCTCTCTGCTGTTGTTTGGTTAGATTTATTGAACCACAACAGGACTAAAACAAAACAAGTAGCACTGGAGTTAATTCTCTTCCTGTAGAATAGAAGACAACAATCATTTGTAGGTGGTAGTTCAAACCATATATGGTCAGTAATATAGCTGTGACATCCCAGGTAAGGAAGAAAAAATAAAGCCCTATCATTCACTGAAGACCAAAAGTTTATTTACCAAGTGACTGTAGCTCTCTTTTTACAAAAATTCATATAATCATTAATAAAATATGTATTATAATACATAACATTAAATTCAGGATTGAAAGAGTAACAGATTTTAAAAAGATGCTAACTACATGTTTTGAGAACAAGCACTTACTGAGAAATCTAAAATTGCATTCAGCACCAAGTTCAAAGATATCTCAGTACTTTTTTTTTTTGATTTGTAGGCCTTTGTCATTAAATAGAATAACATACCTAAAATTGCATTCAGTACTGAGTTCAAAGATATCTCATTACTTTTTTTTTATTTGTAGGTCTATGCTATTAAATGGAATACACACACCTAGGATTGTAATGACTATATTATAAATCAAAACAATCTGTTCTCTCATCATGGTTGAAGGATACAGAAGATAAATGTGAATTTAGAAACAAATTATATGGTGAACATGAGAAATATTAAAATTTAATTATGCTACTAAAGCTTAGGACAGTGTGCAAACCTGAATGAATCTGTCTTAATGTTACCGAGTAGTAAAAGATGATGTTCTTTACATACAACTGAATACTGAAATGTCTTTTTTTTTTTTTTTTGACACGAAATAAATCACCATTAGTTGCTACTCACCATGTAGCGGAGATGCTGAGTCACAGATAGGCACAACAAAAAGCTGTCAGAAAATGAGCTTTCAGTCAACAAGGCCTTTGTTGGAGATAGAACGTTCACACACATGCACACGCAAATACAGCTCACACACATGTGACCACAGTCTTGAACTCCTGAGGCCACAGTCAGAGACTGCAGTTGTGTGTGTGTGTGTGTGTGTGTGTGTGTGTGTGTGTGTGTGTGTGTGTGTGTATATTGTTACATTCCATTCTGGATTTTCCATTGTTAAATTACTATTAGTATCATTTACTGCCCCTCTCATTTCTTGCTTCCAATTTCCCAGTCTTTTTGTGTAGGCAGACTCCTTCCTGAAGGCCTCTGGTCTCCATCGCCCCATTGCAGGATAGTAACCACGTTTCCTTTTCCTTTCTTGTGCATTGTGTTAATTTTGCCCACTGGTGGTCATGTAGTCTTTCTAGATGGCCAACCCTGATAGCTATTTTGTTTCTGTTGAGACAGTTATTGCTGGCTCCCATAATCTCTCTTATTGTGTTACTCTTCATTTGGTCTATCCTTGTAATGCCCCAACTCCTCGCCTTCATCTCCATGCACTGTATGTAGCAGTACTATCAACAATGATTTTCCTTGAGAATTTTGAGCAGCTTAGTCTTTGGGAAAATCTATAAACACACAACAACGTCTTTCTTTGTGCTTTTTTGTCTTATTGCTACTCCAGGGAATGGAGTGAGATATCTTGTTGCTTTTTATACTTGATTCATTTGTCATTTGTATCAACATTGGTCCAGCTATTGGATGACTGTGATACTTTCAAGTACCTGACACCCTCATATCCTATGTCATCTAAGTCTTCTGCTTATTCCAGCTACAATAACCTGATTGTCAAGCTCTACATAAGAATGAAATGAGTAAATAAATAAAATCAAGATTCGGCATACTCTGTTGCAGAGATCCACACAGTGATTCAGCTGGTTACTCTGAGTAGCTGCAAAATATGAAACATGAAAACAATAACAAGATGTGTAGACAGATGGAGGAAGTGGTTGAAGATAGATTTGTTAGCTCACTGCTTCACTCCACATGTCCATTTTCGTTTTTGCTGTCTTCTGTAAAAATCTTAAGACACTTTTTGCTGCTATTTTATTTCTAACTTAAATTTTAATTTAGCCTGTTAACTCTTGTGTTCTGTGAGTATTGGATGTGTTTACTACTCATTTCCTACAAGCCTTTCATTTCTGTGGTGTCAAGAAACCAGTGATTTCGAAACTTAACGTTGGTCTTGCTCCTACATTTTTGTGTGCATGTTTGTTATCATTTAGTGTTTTTATCCATTTGCTTCTGGCTTAATTTGTGACAAAACTTCTGACTACTACAGACTGTCTCTCCTGCATGTCTGAGATACTATTAAGGAATGAGCTGACAGAAAAGAACTGCAACACCAAGGAGTTGCGCGACATAAAAGAAAGTTAGTAGGCATATTTCCACATTGGAAAGATTTTGTCCCTTCAAATTTTGCACCAGTCACATAAGAGTGGCACTAGTTGCAACACCGTGAGGATGCATATCAGACTTGCTGTAAATACACACTGTAAAAGTCACGAGTGTTAGTTCCTGTTGTGAATTGGCAGGAGCCAATTCACGGAGTTTGGAGGAAGCCGAAAGGCATGCGTTTAAGCACACTCAGGCTGGCGTGAGGTTTGGAAAATGACAAGGAATTATAGTAGCCAAAAATAGTACACAGCTTCTGGAATACTTAACTTTAATCCATAATTCGTGAACATCGCTCTTGACGGTACATGTTTTACAATCTCAATATTAACTGGTAATCACGCCTTGCTAGGTCGTAGCAAATGATGTAGCTGAAGGCTATGCTAACTATCGTCTCGGCAAATGAGAGCTTAGTTTGTCAGTGTACCATTCCTAGCAACGTCGGCTGTACAACTGGGGCGAGTGCTAGGAAGTCTCTCTAGACCTGCCGTGTGGCGGCGCTCGGTCTGCGATCACTGACAGTGGCGACACGCTGGTCCGACGTATACTAACGGACCGCGGCTGATTTAAAGGCTACCACCTAGCAAGTGTGGTGTCTGGGGGTGACACCACAGTTCCTTTGAGACTGTATGTGGTGAGGTGAGTCGATACTAGTCAAGAATACCTTTAAGGTGACAAAGACACCATATCGACACACAACTGTGTTCGAACAAGGTAGTGTAATAGGGCTACGAGAAGCCGGATGTTCCTTCTGTGATACTGCAGAAAGGCTCGGCAGGAATGTGGCCATTGTATAGGATTGCTGGCAGTGGTGGTCACGAGAATGTACAGTTGCGAGAAGACTCGGCTCCAGATGGCCACTACTGAGAGGGAAGAGTGTCATTTTCGGTGCATGGCTCTGGTGCATTGTACTGCATCTGCAGCAGCAGTTGGCACTATAGTGACACAAAAAACTGTTACAGATAGGTTACTTGAAGGACAGCCCCAAGTCAGACACCCTGTGGCGTGCATTCCACTGAACCCTGTGAGAGCCATGAGAGCAAGATGAGTTCTATTGTTGTTTCTGAAAGCTGGTTATGCCTCGGTGCCAGTAGTGGCCGTGTGTCCGTTAGGAGGAAGCCAGTAGAGAGCCTGCAACCAACCTGTGTCCATGCTAGATATGGATTTGCAGACCGGAGTGTGATTGTGTAAGACAGCAAGTGCATTCTCGCAGTTGTCTTATACACTCTGACTGCAAATTTGCTTGTCATTGTGGTGATTCAACCTGCCTTTCATTCCAGGGGGTATTTTCCAACAGGATAACTCTCTCTCTCTCTCTCTCTCTCTCTCTCTCTCTCTCTCTCTCTCTCTCTCTCTCTCTCTCTCTCATACCACTGTTCTAGCCCTACGTGCTCTACAGAGTGGCAACACGTCGCCTCGACACGCTCGATCGTCAGATCTGTCTCCGATCGAGGACGTAGGAGCGTCATCAGATGAAAACTCCAGTGTCATCCACAACTGGCATTAACTGTCCCTGTATTGACTGACAAAGTGTAATAGACATAGAAATCCATTCCACAAACTGACACCTGCTACCAGTACAGCACAAGCATGCATGTTTGCATGCTTGCATTCTCAATATTCTGGTGGTTACACTAGTTATTAATGTACCAGCATTTCGCATTTGCAGTGACTTATCTTGTACTCAAATTAACCTGTGATCTTGCAATGTTAATCACTTAAATATGTAATATAGACCAATGTATTTGCAAACTTTCATTACTCTACATTTATTACTTTTTGGTGTCCACACCCAGTAACTGAGTGGTCAGTGTGACAGAATGTCAATCCTAAGGGCTCGGGCTCAATTTCCGGCTGGGTTGGAGATTTTCTCTGCTCGGGGACTGGGTGTTGCATCGTCATCATCATTTGATCCCCATCGACGTGCGAGGTGCTGAAGTGGCTTCAAATCGAAAGACTTGCACCCGACGAACGGTCTACCCGACAGGAGGCGCTAGTCACATAACATTTACATTTATTCCTTTTTGGTGCTGCGATTTTTTTCCATTAGTGTATTTCTGTTACAGAGACTCGAGTGCGATAGATTCAGATAGCTGTAAGGGTGGCACGACTGACCGGGAGGCAATACAGACCTTCTGCGACACCCCGAACCTGCGAATTGTGTGCATGCGGCGTGGTGCCACGTCCCGTGTCTTCCGTGCTCTCTATAACAATTGCCAGAAGCTCTCGGAGCTGCAGATGCACGTCACCCAGAAACTCAGCTACTCTGTAAGTGTTACTTTATTTGGATTAGTGTATTGCTCTTCATGTTCGAGGTTATCACTTTTTTGTTCTCAATATCTGTAGGTAACTAAACCTTCCAACGGTTACACGGAGCGTTCATTCACACCCTGAACCTTATTCTTAGGAGATATACGATATTTTTGTACTGAGCTTTTGTTAGAGCTATAATTTTCTGCCAAAAATTTGGTCTTTGGCAGAGAGAGGCAAGACACAGTGGAACAGGTGTCTATGCTCCAATGTTTATATACTTAAAGATGCAATATTTAACAATATCTACTGGTTCTGTTTCCACTGTATTTGCTTTTGAAACTGGTAACAAACAATTTGAGCACCTACGCCTGTAGTTCCTGTGCTCTGCACAGCAGGGAGCAAAACATACCTACGACCATACCTAGTCCAAAAAGGCAGGTGTTACTGATGAAATAACACTGGCATAATTTGTATTACGTTAGTCCATAAGTTCATAGTGTTTTTGTTTTGTATTTTGGGAATTTGGTTCCTATCGGTTTATTTATTGAGTGTCATTTTTTATTTTATTTCACTGTAGTTATTTGAGTTTACATTTTGTCATTTGGAGACAGTGGATGCTAAAAACTGGAGTGCCAAGTGAAGAAATCAGAACATTTCCAAAATATTCTTTCGCCTGACTTCAATAGAGGGGTGACAGTAGTGGAGGGTGTATGTGGATAATACCAATGGAGAGAGAGCATCTAAAGAAAATGGTATCTTGTTTTAAAGAGTATCATTCCGACATTAGTGACTCTCCACATTCGTATAGACATATGAGGTTTGATGTAGATCATTTAAATACATTAATCTACAGTGATCCACATCAGTGTGCTTGAGAACAGGCAGATGTTATGAACTGTGTTCATTCCACTATCGTGTGACATTTTCATGCAATGGGGAAGGTTCAAATATAGGGTGTAAGGGTACCACACGCTCCAAGCCAAAATCACAAAAAATCTGTGGGTGGCCATATGTGCGTCTCTGCTTGCTCGTCATCAATTGGCTCATAAACAACACTTAACATTGCTATCCTGTATTGTTATTGGTGATGAGAAATGGAGGCTTTTTGCTAATAAAAGAAAAAGAAAGGAATGGTCGAGCCCAAACAAATCAGAAACTCCTCATACAAAGACCTGCGCACATCCACAAAAGGTAATGTTACACATCTGGTGGACCAGTGGCAGTGTGGTGTCCTACGAATTACTTCCCCAAGTTGTAACCATCACTGCTGATATTTACTGTCAATAACAGTGATGTCTTGCAGATGCAATTCGAGAACAGCAACCAGGGAGAATGCGTGAAGTGATGTTACTCCATGGTAACACCCGCCTGTATTCTGCTAGACTGACAAAAAAACACTATACAGTAGTTGAGTTGGGAAGTCATTTATCACGCATCTTATTCACCTGATCTTGCATCCTCAGATTTTCAACTTTTTTGCTCTCTAGTGAACAACCTTCAAGGAACGTCCTTTCTGGATGAAAATGCACTCCAAACATGGCCTGACTAGTTCTTCACCTCGAACCGTACGATTTCTACAGTCGTGGAATTGCAGGGCTACTCCAGTGTTGGCAAACTGTTGTAAATAGTGAAGGAAGATATATTATTGATGAAAAAAGTCTCTGTTATGTGTAGCTGTTGTGTTTATTAATCTTACGGAAAAATGCTACAAACTTATGCACCGACGTAATACATCACTCTTGCCGAGTTAAGCAAAGTGTACAACATTCACAAAGTCTTAACCGACAAGGACTCACTGCAGTGGCAGTTGGCTGAGCTCTGGGTACATGTGAATCCTGTGCTAATGTGGATGTGCCCAGTTGCTGATGCCTTTCGACCCACATCGGTGGCACTGCAATCTGGGAACTTACCTGCCTTACCTTAATGGACATTTTCTTGCATTGTGCTTCTGTTGGTGACACATTCACAAAATTTTGATGAAATTGTGGGCCAGAGAAAACCTTGGTTGGGCAGAAAGTAAGTAACCAACAGTTCTGATAAAAGCAGACTATTCTTGAAATCCGGTGTCTTCCAGTTAAGCTGGTTTACGTCAGTACGATAGAGAGTTGTGCACCAGGTCAGAATTTGAGGAGGCTTCGCGGAAGACACTGATTCTGAATAATTGTCTTCCTGAGGGACATTTTATGGACTTAATGGTCCCAGAGGGAGATAATTCAACATGCGAGCACAACATCCACACATCTGCAGATCACACTCAGGTGCCTGTTATTCTACTCTCAAAGAGTGCAAAAAAAAAAAAAGAACACCTATATCTTTCTGTGCGAGCTCTTATTTCCCTTATTTTATTATGACAATCATTTCTCTCTATGTAGGTCAGTGTCAACAAAATATTTTGCATTTGAAGGAGAAAGTTGATGATTGAAATTTCATGAGATCCCACCCCAATGACAAATGCCTGTTTTAATGATGTGCATCCCAAATCCTGTATTGTGCTGCGACACTCTTCTTCTGTCTCTCAACAATATAAAATGTGCTGCCCTTTTTTTGAACTTTCTCGATGTACCCTGTTAATCTACCTGGTAAGGATCCCACACCACGCAGCAGTACTCCAAAAGGACAGACAGGCGTAGTGTAGGCAATCTCTTTAGTAGATCTGTTGCATCTTTTAAGCATTCTGCTAATAAAATGCAGTCTTTGGTTCATCTTCGCCCAATATTTTCTGTGTGTTCTTTCCAGTTTAAGTTGTTTATAATTGTATTTCCTAGGTATTTAGTTGACTTTACAGGCTTTAGGTTTTATTGATTAATTGTGGAAACAAAGTTTAATGGACTCCTTTCAGCACTCATGTTGGATGACCTCACACTTTTCATTATTTAGGCTCAATTGCCAATTTTCACACTGTAAAGATATCTTATGTAAATTGTTTTGAAATTGATTTTAGTCTTCTGATGACTTTACAAGACAGCATCATCTGTGAACAACCTAAGATGACTGCTCAGAATGTCTCCTAAATCATTTATATAGATAACAAACAGCAAAGGTCTTATAACACTTCCTTGGGGAATGCCAGGAATCACTTCTGTTTAACTCAATGACTTTGTCAGTCACTTTGAACTGAGACCTCTCTGATAGGAAATCACAGAACTGAGACAATCCCCAAGACTGGTGATCTTTTACAGAAGCTCGAAATTTAGTGTGGTCTTCAATGTGAGATGCTTATAATAGTTTCCACACCAAAACTCTGCCTCCAAAATTGATGACAGTGCTGCTAAAGCAGAGTTACTGAATGCTTCCAAAAGCATGCAATTTGATTACAAGCTGCTTGCGAGGTGCAGAGTCAAAAGCATTCTGGAAATCTAGAAATATGAAACCAATTTGAAATCCCTTGACAATAGGACTCATTACGTCTTATGATTAAAGAGAGTTGTGTATCACAAGAGTGATGTTTAGAAAATCCGTGTTTACTATGTGTCAGTAGGCTGTTTCTTTCATGGTAATTCATAATGTTCAGACACAAGATATGCTCCAAAATCCAGCTGCATATCGGTTTTAATGATACAGGCATGTAATGTAGTGGATTATTCCTATTGCCTTTCTTGAATATTGGTGTGACCTGTGCAGCTTTCGAGTCTTTGAATATGGATCTTTCATCGAACGAGCTGCTGTATAAAATTGTTAAGTATGGAGCTATAACATCAGTATACTCTGAAAGGAACCTAGTTAGTATAGTGCCTGGGTCAGAAGACTTGCTTTTATTAAGTGATTTAAGTTGCTTCACTACTCTGAGGACACTACTTCTAAGGTACTCATGTTGGCAGCTGTTCTTGATTTGAGTCCACAGCTCGTGGTCTAATGGCTAGCGTTGCTGCCTTTGGATCACAGGTTCGGTTCCCAGCTGGGTTAGGGATTTTCTCTGCCCAGGGGCTGGGTGTTTGTGTTGTCATCATCATCATCATCATCATCATCATCATCATCATCATTTGTGACAGTGGCTAGATTGGACTGTGTAAAAAACTAGACTGTGAGAAAAATTGGACCTTTGTATGGGCGCTGATGACTGCACAGTTGAGCACCCCACAAACCAATAATCATCATCATCATCATCATCATCATCATCATCATCATCATCATCATGATTTGAATTCTGGAATATTTACTCTCTCTTCTTTGGTAAAAGAATTTTGGAAGCATGAATTTAGTAACTCTGCTTCAGCAGCACTGTCATCATTTTTGGAGGCAGAGTTGTGGTGTGGGAACTGTTATAAGCACCTCACATTGAAGACCACACTAAATTTCGAGCTTCTGTAAAAGATCACCAGTCTTGGGGATTTTTAATTCATTTAAATTTGGCATGCTTTTGTCGTTGTTTCTGCAACAGTATTCTGACCTGTTTTGTGTTCCAATCAGCTCCATTGTTTGTTTGTTTATCTCTCAGTTGCTGTTGATGCTATTTCTTTGAATTCAAGTCACATCTGGTCTACAGTTAAATTGTTAATTTTGGAAGGAGTGGAGATTGTCTCTCAGGAAGACATAAAGGGAATCTTTATCTGATTTTTTGAATAGGTATGTTTTTCATTTATTTTTGGAGGATTTGGGAATTGCAGCATTCAATCTCACTATGACAACCCTGTGTTCACTAATCCATATGTCTGTTTTGATACTTGTATTATTTGTTGCTAAGAAGTCATCTGTGTTTTCATAACCATTTACTTTTCGAGTTGGCTGATTAACTAATTGCTCAAAATAATTTTCACAGAAAGTGATCAGCAAAATTTTGGATGACATTCTAAACACCACAATATTTAAGATACTGCAAACCGCCATTCAAGATAAGATTCTCCACTACTATTGCATTTACCTACTCAGTTGGAACCATAATGTCATCAGCTATTTTCTACCACGACACTGAGAATATATGTGATAAGGTAGTGAACATAGCCCTGCTTACCAGTGCTGTTTTAAGATGTGATACAGCACAGCAGCGTAATTTTGGTTCATCTGGTCTAACCACATCTAAGACTAGTTATTGTCACCAGTTAGAATAAAAACTTTTCTGCAACAACCACAGTCAGTTCCTGTGCAATTGTTTGTAGTTCTGCTTTGTAGCATCAGACAAGCTAACAGTAAGGCTTATTGCACTTGAGGTTGGACCACCTCCAGGTATATTGTCTGCCCTCAGCCTATTTATATAAAATTTCTGCCCCTGTGACATCAGATCCCTCACTTTCTGTAACATCCATAATCAAACTACTTTTATTTGTGCCAACTGTGATCTCACTTATACTTGTTCACAGCAACTCTTGCAAGAGATTTAGAATATATCTTTATGCTCGAAAATATACAGGGTGTTCCATTTATCTGATGACCGCTTGCCTGGAATATTGCAGGCCAGCCTCGAAAGCCATGCCTGCCGGTCGGATAGGTTGCACGGGACCACACTATGCCCCGCCCCCAATTTTTTTGGGGGGTTTTAGCGTGAAGGCCGTACAGACATTGGCGCCTTGTCAGCCTGTGTCATTTGAGCAGAGAAACAGGTATCACAAGTGTAACAGTGAAGTTTTCAAATGCAACAATGGCAAGAGCAAATTATTCATGTCTGCAACAAATGTTTATTTACAATTTGTACGTGCATACAGAGTCTGGTTGTACTGTTCAGAGACTGTCTGAACCGAAGTTTCCAGGTGTTAGAGTTCTGAGTCATAATACAGTTCAGAAATAAGTGAACAAATTTTGTGAATCGGGAAATGTTCAAGACAAGAAGCATAAATGATGACGAACAGTGCTCACAGAAGCTTGTCTTGATGGCATGGCATACTGCCTGGAAAGTTCTCTTGAAAAGTTGATTAGAAGTCTTTCACAGCAAACACAAATATTGTGTACCTCTGTACAATGAGGTGCTAGGCTGCTTGGGCTAAGACCATATAAAGTATCAGTAGTACAAGAACTTTGAGCTGCACATCACTCAGCCGCTGCAGCTACGTAAGGCGGGTGACCTTGAACGAGCTTCGCCTGGCTGCCGCCAGAGCTGGAGGATCGTGCTCTAGTTTTAACTATGCGCGATCTGCAGTTATTGCTCGTTTCCGGTGCCGCCATTGCAGTTATCAGAGCCGCAACTTCCTGCCGCGCCCATCTTATCAGTAGCTACGTCACTGCTACTGAGGCAGCTGCACGTCAGTCGACTCGAGGCAGCCGCACAGTACAGACAGCCATGCCATACCGAAGAAGAAGATATTCAAGAAGACCGAGACTACCGATTTACAAAAATGTAGATACATTTGATTTTAAACCTAATCAGCCTGTACAACAGCAACTGTTTGGAGGACCTATTACTTTTGTAGGGTGTAAGATTAATTTTTCTTGCACTACTACAGAGGTTGTCAGTGGTAATTGTTGGCTTACAATTGCTCTATTACGAGGAGGTGATTCAGCACTTGGAGGACTTGAGAGCTATAATGAGAGAGATATTATTAGCTACCGTACATTTTCTATTGGTGTTATTCCAAACAAGAGTTATGGTACTTGTGTAGTAACTACAGACAAACATTTCTCTTTGTATACAAAGAACAGAAGGAAGATTAACGCGAATGAAAGACTTAATGTATGGTGCAAAATTAGTGGTGTTTTAGAAGGTTACATTGATGATGAGGAGCTGCTCCGTCAGTGTGCCCCATTCTTTCTGCCCTATGCACAGTCACTGTCCTAGCTGGACTACTGGTAGCACTTTGTAACTCAAGTGATCGCTTCCACTGATTTTGTACAATTATTTATGACCACCGTCCACGATGCTCGATAATCCCCATCTGTCAGGATGAGAGTTCAGCTGCAGTTGTTCCTTCGCATTTTAACTTCACAAATTGCCCTGCCGACTGTCGACTCGGGCAGCTTTAGAAGGGTCAGAATTTCGCTGATGGATTTGTTACTCAGGTGACATCCAATGACCAGCCCACATTTGAAGTTAACGAGTTCTCCCGATTGACCCGTTCTGCTGTTACTTTTTCTCTACTGACAGCACAATACTCAGCACCTCTTTTTATGCTGGCGGGCTGTAACATGACTGGTTATGGTGAAATAAATGTACTAACCGAGCTGTGATCGTATGAAATGGCTGATTCCCAAGTTGAAAACTCAAAACCCAGAAATCCACTACCATATAGTTATATAAAAATTTATAAGCATCTGCATTAATAGACACTTAATGTAATTATGATGATGATCATGGACTTATATTTTTCAAAAGTAATGATAAACAATTATTTATACTTCATTTTCCAATTGTAAGTTTCAAGGACGATTTTGCACAAATATATCGATGTACACTATGTGATCAAAAGTATCTGGACACATGCAGGAATTCGGTATGGTGTTGGCCTACCCTAAGCTATGGTGACAGCTTCCACTCTTACAGGCATACATTCAGTCAGGTGCTGGAAGGTTTCTTGGGGAATGACAGCCCAGTCTTCATGGAGTGGTGCACTGAGGTATCGATATCGGCCAGTGAGGCCTGGCACGAAGTCGGCGTTCCAAAACATTCCAAAGGTATTCTATATGATTCAGGTAAGGACTCTGTGCAGGCCAGTCCATTACAGGGATGTTACTGTCGTGTAACCACACCGCCACAGACCGTGCATCACGAGCAGGTGCTCTATCACATTGAAAGATGCAAATGCCATCCCCGAATTGCTCTTCAACAGTGGGAAGCAAGAAGGTGCTTAAAACATCATTGTAGGCCTGTGCTGTAATAGTGCCATGCAAAACAAGGGGTGCAAGCCCCCTCCATGAAAAACACGACCACACCATAACACCACCACTTCTGAATTATGTTGTTGGCACTACACATGCTGGCAGCATCCTGTTGTCGGAGCACCACAATGTGTACCGCAATTCATCACTCCTCACAATGTTTTTCCACTGTTCAATTGTCCAATGTTTATGCTCCTTACACCAAGTGAGGTGTCGTTTGGCATTTACCGGTGTGATGTGTGGCTTGTGAGCACCTGGAAATCCAATTTTTCGCACCTCCTGTCTAACTGTCACAGTACTTGCAGTGGATCCTGATGCAGTTTGGAATTCCTGTGTGATTGTCTGGATAGATGTATGCCTATTACACATTATGACCCTCTTCAACTGTCGGCGGTCTCTGTCAGTCAACAGACGAGGTCGGCCTGCACACTATAGTGCTGTATGTGTCCCTTCACGTTTCCACTTCACTATCATATCAGAAACAGTGGACCTAGGGATGTTTAGGAGTGTGGAAATCTCACGAACAGACTAATACAAGTCACACCCAATCACCTGACCACATTCAAAGTCTGTGAGTTCCAAGGAGCACCCCATTCTGCTCTCTCACGATGTCTAATGATTACTGAGGTTGCTGATATGGAGTACCTGGCAGTAGGTGGCAACACAGTGCACCTAATATGGAAAGTCTTTTTTTGGGGCGGTGTCCAGATACTTTTGATCATGTAATGTATGTCCATTTTCAACTCTTTGCGAGACTTACTCTGAGGATGGCAAGACGATACATGGCTAAAATATCAGTGGTAGAATTTTTATTTGTGCAGCTGTATGCCCGAAATGTAATGGACTAGACCGATATGTGATAGTATTTTCTTTTCTGTATGTTATTAGAGGTATATCTTTGTCTTTGGGCAGTCAGTAGTACAAGTTTGAAGTGCGAGGATGGACTACAAGTTGTGTGTGTTGTGTTAGCATGGTGGTTGATGTTAATTTGTATTTTGAAGTAAAATGACTGAAAGTATATGTATTTAACAAAATGAAGCCGAGCATCCTCTTGACAAGTATAAAAAGGTGCATTTCAGAATGGAATACGAGCCTACAACTTTCAACAACAAAAGGCGATTAAAAGATGTGTATAATGAATACTGTTTATTCAAATTTTACTGTTCCTACCTCTCTCCGCAGTGTATCTCTATCTCAGTGTGTGAAGTGCTATGAAAATTATTAATTTGCTTCAGAGTTGATAGATCAACTGTTGGGCTACAAGAGGGTGGTGACGGTCCGAGGGTCCATCACACGTGACATCAAGCCATCAATTCTGTATTATGTTTGGGTGTCTGGATACTTACTAAAAGATAGTATTTATGTCTTTAAGTGTAAAAGACACTGATTTATCTTCAGTGGCACCAAAGACAACATTTTCACAAATACTTTTTGGGAATAATAGAATTCTAATTACATGCAATTATTGACAGTAATTAGTTGCAAATCTTTGAATAATCAATCAGAATGTTGGTGAATGTTTTATGCTCTAATATTTTACTGTAGAAAATTTGTTTGAAGTTTCATTAATTTAATACAGGTAGTTTGAAAATGGATGTTTTGTAGCATTTGTTACATTCAACTTACAGTTATAAATAATACATCAAATGAAAATGCAACTCAGTTTTGTTTGTATACCTGTGCACAAAGGGAAGAGTACGGAATGACCAAGAGTGGCTGAAGAACATCTTGAATGAATGAGAATCTTTCATGCAAGCCATAAGAAATCAGTTTGGAAGGTTAGTCGTGAATCAGCAATTCCAGTGTGTTCTGTGTGCGGACGTAAGGAGACACTTCCAACTACCTCCTTATTATTTGCAGTTGTTACAAGCTCTAAATCCTAATTGTAATATAAACTGGCCAGCTGCGAGTAGGACTCGCATTCTGAGAGTTCTGTATAAACATAGTTATGTACGAAGACACGTTGATCCAACACAAGGATTGAGGATCATTAGGATATTTGCCTGTCCTCGACATTGATACTGGAAAGATACTGACCCTGTGAATTTCAAGACTTCCCGGAATGTTTTAATTTTAACAAAAAATTTTCTTTTCGTGTGATTTAATTAAAAAATTAAATTTTTCTGTTTTTTCATCCTTTACTTGCACTGTGAAACCTTGCTTCTCACCAAATTTCATGATTCTAAGTCAACCCTATAGGTTTCAAGGGGTGAGCATGCAAGTATCAAATGTGACATGAATGGCCATATCGTTTGTTTGCATTGACATAAAATCTTTATTTTTTTTACATCACTGAGGATCCATAAACCTTAGCATGTTACATAAATTTCAGCCTAATACCTCTATCCATTCCTGAGGAAAAGGCATCTTAACAGACAGATGGGCAGAGAGATGTCACATAACAAATAATGGAAAAAAAAAATTATTCATGTGATATAGCTATAAATTAACAGTTTTGGTTTTTTCCATATACTTGTACTGTGAAACCTTGCTTCTTGGTAAATGTCACGATTCCAGGTAAATGGGAAGACCCTATAGGTTTTGATGAGTGAGTTTGCAAGTATCAAAATATTGAAAATAAGTGGCTGGATCTTTTGATTGCATTGACTTAGAAACTTCATTTTAGTATATCACCTAGGGACCACAGACATATGCTATGGTGACCCCAGTTGCGTCAGATTCGATACTCAATGACCCAGATGCTAAACACATTTTCCAGTTATTACTATCGTTGTGGAAACCTCGTTCCGAAATAAGTATATTTCCATTCTGCTCCATTACTGATTATTTTTTTCCCAGTAAAAATTTTGCTCTGATGTATGTACGGGTGGTTGGACCAGCTGTGTCAGATGAGACTGAAACCTGTTGATAGTGAATACCAGCCTGTCTCTTACATGGCAAGTAGTCAGTTTGTGGCTGTGGATGAGGTGGCTGTATGTCTATTCACCACTAATACTTCTTTACCTTTCTTTCCTGCAGTGATCCATCTGCAATTCTATTTTGGAACTCGTATTGCGGGAAACTAGTTATAAGCATGAGAACAGACAGAAAACATATGCTTAAATGACTATTACAAGCACTTCTTTCCTCTCGAGGTTTCTCATTCCTCTGTTTGTAAATGCTTGTTTAGTAGGTAAATTGTTGTCCGGTTGCAGGTGCTGAAGAATTTGGTTGAGAAGTGCTCCAGAATACACACGCTGAGAATACCCAGTGAACTGCTGAAGTCGGAGAAATTTTCGGAGGCAGTGTCTCATCTGCAGCACCTCCGTGTGCTGAATGTAGTCCTACGCTTCACAAAAAGCACTCCCGTACTGCGACCCTTGGGGGACGGGTGCCCGCAACTGGCCGAGGTCGACTTGAGATCCACAGTTGTCGATATGGACGATCTGAGGTGCTTTCTGAATGCCAAGAGGAACACCCTTAAGTCCATACGCATAAAATGGACAATGGCTGGAAAAAAGTGAGTCTTGTAACCTCTCCTCATATCACTGTTTTAAATTCTCATCAAGTTGACTTGATATACCCTCTATATATGTAGTCAATATTTTCATGTTACATAATATCTTGTGTAGGTTTTTTTTGTGACAGGTGGACATTCAGCACATTTCATTCTCATGTATGCATAGGTACCCACTGGATACAAAAAGTTGAAAATACATCTAATTACTTAGGTTTGTTTCAATCAGGAACAGTGTGCGCCACAACCAAATTAATGAGATTTAAGATAATGAAGGTTTATAATCTGTTTATTGCAGATAGATTTCAGCTATACGTTGTTACCTTCAGGGCAATTCATAGTGAATGGAGTAAAATGAACCTCAAGACAGCTATAATTGGCGATTTTTTTTTTTTTTTTTTTTTTTTTTGTCACAACCAGTATCTTCAAGTGAACTACATAGGAAGTAAAGGATTTCGTGTAATACAAATGATCAAAATAGCATATGAATCTTTTTTAAAAAAATTTAAAAATTAAATTTTTGTGAGAATTTGTAAGGAGATTTTTTAAATATTTTAGTAGATCTATTTAAAGCCTTTAAACAGGCAGAAAAAAATCAGAATTAAAATGTACTGACAATAGTTCACACTGTCACACCAAGACACCCCCAAGGCTCGTAGTAAAAAATCAAACCCCTGAAAAGGGAAGATGTCAAAATAAATAAAACAGGACAGTGGGACCAATAGTGCAGTGGTGCACTAAGAGAAGAAACCATAAATAAGCACAGTGAGTGAAAACAAAACACATAAATATGGGAAGATCAAAACTGGGGACCAAGCAAGCTAAATAACCAACCCCACTCCCTCCCCCATGCTCTCTCTCATCCTCTCTTCACTCATTCTCACACCATAATGAATAAATATCAAGACCGTAAGGCTGATTGAGCAACAAGCCAATAAGCGTATTAGTGTGGAATCTATGACATGGAGGACACTAAGTTAAAAACGCAACACACTGACACAGTTCAATTACGTTAAAATTACTGCAATTATATCCAAGTCATGACGACTCAGCATAAATAAAATCCCGCATGGTACCACTTGACCTTACAGATAACAAACAATTAAACTAATTGTTTGTCATGTGCAATGTCGATGGTACCATGTACAATTTTGTTTATGATGAGTTGCCATGACTTGGATATAATTGCACGGAAGACAGGTATACAGTAGCTGAAACTGATGTGCAATAAACAGATTAAAAATTTACAACTAATACTGCTCTTCCTGTACCGTGGACATCTAATTATTGCTTAGGTACTTTTAAGAAAGTTGGAGGTTAATAAAATTGTGTAACTCTTTAAACATCTGCAGTAATGTTTGGTACCATTACTTCCAATCTTACATGATCATACCATTATTTGAGCCATTATGTTTAATGCTTTTACTCAGTTCATTTCTGTACTTTGCAACAGTCGGTACTAGACCTGTTCGTCATCTACAAATTTTGCATTCCTTCGCTTTTCTTGATTTGTAGTACACACATAGTGTGTTGCAGTGTGTTTATAGACTGTAAAACATGGCCATTTTGACACCACTTAAGTCATTTTGAAATCATAAAGTTTAAGAAATATTGCTATTAACTATTTATTTTGTTTCTTCTGCTGCCGGTTACAGTTTTTTACTCCACTTTATGTTTAATTTAACACAGTGATCGTTAAACTGCACCCTGTATGTGGCCCAAATTGAGTATTTGGCCAGCCTGCAGTTGTCAGCCATATTTTATAATAATGGACATCTAGAGAAAAGAAAAAAAAAATAAGCACTTCTTCAGAAGATAGTTTTTCTGATCAGTGATAAAACAAAATAATTACAAGGACCATAATATTTTAAGAGGTGCTTAATTTTAATTGAGGCTGGTGAATTTGATTTGGCCACAAGCTAAGTGAAGCTGGTCACTTATCTCAGGGGCAGATAGCCAAAGCGAGCTTACAGAGTGTTGTAGGGGGAATGTTTTCTCATTTGTCATTTTGTTTTCTAGTGTTGAGAACTCATGGATGTGTGTGTGTGTGTGTGTGTCATGCATCATACTGATCAGCTACTAAGGTATAAATTTCATTTGGCAGTAACACAGTTTTGTGAATGCACATTACGGAGACAGTCACCTTCAAATGCAATACATATTGGTAACAGGGAGTATGACATGAGGTTAAGGGTGTTGTAATGCAACATAACGAGTACAAGAAAAATGACATTCACAACCTTAGTAAATATTTTAACAGTGTCTTCTATTGCATAATGCATTTAAATTTGGGTAAAATTAATGTTATTCCTGTATTTTCTGGACACTACAGTCTGTAAGATGCATCTTAATTTTTAAGCAGTTTCTTAAGAAAATAACATTTTTTGCCATTTTTGTTATTAGATTGCAGTTTATGAAACTGAACTGATCTTTAAAATCCCTGAGAATCATCACCTGAACTTTCTTCTTCTTCTTCTTCTTCTTCTTCTACTTCTACTTCTACTTCTACTCCTCCTCCTCCTCCTCCTCCTCCTCCTCCTCCTCCTCCTCCTCGTTATAATTGTTGCCCTCTTCATATGTTAGATGGTCTTCACTGCCATCGAGAGCATTACTTATGCAGCACTTACTTAACAATAATGTCTTCTCTCACTCTAGACCATGACTGTTTTGTACACTGACACATTTGTTTGACTGTAGGTCATTTTAAAGCTCCCTTCAGCATGAATTCATGTTGGCTTTCATTCATCATCCATTTGTTCCATTCCTCTCTCATACACACTTTAAATAGTTTCTCTATTGAGACATCGAGAGGTTGCAGTTATGAAGTAAGTCCTCCCAGAATAACAGCAAACTCTGTATTTCCCTGTCTCATTTCTTTTTCACAAAATTTTTCAAATGAGTACTAAACTGATCTATCACAAGAACAGAACTCTTCTTCGATAAAGCACCTTTTCTTCTCTCTCGCACTATGTTACAGGTAGTCCATAATTTCATACCAGCCTCGTCCATCCAGCCTTTGTCATGTATGTGAACACCACCACCTGGCAGTATTTCAGAAGGTTTTGTCATTGTTTTGCTCTTGAAAATGATTGTTGGAGGCCATTGGATTAAGTTTAGTACTGTCAGCACAACGTGAAAGGACAACAGTTTAGTGCATTTTTCATGTCCACTTATTCTTATAGTTAGTTTTAGCCCCTTTTGTTGTGTTGGCAGAAGAGCCAACACCGTGTTACTAGAGGAGGTTGAAATGCACGCACGAGGAGGGAAGTACTATACTGACGTGAGGTCTGGAACATGACAAGGAATGAGAATTCAGAAAGCGGACGTAATTAGTTTGATACTTAACTTTAATCCATTAATGATGAATGTCGCTCTTGACAGTACATGATTCACAATATTATCTGTTCAGAATACATTCAGTAACTGAATATGGTGCCTTGCTAGGTCGTAGCAAATGACGTAGCTGAAGGCTATGCTAAACTGTCGTCTCTGCAAATGAGAGCGTATATAGACAGTGAACCATCGCTAGCAAAGTCGGCTGTACAACTGGGGCGAGTGCTAGGGAGTCTCTCTAGACTAGACCTGCCATGTGGTGGCACTCGGTCTGCAATCACTGATAGTGGTGACACACGGGTCAGACGTATACTAATGGACCGCGGCCGATTTAAAGGCTACCACCTAGCAAGTGTGGTGTCTGGCGGTGACACCACACCTTTCATTGCAACAGCTCTGTTACTTGGCACATAAAATGTCTGAGGAGTTTCATCCATATTCACTGTTTCACTTAGTTCCACTCTGGTTTTCTTTTGATATTGAATAATAAAGCAATGGAGAGGTAATATTTTCTCCTCATACTCTTGTGGCATTTTCTGAAATATTATGTTTTGGTTCACATGCTAAGTCCATGACACTTCATAAACCTATAGCACCAACTAACTCCACCCTTAAAGTCTTTTCAAGTTTCACTTATGACTGTTGAATCATTTTTGTATTAATTCCAATGCCATTTTGATGGTGTCCTTGAATCTATTTCAGTACGTCACCCTCTACTTTTGGCCATTTTGTATTTAGTCCTCTATCTGCACATTTAGTCTTTCTCATTTTTTTCAGTTCTCCTTTAGTAGCCCCAATCATGAATGGTTTTTTTCTGTTGGTGGAGGGCCAAAGTTCCACTCAGCTGCTCTGTTTCCATGTTGTTCTGCATGTGCTACTACTTTCAATTTACAGCCTACATCACACAAATACCTTGTATTTTTTCCATTACGAGATTAGCTACCAAGAAAAATATTGTACTGTTACCGATAACACAAATCACTTTCAAATCTTCACTGGCACTATAGACTGCAGTGATGCATCATAGGCTAGACAGTGTTCTGGGTTTGTGATAGCGGGGCAGGAGGGAGACAATGTAAGCAAGCTTGTGAATCCCCGCAACTCGTGTTCCTATCATTGGTGCACTGCTGCTGCCAGTATATTCCAGTGTTGCCAGATAGAGATAGGTTTACTGTGGCATTGAATATATGACCATTTTTAAGATTGCTGGGAATTTTAAATCAAACATTGGACATTTTTATATTAATTTCAAGTATAAGACGCACGTGAGTTTTGGAGGCAATTTTTTGAAGAAGAAAGTGTTTCTTATAGTCCATAAAATATGATAATCAATCAATAATTCATCCACACAGACAACACAACACTTTGTCAGGCTATTACAAACTCACAGCTTCAGGGTCCTGAGGGTGGTGGTAGTCTGAAACAGAGAACAGACACACATAATAAACTGTTCTGGGTTATTATGCTGTGGTTGAATGGTTTTAAGGTGAAATCCATTCAACCATGGCATAACAGCCCAGAACATTTTATTAATTGTGACATTTCCAGGCATGAATGTTTACATTTAACAGAAAACAGTCAACACGAAGTATTCCAAATGGTGCAGACTTTTAACAGTCTATACTTGCAAGTTGATGGCCAACTTATCATGCCCTTTCTATAGTCACTCTGTCTGACAACATACTAATTTATGTATTTTATCAATTTATAATAGGATTGGTACATATGCAGACCAAGGTGACCCCCGCCACCCCCTTCCAATTTCAGTATTTGATCTCGAGTAAAAAAGTTTGACTACCACCGATTCAACACACTGCTACCTGTTTCAAGCATGTACTGCTTGTTGTCAGATATTTGTGGGTACAGATGTCACTTAAAGATAAAATGTCTTAGTCTAAATTAAAGAAGAAGTGTTTTATTCAGCTGGTTATGCTGTTGTAGGGTCTATTGGGTTATTTGGGGTTGAATGGAGATTGTTGAAAAATATGGTTTTGTTGCCAAAAGAATGAGAATAATGTGGTGTACTGGAATACTGAATAAAACCAACATGCTTTCAGAAATAAAGTATTGCATTATGCCCCTTGGTGCTAAGGACACCTCAATGGGCACAACTGCCAGGGTCGAGTAGTGAAGCTTAGTGTTGGAAATATTTAAATAAAGAAAGGATTTCATCACGGAAATGAGTTGTCACCGATTCTGTTCAAACTGTGTACAAAATAAAACAAAACCACGGTAGACTTCCTAGGCTTTGCTGACGATATGGCACTGCTACACGAGAACGAAAAAGGTGCACAAATGGCACTGGAAAACTCTTGCTGTTGTCACATCAAAAGCCAAACAGAAGCTAGTGTAGAGTAAGACAGAGATCACGATCACGAATTCAGAGATGAACTGGAAGGCTGAAGAACAAGTAGTGGGGAATGTGAACAGCTTTCGTTACCTTGGGAAAACGTAACGGGAAAGTTACAAACCGACAAGTGCTAATAGACAGGTCCCAAACACTACAGAAACTATGATATGTTGCAAAGACAAGCTGTTTAAAAGAAAAACCTGTCCTGGAAAGCCAGACTGAGTCATTGTATGTCAGCAATGAGAAATTCTGCATCGTATACTACGGAGACGCCCACCACGGTGAGAGAGTGTGCATTTGGCCAGAGCACGAGGGACAAAAGGTCTCGAGAGACATTTGTGGTACAAAGAAAATGAAGTGACATTTGGACCAACAGATCAAGCCGGAAACTGTACGAGAGTGTATAACCAATTTCAGTCCGGTACAAAAGAGAAGACTGACATTTGCCAAGTACTTCATGAGGATGGTTGACAAGACATTGACCGAGAAGGTAGGGGGGACAACATGCTAGACAGGGAACAACTGGATGAAACAAGTTGGGGAGCATTGTTAAACAACTGGAGTATCTATAAACAGCAGTGCAGGATAGGTCTGGCTGTAGGTACACACTGAATGGTGACAGTACTGATACCAGAATCAAAATTAGGACAAGTCGGGCTCGATCCTAAAGGATTAAAATTAATAAATACCTCTACTTTAACAAATTTGTTTGTGTGGCCATCCTCCACAGCAAGCACTGAAATATTTATTTTGAAAATAGAAAATTGCCTTTTCTTACTGCACTGTATTTTATTTTCCCTGATGTGTTTTACCCTTTTTTTTTTTTTTACTTTAAGACATCTTCAGTGGGATCTAGAATGATGCAGTTTTGTTTTGATATGTGTTTTTGTAGATTATAAAATAGTTCACATCTCGTTTTTTTATGTAAAATAAATGATTACTTACAGTTCTTCACGTTTTTGATTGGCATCTGTGTTTCCCCTCATCTGGTCACATGCTGGACATCCAGGAGGTAAGCACTGTAAGTAATCACTCACACACTCACATAAAAAACAAAAAGTGGATTGATTTATAATCTACAAATAACACATATCAATACAAAACTGTATCATTATAGATCCCTTTGAAGATGCCTTAAAGTAGAAAAGGTGAAATACATCTGGGGAAATAAAATATGGTGCAGCAAGAGAAGGTGGTTTTTATTTACAAAATTGATACTTTAAATGCAAGAATGTTAATAGTAATTTTGGCTCGTGTCCTTTGCTACTATTCAGGACAGTGTGACAGATTTCAGACAGGGAATAATAATTCACTCTTAAATACATATTTATTTCACCAAAATCAGTATATTCTGAAATTAACAAGGTATTAATTTAGTGGATTTTGTCAGCTGAGTAAGCCCCAACTGAATTGCAGCAGTCAGTTGGGATGTTAAGTGTAGTGGTTGTATTATAGGAAATGCTGCTGCCACATCCAGTTCTCACACAATTTCTCCAGTACTAGTACGAGCATTTCCCAGCGTGCAGATCATTTTCTCGGTATTGCCCATTAATGAATGCCCAGCAGTCAGCCTCACGCCTGTTGTGTGTTTTTTGGTAAGATGCCAAAGTGCAGGATTATTCAAAAAGAAGGAGCAGAATCCTAGAATTCACCCCTCACAAATTGCAGGAGGTAGAAATGCAACTCAGACACTCCTAAACTGAGAAAAGTAGGAAGTTTTGAAGAGTGCACATAGGAGTTCAATCAACACCACAGTTTGTTTGTAGGGAAATGGCAACATCACAGGGATAATAGTTTTGTGTGCTACAGTTAGCAAAATCAGTCTGTTGTTAATATGGAATGTGCATTTATGAATGGGATTGATAGTTGTGTCTGCATACGGGGAGGTGAGAGTCATTGTCATACATCAGATCAAAATATAGTTTGTATCTACATGAATTACAAAAGGAGCTGCAAGAAATGAACCTAAACACCACCTGCATCGTGAACCATGCAGATTGCTGTTATTCCATGCATTGTATCCCAATGACAACACCAAAAGTTACAAATTTTGTACTGCTATTCTAGAGGATTTGGAAGAAGACACATTTCCAAACAAATAATTGTTTTAGATAAATCCACTTTCCATGACTCCGGTATAGTTAATCGACACACTGTTAGATTTTGGGTGAGTGAAATCCTATTGTAATTACTCCAGACAAAGGACACACACCTAAGATTGTCATCATCATCTGTGTAATATCTGAAAACAAAGTTTATGGCCAACTCATATTTTTTTCCAAAAACGTGTCACAGGAATGTCATATCCACATGGTCTAGAAAACAGCTTGTTTCCCCAACCAAGTGATTTTCACATAACATCAGCTATGTACAAGATGTGTTACTTCTCAAACAACATCTGACATTACTGAATCACACCATTTCTGAATGCTGGATTGAAGGAGGATCAGATGATCAGTTTCATCATTGGTGGTCACATTCAGGTGATTTTTACCTGTGGGGGCCCATGAAAGACCATGTTTTTGTCCTAAGTATGCCTGCTGCTCTTCAGGGTGTAAGATGTCAAATTGTCAAAGCAGTGAGTTCAATAACTAGAGATGGCCAATTTGTGTGTGACGAAAAAGGAGATGCCTTTCTGATGTTTGTCATGTAATATATGGTGCTCACCTTGGGTGCATAACTGTTTGAAACTGCAAATCTTAACCTTTCTCTGTTCAGGGACATTGTAATTGCACTTCTACCCTTTGCAGTTTGTGAGAGATAAATTTTTGAAATCTATTCCTTCTTAAATAACCATGTGTCTGTGTGTGTTGTTCACAAAGATGTTTAGTACAGAGACTAGTGAACCTGACAGTACCTTGTAATTGATAAATTTGGGAACTGGATATACTTCCTGATATCTCTCTCTCTCTCCCCCCCCCCCCTCCCATCACTTCCTCCCCCCACCCACCCCCTCTCTCTCTCTCTGTGTATGTCCAGTTCCTCCTTGCCAACCCCCACTCTCTGTTCATCACCATTCCCCACCCCCTCTTTCTTTCTTTCTGAACTAGAGCCTTGTTTATAGCCAATGAAAACTTGATTTGGAATTGAAATCATTTGAAATAAATGTGTACATTGGTTGGGATCTCTCCTGCTGCTAGATCTGTGACGATGGTAGCTTCAGTGACAGTATTTTACACTGTTTGCATCTGCAAATGAGTAGGATTATGAAGTTTCATTTGATAAAGATTTTGTAGCGGTATTCTGATCATAAGGCAATAAGCCAACAGACAGCTTTCACATTTCCTGTTAAAACTGACTGTGATAAAGAAAACAAAGCAGCACATAGTACCAAGTGAGGTGGCCCAGTGATTATCACACTGGACTCACGTTTGGGAGGGTGACGGTTCAAACCCGCGTCCGGCCATCCTGAGTTGGGTTTTTTGTAATTTCTCTAAATCACCTGAGAGAAATACTGGGATGATTCCTTCAAAAGAACATGGCTGACTTCCTTCCCTAATCCAGTGGGACTGATGACCTCGCTGTTTGGTCCCTCCCACCAAATCAACCAAGCAACCAAAATACCTCAAACTACACATCCAATCAAAAAAAGTTGTAATTCCAATTTGTTTGTCTCGCAGGGAGACATCTGTTGATGCCACACTCAACCTCCAATGCCATCTAATGCATGGGTGGCCAGGGAAACTTTGAAATATTTAATGGGAACCCCTGACTTTTATTGCAGATTACGATTCTACAGCAAAATCTACATCATCAAATTCCTGTCGGGTCTTTAGCTGAATCAAAATGTTATCTGCACACACTATTTCTGTGGTCCACTTGGGTGCCATCATCAGGTGAGGAAAGCTAAGCTGCTCTCGCCGATAACTGATTCAAACCGTGAATGATGGAACCTTTATATGCTGCATATAAAGGTTATGTCGTTCACAGTTTGAATCAGTTATCGGTGACAGTGGCTTAGCTTTTCTCACCATATGATGGCGGCCAAGTGGATCGTGGAAATATTGTGTACAGATGACTGTTTAATCCAGCTGGAGATCTGGCAAGAATTTGATCTGTTAATATAAGGGGCGTTGCAGAGAAATGCATTCCATATTGTGATGCCGTTGCCTCCCATACATCTAACTGCTCTTATACCTCCTTCTCGCAATATCCCAATAACATCAGGTCATCGGCAAAAAGCACTGCTTTCTTTTTATGATCTCCAATTGCATCTGATACTTGCTGTAGGATTTCATCCATAACAATAATAAACAATAAAGGCGAAAGTGCACTTCCCTGTCGCAGCCCATTTTCCAGCTTGAACCATGCAGTACGTTCCCTCCCCATTTTCACACAACTCTCACTTCCCTCATACATTTTTCTGACTTTTCGTGTTATCTCTTCATCTAATTGTCACAACAAGGAAGAAGAATAGGCCAAATGTGGATATAACTTGTGGAGGGGAAAAACTACAAGTGGTAGAGAACTTCAAGTACCTGGGGAAGCATGATTGAAAGTAAGGGGGGAAACGCAATGGAAATAAATGAAAGGTGCAGAAAAGCAGGGCAGTTCTTCAAATGCATTAGGGGGCTTATTTGGAGCAAGGAGGTGCCACAGAAATCCAAGGGAATTATATACCGAACCTACTTTGTCCCCATATTGGCATACGGAAGTGAGACAAGGGTAATGCACAAAAGCGACAAAAGTAGAATACAAGCTAGTGAAATGAAGTTCCAGAGGAGCAGGTTGAGTGTAACAAGACGAGACAGATTGCGAAATGTGTATGTGAGGGAAAGACTAAAGGAGGAACCAGTACAGGACAGGATAGAAAAATCAAGACTGCAGTGGTATGGACACATGAAGAGAATGGATGAGGGAAGAATTCCAAAGAGGATGTTTGATCTGCAACTGGAGGGGAAGAGGCCCAGGGGAAGACCAAGAGATAGATGGGTGAAGGGAGTGAAGGAATGTGCGACGAGAAGAGGAGAGAACTGGACGAAGGTGGAAGAGGGGGAATGGTGGAAAGACAGAACACGATGGAGAGGCTTGTGTTCCCGACAGACCCAGCCAGTGGCTGGAAACTGTCCAAGATGATGATGATGAATATAAGGGGCGTTCAGAAAGAAATGAACCAGAGGTGTAATTACAGAAACCAGTACCTATGTGTTAGAGATATTGACCCTGGCTGCTGAGACACTTGTCCTACTGTGATACAAGGCAGTGAATGGCTGTCTCATAAAATTCCCGGGGCTGCGATGTTAAACAGTTCTGCACGTACATCATCATCTGAGGTGAATCGTTTGCCCCTCAGACCCTTTTTAAGGAGACCAAACGTAATCACAGGGAGAGAGGTCCAGGCTGTATGAAGGGTGGCCGAGAACCTCCCATTTGAATTTCTGCAGGAGTGCCACACTTGTGTTGGCCGTATGAGGCTTTGCATTGTCGTGGAGCAGAATGACCCCACTGGTGAGATTGCCTGGTCGTTTTGATTTGATAGCTTGGCAATGGGTGGTCAAGGCTTGTGAGTAACACTGGGCATTCACTGTTGTCCAGTGCTGCAGGAAGTGAATCAGACGGGGGCCATCTTGGTCAAAGAAGAATGTCAGCATAACCTTTCCTGCACTCGTGTGGACAGCGACATCCAGCTGTACGTGCGGAACTGGTTAACAACACAGTCCCAGGAATTTTACGAGGCAGCCATTCACTGCCTTGTGTCACAGTGGGACAAGTGTCTCAACAGCTAGGGTCAATGCTTCTAACATACGGGTATTGATTTCTGTAATTATGCCTCCGGCTCATTTCTTTTGGAACACTCCGTATATGCCGGGGAAATCTACGTAGTCAAAATCTACATCAGATGGCGCTGTAATGAGGAACAGAAATGGGTACCCAGTCGTGATTTATGACATGGTACTCAGTGGCCCTCAAGTATCCAGTGGCACGTGGGACCCACCTCCATGCTGCGAGGGTAGGACGGGCCAGTATTTCATAACTTCTAATTGTACTCCCCATTTGCAATGTTGTATTCCTCTAACATATCGAACTGGAGACTACTTGACACACCACTGTCGCTGTGTAGCTAACTACGATGTATCGTAACTGAGCAATACACCCACAGGAGCTCGTGTATCGTGTAGACGTAGAACAGGTAGCGACTGTAAACATTACGATACTTTTACAGTGTTTATTGCCTGCTCACCTCCCTATCATTTGGGGAACAGACATGTAAATGGCTGTTGCCAGAAGAAAAAACTGAAATAATCCTGATTTACGGAGAATGTAGGAGAAATATCGAGGCTGCTGTTTCCTCGTATGCCGAGCGTTTTCCAGAGAGAGCTCGCTCTCGTTCATTCTTTCACAAGGCTGTGAATGCCTTTATGTCTGACAGCAGCGTATAAACTGGCAAAAGGGACCAAAGCAAACATGTTATAGGAGAATCTAATGAAATAGCTGTACTAGCAGCAGTGCACTACAGTCTACGGATCAGCACCCGGCAGTTACACTGCGACTCCGATATGTCCGTAGGCAGTACTGTCACAATACTGAATTGTCATAAGTATCATCCATACCTCTTGTCACTGCATCAAGAACCTCATGGCACTGATTTCCGCGATCGGGCAGTGTTTCGACAAATGCAAATGACCCCTACGTTCTTTGCTGAGGTACTATTTTCTGATGAATCTACATGTACGGACCATGGTAGCATTAACTGGGATAACATGCATTACTGGAATGTAGACAGTCCCCACTGATTACGACAAGCTGACCATAAATGTCCTCGGTCAGTTAACATACGATGTGGCATCGTGGAGAACAAATTCATTGATCTGTATTTTATCGATGCCATGACGACTGGACGCAAATATCGAACATTCGTGGAACAGGAACTACCGGTACTAATGCAAGATGTTTCCCTGTACATTCAACAGCATCTGTGGTTTCAGCATGATGGCTGCCCAGTGCATTATGCCACTGAAGCGAGGAGAGATTAGACCGTGTTTACACTGATCAGTTTATCAACAGAGGTTGCCCTATTAACTGGCTCACTAGGTCACGGTTTTTTTCTGTGGGGATGTTTAAAAGATAAGGTGTGCTAAAAGGTGCCAACAGGCCGTGAAAACATGGTTGACCACATCAGAAACGTCTGTGCTGACATTCCTGCAGATATGCTTCTGTCATTGTACAATCATTAGAAAAGCAGATCACTAAGTATATTGAAGTTGGTAGTACTACGTTTGAGCACTTTAACTGGAAAAGTAGAGTAGCGTTCACCTCAAGCCACACCCACAGTGGTGCGCCGAGTAGTTCTCTGTTGGAGGAATACAATGTTGTGAATGGGGTTTCCAGTCAGAAGTTAGGAAATACTGGCCTGTCCTACCCTTGCAGCATGGAAGTGTGGGACCACGTGCCACTGGGTATTCAAGGGCCATCAAGAACGTACTGTAAATTATGATTGTGTACCCATTTCTGTTCCTCCAGTTACAGCACCGTCTTTGACAAAATGAAGAAAATGCTTCAGACAAAAGTATGTAAATCTTGCTGTAGAGTCTTAATCTAGAGAGAGAGTAAATTGTGCCTATGTACTTGAAATACCATTTAAAAATGGCACTTTTTTTTAACTCCGAGACATGAGCAACCGACAGGTGACAGCACAGACTCATTAAGTATCACGTGTGCACACTAAATATTGAATACACACTTTGCAGAGGCAAAAAAGTATTGTTCACATATGATGCCTTGGTAGTAGTATTAAAAACCGAGAAGTGCAAACTCTATTTTGTAATGAATGGAATTTTCTAACAGTCTATCCGGGGCCTGACTTGCGCCATTATGTCTAATGCATAAAGATAGAATTTGTTAATTATGGGTGTACTTTTTACAAAAATAAATGCATTCATCTGATGGAATTATATTTTTCTGGAGACACATGAGTCTGGCTCAGTTTTATCTTTGATCAGGATAGAAGCTGAAGTGCATGCACCTTTACTGTATGGTTAATTCTGTCAGAGATAGGAAAGGACTTGGAAGAGCAGTTGAATGGAATGGATAGTGTCTTGAAAGGAGGATATAAGATGAACATCAACAAAAGCAAAACGAGGATAATGGAATGTAGTCGAATTAAGTTGGGTGATGCTTAGGGAATTAGATTAGGAAATGAGACACTTAAAGTAGTAAAGGGGTTTTGCTATTTGGGGAGCAAAATAACTGACTATGGTCAAAGTAGAGGGGATATAAAATGTAGACTGGCAACGGCAAGGAAAGCCTTTCTGAAGAAGAGAAATTTGTTAACATCGAGTATAGATTTAAGTGTCAGGAAGACATTTCTGAAACTATTTGTATGGAATGTAGCCATCTATGGAAGTGAAACGTGGACGATAAATAGTTTAGACAAGAAGAGAATAGAAGCTTTTGAAATGTGGTGCTACAGAAGGATGCTGAAGATTAGGTGGGTAGATCTCATAACTAATGAGGAGGTATTGAATAGGATTGGGGAGAAGAGAAGTTTGTGGCACAACTTGACTAGAAGAAGGGATCGGTTGGTAGGACATGTTCTGAGGCATCAAGGGATCACCAATTTAGTATTGGAGGGCAGCATGAAGGGTAAAAATTGTAGAGGGAGACCAAGAGATGAATACACTAAGCAGATTCAGAAGGATGTAGGTTGCAGTAGGTACTGGGAGATGAAGAAGCTTGCACAGGATAGAGTAGTGTGGAGAGCTGCATCAAACCAGTCTCAGGACCGAAGACCACAACACCACCACCACCACCACCACCACCACCACCACAACAACAACAACAACAACAACAACAACAGAAGCTGAAGTAATGAATTAAATTTTGTGCCACGGCCAGGACCTGAACCTGGGTTTCCTGCTAAGTAGGCAGGTGTGCTGACCACTATACTGTCATAGCATTGTGGCTACCAGAGTTGCACAGACTACCGTATTCCAATTCCCTCCCTAACCCAAACTTTAATTCCTGCCTCCAGCCCAAAGGGGACAATGGGCTGAAAGTGGGATTGCAGTTTGTATTATGGAGGACGCTGGAGTAGGGTAGTGCGTGCAGCTGTGGTAACCAAAATTCTACAGAGGTATAGTGTTTAGCACACTTGGCTATTATGCAGGAGACCCAGGTTAGAGTCCTGGATGTGGCACAAATTTTAATTCATTACTTCAGCTTCTATCCTTATCGGAGATAAACATCAGATCGATAGGTTACCTACAACTGAGGTACGGGCAGGATTTCCCCATTATGTACTAAGCTGAGGTGCTATTCCAATGTCGGAGAGTCTCGGCAATACTGACAATCTGAGCAGGGGGAAATGGGCTGAAGATGGGAATTAAAGTTTATATCAGGGAGGGCACTGGAGAAGGGTAGTCTGTGCAGTTGTCTTAGTGACGATGCTACGGCAATGTAGTCGTTAGCACATCTACCTAATAAGCAGAAGACCTGCGTTCAAGTCTAAGGCTGTGGCCCAAATTTTAACTCATGTTTCAGTTTCTGTCCTTATTGAAAAAAATGGATGTGAAAGTAATAGTAATGATATTGCATATTCCATTGGTAACTGACATAGTAGTGGCAGGGTAAGAACCGTCAATTTGTAGTTAGAATGGAAGGTACTGTGTTTCTTTGGACTTCTGAAATGTGATAAATAATTTTCACGTCGTTAACAGGTGTGTTCTACCATTGCTGACAGTCTGTGCCGACAGCTTGGAATGTCTGCAACTTTACGGTTACGACATAGTCCGCGACGATGCGAGGGAGGCTTTTACTGCCCTGGGACGTCTGAAGAACTTGAAGGTACTTAAGATGGCGATCATCAAACCGGCACCACCCGGCACAGCCGCTCTGGCGTTTATGTAAGTTATGTGGTGAACACGCAAAAAATTTCGTGAATGTATAGTCTGTTTGGATTAGAGGTAATTAAAATTACTGAGGTTTCCAGCTAATGAAACTGAGTTGAATGGCACAGAGTTTTAGCCAATTGTTCTCCAGCCATTGGTAAGTAGTAGCTACTCACTCTTGTATGGTTTACAGCACTTTTTGTTGGGTTACATTTATCAGAATTTGTTGTACACTGAGGTTGTAAAGGTCATGGGATACCTCTTAATATTGTGTCAGATCTCCTTTTGCCCACCATACTGCAGCAACTTAACATAGCGTGCACATGACAACTCATTGCAAGTCCCCTGTAGAAATACTGAGCCACGGTGCCTCTATAACAGTCTTTAAGTACAAAAATTTTAGGAGCATTTCCAGGCGATATGTCGAGACTACATGATATAGTTTGTGTGGAGTGAGGGACAATGATGTGGTGTCATTGGGATCAACATGGCTCAGTTTCATTGTTGGAGTATGAAATTTTCAGGACCATATAGAAGTTGTGCCACTTGTTGGTGATGGATACTGTGTTGTCCTCGACTATATTTTCTGGATATGGGTCACAATCCAGCTGCGAACGACCACTGCTAGTGTGACATTGTCACATGTTTCAAGTGTAATGTAGGTGATACCAAATACACTGCAGATGTGTCCACTGAAGTTCAGTTTGCACAGTATGATAATGACAGATACAGAATTGATAGTCTTGGTGAATATGGGTAGTGACCTATCAAGTGAGACTATGAGTGCTGTGGAGCTGTTGGAATCCACTAAAGGTATGAATATGTTGTACATTTTCTGCGTGGTAATATAGCGAGCGTAAGAGAATAGGTCGAGCTTGTGTAGTCCTGAGGTGTGTGGATAACTTTGGTACAGATGAGGTCTGCCTGCCAGGGAATTCAACTTTGACATTCTGCAGGATGACGATTTAGGTATGTCAAGGGAAGACTTTAGTCCCACACAGACTGTCAATGCATCTACGTTACATGAAAAGGTGATTCACTCTGTGGAAAAAGACAGAACAGTGGTCAAAGCTACACTGTGATGATTCAGACTTTTTTAAATCCTGGTGGACCATTGCCAGCAACAACAGATATGCAACATATGATAAAAATGGGTAGTGTATAAAAATGTTGCGATGCAGTATTTTGTGCACAAAGTGACATCTTGATTATGTGCCAGAAATGTTCACTGGGATTCATGTCAGGCAATCTGAGTGGCTAACTCATTTGCTCGAACTGTCCAGAATGTTCTCCAAACCAATCACGAGCAATTTTGGCCTGCTGACATGGCGCATTGTTATCCGTAAAAAACATGAAGTCTGAACAGCTGCAAATGGTCTCAAAGTAGCCGAACATAACCATTTCCAGTCAATGATCTGTTCATTTGGTCCATAGGCACAAGTCCATTCCAGCAAAAACAGCCCACATCATTACGGAGCCACCCTCACCCGGCACAGTGCATTGTTGACAACGTGGGTCCATGGCTTGAGTGGGGGGGGGGGGGGGGGGTCTACACCATACTCGATCCCTACCGTCAGCTCTTACTGACAGAAACTGGGGCTTATTTGACCAGCCCATGGTTTTCCAGTCCAACTGATGCAGGCACGAGCCCAGGAGAGGCACTATAGGCGATGTCGTGCCATTAGCTGAGGCACTCGTGTAGGTCGTCTGCTGCCGTGGGGCGTTGATGCCGAGTTTTGCCGCACCCTCATAACTGATACATTCATCGTATGTTACACATTGATTTCTACAGTTATTTCACACAGTGTTGCTTGTCTGTTAGCACTGACAACTCTGGACAGATGGCGCTGCCCTCCATCTTGAAGTGAAGGCAGACAGCCATTGTGTTGCCCCAGGTAAGAGGCAATGCCTGAAATTTGGTATGCTTGGCACACTCTTGACACTGTGTATATAGGAATATTGAATTACCTGACAATTTCCAAAGTGGAATGTCCTATGCATCTAGCTTCAACTACTATTTCACTTTCAAAGTATGTTAACTCCTGTCGTGCAGCCATAATGATGTCTGAAAGCTTATCACACGAATCACCTGAGTACTCCAACTATCCACTGCCCTTTTACACCCCGCGTGCACGATACTACTGCCATCTGTATACGTGCGTACCACTTTCCTGTGACTTGCAACCTCAGTGGAGTCCACGCACAAAGGCTGTACGTTACAAAACGATCTTTCGAACGATACTTGAGTGTTGCCCTTCAGTCTGGGACCAGTACCAGACAGGATTGATAGAGGAAATAGAAAATATCCAGTATGTTTTGTTGCATGTTTGTTTAGTGAGTGTGAAAGTGCCACAAATATGCTCAGCCATCTTCATTGGCAGACACTTCAAAAGAGCTGTTCCCCAGTGTTGCTTCCTGTTAAAGTTCTGGGAATGTACATTCCTAAAATAGTCTTGTGAAAATACTGTGAAGGTAAAAGAAAGAGATTTGCACTCACACAGTCTTGCCAAGAATTATTCTTCACGTGAATTGTTTGCGACTGGTACAGGAAGGAGGGGAAATCACAGTGGTACACCAAGTACCCTCCTCCACACACTGTAAAGTGGCTTTTGGTGTATAGATCAAGATTTAAATGAGGATGAAGCAGTTGAAAATGCACCATTGTTGAGCTACTTCCAGAAACACAAGCAATCAACAGTGAGTGTGTGGAAGTGTGTGTGTTTGAACTAACTTGCCCCATATAATACCAGTTATGTTAGAGAGTGCAATTACTGTTTAAATTAACTGAAACTGAAGATTTCAGCTGAACAGTCAGATCTATGCACACTTCAAATTCCTATCCATGGGTACTTCCATTAGACACGAATTTTCTGTGATGTTTACTGGGTAAAGCCTGACTGTTAAGTCGACTACACTAATAATACTGCAACCCATTAATTTATTAAGATGATAACCTGTACTGGAGAAACAGTACTGCTATAAGATAGTGGACAGGTGGTACTGGGAGTTGCGGTGTTGTTAATCATGAGTTTCAAAGGATTCTTGCAAACGTAAAGAAGCGTGAATTAACTTTTATTTTAAAAAGTACAACTGCAGTTTATTCATACAACCTGCATTTACTGGACACACACACACACACACACACACACAAACTTCCGCATGCTCTTCTCTGATTGGCTGCCATTTTGTGGCCCTGTCATCATGGTGGCACATTTGTGACCTATGGTTATGTGGAAACTCTGCTTAATTTGATGTTGTGTACCCTACTCTAATTTTGTTGTTGTGTCCTCTCCTCCCCCTTTCCTGTATAATGATCATCTCGAAATCTGACTGTTGGTTATCTGTCAAATATATCTAAAACCAGTCAAAACCTGACAAACTATCATGTTTTTGGTCTGATTCACAAAAACACAGTTTGCATGTGTTCCGACAATAATTCTACGTGGTCCAAACTGAATAGCGTGTCATGTCCTAAATTCTCCCACAACAGGTACTTTAGAGTGGCACTCGATTAGCGCATCAGTCGTCAAAATTTATGATCAGGGTGTGCCGTCACCTTGTTAGCAGATCCTGTAAAATTATTCTTTTTAATTTTTTCTATTGTGAAGAAAAATAATCTGCCACAATATGAACTGTCTGCTTGCTTATGTTTTTAAGGGACGGTGGACTGCCAAAACTGAGGCTTCTGGACCTACGAGGAGGCTACGGTCTGGACGACGACACAGTAATTGCCATCAGCCGCGGGTGCCCCGCTTTGCGGGAACTCATTGTCAGAGGTTGTCATTTGCTATCTGATGCCGCCTTCTCTCAGATCTACCATCTGGAACAGCTTGAAATGTAAGGAATGTTGCTGGCTTTGCAGTGCTATGTAGGCAAAGTAACTGAGTAATCAAATCGTAACTCATGAAGTGGTGAACAGTTGTTTTATTTTTATATACATGGTGAGTCACCTAACATTACTGCTGTAAAACCCCCCAAACCACAAAAATCATTCAGTAACCAATTCCTCAGACTGAAAGTGAGGAGAGGGGCTGTTGTAATTGGTTAATACAAACCATTAAGAAATGCACGGAAGTCCGATTTTCAACATGTACTTATAGTTTTTTTAATGGAAACCTGTTATTATTTTTAGCACAACTGGAAATAGAAACAAATGCTTAATCAATGCCACTTGTTACATTGTAAAAGATTAAGTACATCCAGAGTAATTTGTAGTGTAAAGTTGACACTTGAGACCTCAGACATTCAGTTGTATGTTGTAACAAACAAGATCCGTAGGGGTATGTTTACTAAGACTGTGATGTTTACTAAGACTGTGATGTTTACGAGTTTGGCTGTCTCTGCGTCTGCATGTAACGCTTGCTGAATCAGTCCTTGTACTCAGAATAACTGTAGTACACTGTGTTACTGGATGTCTGTGATAGTGTACTGTACACAAGTAAGAACAGAAGTACGTACAGTAGGAATGTGAGAAGGTCGAAAGTACAACAGTGTGCACAATGTTGTAAGAACTTTCAAAATGGTTTACTCTAACACTGAAAAGGCAGAGATGATACTCGTCTATGGCGAATGTAGACAAAATGCAGTTGCAGCCTGCAAGCTATATGCAGAAAGGTACCCGGACAGAGATCATCCAATGTGCCACACATTTGAAAACATCTACAAACAATTGTATGGTCATAAAATGCAAACCCATCATAGGAGAAGCAGGTGCAGTTGGTGTATTAGTTGCTGTTGCCGTAAACCCACACAAGTTCACGTGACATCGCTAGAGACAGTGTAATTAGTCAAAGTAGTGTAATTTGCATACTTCATTGTCACAAATTTCACCTGTATCACGTGTCGTTGCATTAGCAATTGCATGGAGATGACTTTAATAATTGAGTGAATTTCTGTTAATGGGGGTGCAGTGAATTTACAAAACATGCATTACTGGTCCGTGGATAATGCTTGCTGGCTTTGACAGGTAGAGCGACAGTGACTGTGGAGTGTAAATGTATGGTGCGGAGTAATTGGTGACCATCTCATTGGTCCTTGCTTACGTTAAGGCACCCAAACAGCTGCAAAATACATCCAAGTTTCTACAAAATGATCTGCCAACACTGCTAGAAAATGTCCCACTGGAAACGTGTAGATGTATGTTGTATCAACATGATGGTGCCCCTGCACATTCTGCAGTGAACATTAGGCTGACCCTTGACGGAACGTTCGATGGGTGTTTCATAGTACATAGGGGACAGATAAATTGGCCAGCCAGTTCTCCTGATCTTACACATTTAGACTTCTTTCTGTAGTTTATATTAAAAGAATACACATACCGTGATGTGCCTACAACCCTAGAGGATATGAAACATTGTATTGAGGCAGCCTGTGGCAACATTATACCAGATGTACTGCGTCATGTAAGACATTCATTACGCGATAGGTTGCAAATGTGTGCAGCAAATAATGGGCACCGCTTTGAACATTTTTTGGCCTAAAATGTAAGGACACAATCTTTTACATTCTGTAACTGAAAACAAAAAACAAATCTGTAAGTATAACTTAATTCTCATGTTAATGTACATTTTATTCTAACAAATCAGTGCCATACAATATTCTTCAGAGAAAAAGTCTAATAGAAATGTTAGCATGTGGACATAACATGCTGTTCAAGTCTCTTCTGTACCTACGTTACATCACTGTTCTTTTTGTATCCCTAATTACTTCGTTCCTCTCTGATACACGGATTAAATTGGTGAGGAGTTACTCAAGCGTCAGCTTTACATTACAAATTACTCTGGATGTAATTAACATTTTACAATGTAAGAAACGACATTGATTAAGTATTTGTTTCTATTTTCAGTCGTGCTAAAAATAACAACAGGTTTCGATTTAAAAAACATGAGTATGTATTGAAAATCATACTTCCATGTATTTCTCAGTGGTCTGTATTAACCAATTACACCAGCCCCTCTCCTCACTTTTGGTCTGTAGATTGGTTATTCCATGTTTGTGGTGGTTTGGGAGGTGTTTCCAGTGGTAATTTTAAGTGACTCAACTTGAATACTTGTGTCTCCGCATTTTCTCCTAAACTGCTGAAGCGATTCCCACTAAACTTGGTACACATACCATGTACAGTCTGGAAAGAATCACTCTGGGGGGTAAGAACACCCGCTTATCAAAGGGGTGGGGGTTGGAGTAAAAAGTCAGTGTAGCCCATGACATGAGAATATCCCTTCTCTAGTCATTCAGTATTTGAGAATGAGAGCATTCATGTAAGTTAAAACCTTTATGAAACTTTTTCTCTTTGAGAACCCTACAAAATGATGCAATAAAAAAGGTTTATCACATACTGCTTTTCGCTGTTCATGCAGTAGAACTGCCATGTGAAGCACTTACTATGAACTGTATTTGTGACACATTTTGCAGATGGTATTCACATGTACTACTACTGAATGTACCAAAAAAATTACATCATTGTATGATACTTAGTTTAGGAGACATGAAATCGTAAACACTTACACGTGTGAAAAGCTACCACATCATAAATGACATTTTAATTTATTACTTCTTTACTTCTGACTCTGTTCACTACACATTTTGGATACGGTATCCACGTATGCTGCAGAATGTACCTACAAAGACATACGATTGTGTGACACTTCGTTCAGGAGATATGATGTCATAAACACTGAGACACGTGAAAATGAAACTGCTGGACAAAATTCGCTAGACGTAGAGGTGAATGATCATATGGCGTCAGTGGCCGGTAGTTCCCAGGCGGAAAGGTCGGTCACCAAGTGCAAGTCTTATTGAGTGCGACACCACATTGGGCGACTTGCGTATCGACAGTGGGGCTGAAATGATGATGACAGCACAACACCCAGCCCCTGAGGGGAGAAAATCTCCCACCCCAGCCGGGGATCTAACCCGGGCCCCCAGTGCATGGCATTCCAATGCACTGACTATTCAGCAAATGGGGTGGATGTTGCTAAGAGGTCAAGTATGCTTTCGCAACCATTTACGCTTCAAGTGGGCTCGTGAACTAATTGTTCAAAATAATTTTCTGAGAAAGCATTCAGTGCAATTTCGGATGACATTTTATGCCTGCTGCTGGCTTTAAACGTATAATTTTTCCAGCGTACCAAGGGTATATTAAAGTCACCACCGACTATAATTGTATGAGTGGGGTACCTATTTGAAATGAGACTCAAGTTTTCTTTGAACTGTTCAGCAACTATATCTTCTGAGACGGGGGGTCAGTAAAACTGTAAGGGCTGAAGCAGGAATATTCCACAACAAATTCCTCATTTCTGCAACTGAAAGTGGCAGGGGAGAGAAACATGTTATATTGCTTTATTGCTTATTAAGCATTCCTCGTAATATCTCTGTCAGCTCCACAACCAACCCCATCCCCCCCACCCCCCCCCCCCAAAATAATCCAAACTCTCTATTAGATAGAAGTTTTTATAACACTTATACTTGTAGCCGTTCATGATTTTTTAAATTTACATCGAAGGTGCTCTGTTTCTCAGTTGCCAACTGGAAGTAACGTTCATTACATTTTTCTCTACCAATTTGTTCTCAGATAAGTGAAAGCACACTTGTGGTTTGTTCCAGACTGGACGTATCACGCTGCAGAGGTCTCGACGGAGCCCTGGTCCCCTACCTCGCTGGGTTACCACGACTTCACACATTGCTTATGGAAAATATGGATTTTCCAAAGTTGCAACCAGGTCTGAGCAGTATCCTCGAAATGTCCAGTTTGCGATGCCTGAAACTCGACCATTCCCTTGTTACTGGAGTGCCATTTGATAAGTTTCCAGGAAAGCTTTTCGGTCTCAGGTAAGGAAAGATCTACACTACATGATTACTGTGCAATTCACAGTTAAGTGTTTGGCAGAGGATTCATAGATCGTTATATACACTAACGGCCATTAAAATTGCTACACTAAGAAGAAATGCAGATGATAAATGGGTATTCATTGGACAAATATATTATACTAGAACTGACATATGATTACATTTTCACGCAGTTTGGGTGCATAGATCCTGAGAAATCAGTACCTACAACAACCACCTCTGGTCGTAATAATGGCCTTGATACACCTGGGCATTGAGTCAAACAGAGCTTGGATGGCGTGTACAGGTAGAGCTGCCCATGCAGCCTCAACACGATACCACAGTTCGTCAAGAGGTGTGACTGGCTTATTGTGACGAGCCAGTTACTCGGCCACGGTGATCAGGCATTTTCAATTGGTGAGAGATCTGGAGAATGTGCTGGCCAGGGCAGCAGTGGAACATTTTTCTGTATCCAGAAAGGCCCGTACAGGACCTGCAACATGCGGTCGTGCATTATCCTGCTGAAATGTAGGGTTTCGCAGGGATCCAATGAAGGGTAGAGCCAAGGGTCGTAACACATCTGAAATGTAACATCCACTATTCAAAGTGCAATCAACGCGAACAAGAGGTGACTGAGACGTGTAAACAATGGCACCCCATACCATCATGCTGGGTGATACGCCAGTATGGCGATGACGAATACACACTTCCAATGTGCGTTCACCGCGTTGTCGCCCATCACGGATGCGACCATCATGATGCTGTGAACAGAACCTGGATTCATGCGAAAAAAAGACGTTTTGCCATTCATGCACCCAGGTTCGCTGTTGAGTACACCATCGTAGGCGCTCCTGTTTGTGATGCAGCGGCAAGAGTAACCACAGCCACGGTCTCCGAGCTGATAGTCCGTGCTGCTGCAAACGTCATCGAACTGTTCGTGCAGATGGTTGTTGTCTTGCAAATGTCCCCATCTGTTGACTCAGGGATCGAGATGTGACTGCACAATCCGTTACAGTCATGCGGATAAGATGCCTGTCATCTCGACTGCTAGTGATACAAGGCCATTAGGATCCAGCACGGCGTTCCGTATTACCCTCCTGAACCCACCGATTCCATAATCTGCTAACAGTCATTGGATCTCGACCAAACCGAGCAGCAATGTTGCGATACGATAAACCGCAATCTCGATAGGCTACAGTCCGACCTTTATCAAAGTCGTAAACGTGATGGTATGCATTTCTCCTCCTTACATGAGGCATCACAACGACGTTTCTCCAGGTAATGCCAGTCAACTGCTGTTTGTGTATGAGAAATCGATTAGAAACTTTGCTCGTGTCAGCACGTTGTAGGTGTCGCCACCAGCGCCAATGTTGTGTGAATGCTCTGAAAAGCTAGTCATTTGCATATCACAGCATCTTCTTCCTGTTGGTTAAATTTCGTGTCTGTAGCACATCATCTTCATGGTGTAGCAATTTCAATGGCCAGTAGTGTAGTTCTCATTACATTACACTCTCAAATAGTGTGTGGGGAGAATCAACATATTAATCTTTTCCTGTGAGCTCCGAATTCTTCTATTTTATCACGGTCATTTCTCCCTATGTAGGTAGGAGTGAATAAAACACACTGCGATATAAAGAGTAGTATGTTGTTTTAGAGGTTTCCAGTTCACTCAGAATTTATTGTTGCAACAGTGCATATGAAGTACATGAACTGATTACAAGCAGTGTTGAGGCATCAGGTATTGACCCGTGCTGAAATACACATATTGGTATGTAGTGTAGCCTCTACGGGCCAGCAATGCAGGTGCTGATGCTGCCTTCTATTTGATGGTACAGATGGCAAAATCTGTTGTGGGATATGTTATGCCGTGTCTGCATGACCTGTTCACGTAGTTTTGTAAGAGTTGTTGTTCAACAAGTTGCACAAGTCACTTCTCGACCCATTGTATCCCACACGACCCAATTGGAGACAAGTCCGGAGATCGTACTGGCCAGGGAAGTTGCTGCACATCTTGCAGAGCACCTTGAGTTTCACAGGCAGTGTGTGGATGAGCGTTATCCTGTTGGAACAACACATCACTTTCCTGTTGCAAGAATGGTAAAAGATTTGGTCTGACATCATTCTGCACATTCTGAGTACTGGTTACCGTCCCCTCCAGAAACACCAAGGTGGACGAGAGCTGTACCTTATCACACCCCAGACCATAAGACATGGAGTGAGGACAGTGTGTCTCAGATGACTGCACTGTACAGGACGGTCATAGGGTGGTCGGCTTTCGGGTTGCACCGAATAGGCCGGGAGTCCACTACACACAGGAGGCAGCTATATGGGTAGCAGGTGCTGTGCTGCATGGACTGGGCGGTTTTTTAGGTCAGAGGGTCTCGGGAAAATGCAAAAAGGGCTTCAGTCACAGAGGGTCAGGCCGAACACAGGAAGATCGTAGATACAGGAACCGTCGTTATAACAGTTGTAAGTTGTCATAGCTGTGTTGGAAAAGTACCAGAGCTCCAAGCACTAATATAAAGCACTGATACTCAAATTGTTATAGGCACTGAAAGCTGGCTAAGGCTGTAGATAAGTTCAGCCAAAATTTTTGCAAAGAATCTAATGGTGTTCCGAAAGGATAGGCTAAACACAGAATTGTATCGTGTTTTTCGCTGTTAGAAGTAGTGTATCTTGTTGCAAAATTGAAGTAGATAGTTCCTGTGAATTAGTATGGGCAGAGGTCATTGTTGGCAACTGCAATAAAATAATAATTGGATCATTTTACTGACCTCCCAATTCAAATGATGCAGTTGCTGAAAGGTTCAAAGAAAACTTGAGTTTGATTTCAAACGTGTAGTAACTCATACAATTATAGTTGGTTATGACCTTAATTTATCCTCGATATGTTGCCAAAAATACATGTTTAATTCTGGAGGTACGCATAAAACATCATCCGAAATCGTACTAAACGCATTCTCTGAAAATTATTTCGAGCAGTCAGTTCGTGAGCCCATGTGAATAGTAAATGGTTGTGAAAACACGCTTGATCTATTAGCAACAAATGATCCTGAGTTAATAACGAGTATCAAAACTGATACAGGGATTAGTGAACACAGGGTTGTTATAGCAAGACTGAATATTGCAACCCCTGAATTCTACAAAAAATAAACAAAAAATATACCTATTCAAAAAAGCAGATAAAAATTCACTTGACAACTTCCTGAGAGACAATCTTCACACCTTCCAAGTTAACAAGTGTAGACCAAATGTGGCTTGAATTCAAAGAAATAGTATTGTCAGCAGTTGAGAGATTTATACCAAATAAATTAAGAAACGATATATCTGATCCTCCTTGGTATACAAAACGAGTCAGACCATTGTTGAAGAAGAAGGAAAAAAAAAAAAAAAAAAAATGCCAAATTTAAACAGACACAAAATTTGCAAGGTTGGCGATCTTTTACAGAAGCTCTAAATTCAGCGCAGACTTCAACGCAAGATGGTTATAATAGTTTTCACAGTGAAACTGTATCTCAAAACCTGGCAGAAAATCCAAAGAGATTCTGGTTGTATATGAAGTATGCTAGCAGCAAGACACAGTCAAAGGCTTCTATGTGTGATAGCAGTGGAGATAATATCGAAGACAGTGCTGCCAAAGCAGAGTTACTAAACACAGCCTTCCAAAATGTGTTCACAAAAGATGATGAAGTAAATATTCCAGAATTCAAATCAAGAACAGCTGCCTACATGAGTAATGCAGAAGTAGATATCATCAGAGTTGTGAAGCAACTTAAATCACTGAATAAAAGGACGTCTTCAGTTCCAGACTGTACACCAATTAGGTTCCTTTCAGAGTAGGCTGATGCAATAGCTCCATACTTAACAGTCATATACAACCGTTTGCTCAACTAAAAATCCGTACCCAAAGCCTGGAAAGTTGCACAGGTCACACCAATACTCAAGAAGGGTAGTAGGAATAATCCACTGAATTTACAGGTCCATATCATTAACATCGATAAGCAGCGGGATTTTGGAACATATATTGTGTTCTAACATTATGAATTACCTCGACACACAGTCAACATGGATTTAGAAAACATTGTTCTTGTGAAACACAACTAACTCTTCACTCGCATGAAGTTTTGAGTGCTGTTGACAAAGGATTTCAAATTCATTCCATAGTTCTGGATTTCCAGAAGGCTTTTGACAATGTACCACACCAGTGGCTTGTAGTGAAATTACATACTTATGGAATACCATCTCACTTATGTGACTGCATTCATGATTTCCTGTCAGAGAGGTCACATTTCATAGTAATGGACAGATAGTCATCGAGTAAAACAGAAGTAATTTCTTGCGTTCCCCAAGATAGTGTTATAGGCCCTTTGCTGTTCCTTATTCATATAAACGACTTGGGAGACAATCTGAGCAGCCATCTTAGGGTGTTTGCAGATGACGTTGTCGTTTATCGACTTGTAAAGTCATCAGAAGATCAAAACAAATTGCAAAATGATTTAGAAAAGATATCTGTATGGTGCAAAAATTGGCAGTTGACCCTAAATAATAAGAAATGTGAGGTCATCCACATGAGTGCTAAAAAGAATCCATTAAACTTCAGTTACACAATAAATCAGTCAAATCTAAAGGCTGTAAATTTAACTAAATACCTATGAATTACAAATACGAACAACTTAAATTGGAAGGAACACACAGTAAATGTTGTGAGGAAGGCTAACCAAAGACAGCATTTTATTGTCAGGACACTTAGAAAATGTAACAAATCTACTAAGGAGACTGCCTACAATACGCTTGTCTGTCCTCTTTTAGAATACTGCTGCATGGTGAGGGCTCCTTACCGGACAGAACTGATAGAATACACCGAAAAAGTTCAAAGAAAGGCAGTACGTTTTGTATTATCGCAAAATAGGGGAGAGTGTGTCACTGAAATGATACAGGATCTTGGATGGACATCACTAAAACAAAGGTGTTTTTCACTACGGAGTAATCTTCTCACAAAATTCCAGTCATAAACTTTCTCCTCCGAATGCGAAAATATTTTGTTGATGCCGACCTACATAGGGGAAATGATCACCATGATAAAATAAGGGAAATAAGAGCTCGTACGGAAATATAGGTGTTCATTCTTTCCGCATGTTATACGAGATTGGAATAATAGAGGATTGTGAAGGTGGTTCGATGAACCCTCTGCCAGGCACTTACATGTGATTTGCAGAGTATCCATGTAGATGTAGATGTGCTCACCAGGTCTATGTTGTATGCAGAGACGATCATCACTTGCATGCAGGCAGAACCTGCATTCATTGCTGAAGATTATGGTGTACCATTCCACCTTCCAAGTGATCCTCTAATGGCACCAGTCGAGCAGTGCATGTTGGTGCTGTGGCACGAGTGGAAGATGAGCTAGAGATGTGTGTGCCAGTAGTTCCACCCCTAACAAAGAGTTCACACACTTTGTGTTGACACATCTTGGCTCACAAGCCCTCTTACCTTTGTGTGGTAGCTGTACAATCTGCCACTGCTGCCCTTATAATATGATGATTCTGGGTTGTGTCTATGCTGCGTGGATGCCCAGAAGTTCGTCTAAGAGTAAGAGCATTCACGTGACCACTGATACCAGCATTGTTGCACAACTCATGCAGCATGTCCAACTTGGGCAGAAATTCTGCCACCTGGAAGGCCACAATTTGACCCTCTTCAAATTTGCTCAGTTGGCTGTAGGAAGTACGAGTGTGTGTCTGTGGCATGGTTGCTGATTGCTTCACACATTTGCAACACGCTGAGCCTTCTGGCTGTGAGCATTCCCTATTAAAGGGTAGACACAGATGGCACTGTGGTAGCTATGTCAGTGGTGGACAGTGTTGAAACCATTATCAGTACATCTACTATATGACATATGCCATCATCGGGTCAAAATCGATCATCTTTCTGTGTGTACTAATTTTTTTCCAGCAGTGTATTTCGGCAATCGAAGAAGAAAGTTGACAATTATAATTTCATGAAGAGACCTTGCCACAGCAAAAAATACCTCTGTTTCAATGACTGCCAGCCCAACTGGTTTCTTGTACCATTGACAAGTGTGAGCAATGATTTGAATGTCTTTATGTAAGGACAGTTACGTGCTGCGAGTCTTTCATGGCAATATAATGGAATAAAATGTTTTCTCCTTTCAAGCTGTGTCACTTGAGGTCTGAATCACGTGATGGATCATTGCCAAGTGTTAATAAACAATCCTGATGAAAATTGGTATAGAGGGGGCAAAATAATGGAATACATATTGTTTTGCTTCTGCCCAATTTCGAAATGTAATTTGGCATATTATGTTTGGAGAGAATCATTATTTGAAATGATGATATGTAAAAGATGTTTCCCGTATAAAATTTGGTGTATATTAATGGATTTGAAAATTGTATAATCAAGTTTTGCAGTAACTTGAAATTTTGCAAAATAGCTCACCACCATTGATTAATTCTGAAAAATGAAACTTTTGTTACAACATGAATTAAAGAAGCTTTCAAGATACAATCATCCATGTGTAATAAAGCTGGTTTCTGAAATACCATTTTTGAAAAATAAGCTGTATGTGATGTGCTGTCAGAGTATTTTCAACATTCGCAATTAAAACATCTGAACAGTCTTATTAGTCTATTTATTTTACTTACATTTGTTATATGTTTTAAATTTGAATGTTATATCTTTTTTGTTTTTTAGTTTATCATTTCACGTATGTATGTTTTGTTAATTGAAAATATAGGAAACTCATTATTATGATACAAAATCATTATGTTATGTTTTAAGCATGTATGTACAGGTTATCATTATTGTAATGATTGTGTATCATAATAATGTGTTATGTATTATTTTTAATTAACAAAATACATGTAAATGAAATAATAAAAAAACAGAATGTAAAATAACAATTTAAAACATAAAACAAATACAAGTAAAATCAGTAACTACACTAATAATGAATGTTCAGATATTTTAATTAGGTATGTTGCAAATACTCTGACAGCACATTGTGTACAGCTTATTTCTAAAAAATGGTATTTCAGAATGCATGGATGTATGTAGCTTGAAAGCTGCTTCAATTTATGTTGTAGAAATGTTTTCATTATTCAAAATTAATGGTAGTAGGGTATTTTGCAAAATTTTGAATTTTTCCAAAATTTGGTTATACAGTTTTCAAGAATGTTAATTACATACCAACATTTATGTGAAAAACATTTTTATATACATATATATATCATCATTTGGAGATATTCCCTCCAAATATCATCATCATTTGCTTTGGGCCTTTGTCCTACTTCAGTGAGGGGTAAGGGTAAGGAGTCATTCCAATCCTGGGAGCAGAAAGACTTAACCTTAGGGGGGGGAAAAGGGACAGGTATACACTCGCGCGCGCGCGCGCGCACACACACACACACACACACACACACACACACACACACACACACACACATCCATCTCCATCCGCACATATACAGACACAGGCAGACATATGTAAATGCAAAGAGGTTGGCAGAGATGTCAGTCGAGGTGGAAGTACAGAGGCAAAGATGATGTTGACTGACAGGTGAGGTTCGAGGGGTGGCAACTTGAAATTAGCGGAGGTTGAGGCCTGGTGGGTAAAGGGACCGTTTGATATGGAATGGGTAGGAGGTGTCATAATGGAGGTACTGTTGCTTGTTAGTGGGTTTGATGTTGACAGATGCTATCACATGACTCAGTGTATATTCATTTATTATATCTTTCATTGAGCAAACTTTTAACTCTGTCTTTTTATTCTGCGTAATTTTATACATCCTTTCATAAGCCTTGGGAATCTCATTTCAGACACTTCTGTCATTTGCTTAGCGTTCAAGTCACTGCCATAAAGAAATGCAAGAATTGACACTTTACAAAATTAGATTTTCTTTCCTTGCCTTCTTTTTTAAAATTCTGTTTATAGTGCCATACAGTTATTGGAATTTTGCAAGATTTTTTTGGACATCTTGAACTTCTAGATAGCTTGTTTGATTTCCAAGATAGTTAAATCATTTTACTTGTTCTATTATCTTGTCAGAAATGAGTGTTTTGTCTAGGACTGAAAGATGGTCAGCATTGGTCATAACATCCTCTTCTTTTTTATGCATTGCAGATCTAGATTTCAGTTGATAGTGCAGCTATCATCGGTGTGTTATAAGTAGTCACGAAGACTAAACATAATTACGACTACACACATTGCAGTCGAACTTGGGCACGTACGAGCATTAATCCGACTGACGTCAGGCTATCCTACCGTATCACAGTCTGGGCAATGTGTGGTCACATACCAGTTCTGCTGTAAATTTGGCGCAGCCTGTTACCTGGGAATTACAAGTAGTCAGCTGTACATGCAAATGAATGGCCACCATCAACTGCATTCTAGAGCAAAAATTTGGACAAGGTGGTCCACAGGAGTAACAGCAATCTGGTGAGACAACTGTGTTAAAATGGCCATGTATATAATAGTTACATTTTATTAATGACCAGTTTCAACTACACGTAGAAGTCGTCTTTAGAAAAAGAGCACTGTAAGAATTGGAATGGCGAAGTTACAGAAGGTTTGGTGAGAATGGTGTCAGAGGAAAGTGTAATGGAGTAGTGATGTACCGTTTACCGTCTGACTGCTGCTGCAGCTCATCAGATGCTCATGGGAGAACACAGTCAAACTGCTGACTGATGGCTGCAGAGCCACGGATTCAATAGTGTGCAGATTTTGTGCCAAAAATGGATTAATCAGCCCCAGCCAATGATAAATGCTTCAAAAAACAAGATATATGTGAAATTAACAAAATACTGAATTTAATTGATGAAAGGAGAAAATACAAAAATGCAGTAAGTGAAGCAGGCAAGAAGGAATACAAACGTCTCAAAAATGAGATCGACAGGAAGTGCAAAATGGCTAAGCAGGGATGGCTAGAGGACAAATGTAAGGATGTAGAGCCTTATCTCACGAGAGGTTATATGGATACTGCCTACAGGAAAATTAAAGAGACCTTTGGAGTAAAGAGAATCACTTGCATGAATATCAAGAGCTCAGATGGAAACCCAGTTCTAAGCAAAGAAGGGAAAGCAGAAAGGTGGAAGGAGTATATAGTGGGTCTATACAAGGGCGATGTACTTGAGGACAGTATTATGGAAATGGAAGAGGATGTAGATGAAGATGAAATGGGAGATATGATACTGCGTGAAAAGTTTGACAGAGCACTGAAAGACAAGTAGAAACAAGGCCCCAGGAGTAGACAACATTCCAGTAGAACTACTGACGGCATTGGGAGAGCCAGTCCTGACAAAACTCTACCATCTGGTGAGCAAGATGTATGAGACAGGCGAAATACCCTCAGACTTGAAGAAGAATATAATAATTCCAATCCCAAAGAAAGCAGGTGCTGACAGATGTGAAAATTACCGAACAATCAGTTTAATAAGTCACGGATGCAAGATACTAACGCAAATTCTTTACAGAAGAATGGAAAAACTGGTAGAAGCCGACCTCGGGGAAGATCAGTTTGGATTCCGTAGAAATATTGGAACACATGAGGCAATACTGACCCTACGACTTATCTTAGAAGCTAGATTAAGGAAAGGCAAACCTACGTTTCTAGCATTTGTAGACATAGAGAAAGCTTTTGACAATGTTGACTGGAATACTCTCTTTCAAATAATTCTGAAGGTGGCAGGGGTAAAATACAGGGAGCGAAAGGCTGTTTTCAATTTGTACAGAAACCAGATGGCAGTTATAAGAGTCGAGGATCATTAAAGGGAAGCAGTGGTTGGGAAGGAGTGAGACAGGGTTGTAGCCTCTCCCAGATGTTATTCAACCTGTATATTGAGCAAGCAGTGAAGGAAACAGAAGAAAAATTGAGAGTAGGTATTAAAATCCATGGAGAAGAAATAAAAACTCAGAGTTTCGCCGATGACATTGTAATTCTGTCAGAGACAGCAAAGGACTTAGTAGAGCAATTGAACGGAATGGATAGTGTCTTGAAAGGAGGATATAAGATGAACATCAACAAAAGCAAAACGAGGATAATGGAATGTAGTCGAATTAAGTCGAGTGATGCTGAGGGAATTAGATTAGGAAATGACACACTTAAAACAGTAAAGGAGTTTTGCTATTTGGGGAGCAAAATAACTGATGATGGTTGAAGTAGAGAGGATATAAAATGTAGACTGGCAATGGCAAGGAAAGTGTTTCTGAAGAAGAGAAATTTTTTAACATCGAGTATTGATTTAAGTGTCAGGAAGTCATTTCTGAAAGTATTTGTATGGAGTGTAGCCATGTATGGAAGTGAAACATGGACAATAAATAGTTTAGACAAGAAGAGAATAGAAGCTTTCGAAATGTGGTGCTACAGAAGAATGCTGAAGATTAGATGGGTAGATAGCACAACTAATGAGGAGGTATTGAATAGAATTGGGGAGAAGAGGAGCTTGTGGCACAACTTGACTAGAAGAAGGGGTCGGTTGGTAGGACATGTTCTGAGGCATCAAGGGATCACCAATTTAGTATTGGAGGGCAGCGTGGAGGGTAAAAATCATAGAGGGAGACCAAGAGATGAATACACTAAGCAGATTCAGAAGGATGTAGGCTGCAGTAGGTACTGGGAGATGAAGAAGCTTGCACAGGATAGAGTAGCATGGAGAGCTGCATCAAACCAGTCTGTGGACTGAAGACCACAACATCAACAACATATTATTGTAAACTGGGTGCTGATATGCACATTATTAAAAAAGAGACAAATTGCAGGGGCAGATTCCTGACTGGAAATGAAGGAAAAAGGTGCCATGAACATGTGGAAATGCATTGTTGCCACATTAGATGGTGCTGACAAATGACAGTTCTGACCACATGCCACGTGTTCCTTGTGCTTTTCAGGCTGTGTGATTGATGCAGCATACTGGAAGCAGCAGAATGCTCCAGTATTCATTTCAGGAACAAGCAGAGATGGTGTTTGTGTGTGACTGAGCAGATGGAAATATACCAAAACAAGTACCCTCACAGACAGCAACCACATCACACAACATTTCAAGCCCTCTCTGGGTGTTTTATGTGATCGTGGGCCTTTTCAAACATATGAATGTGCATTGTGACGCCACACTGCACGTACGTCAGATCTGGAGGACTGGGTCCTACAGGATATCGAGACAAACCGTAGTACAAGCTCCAGACAATTGGCCTGCTTACAGGGTGTAATCCAAAGTACAGTTATGTGTATCTAACATGACAAACCACTACTATCCCTGTCACCTGCAATTCCGCAGAGGCCACTTTGAACATCTGTTGTGACACGGATGCGATGCAGTTCTTTACTGTGTTCCTGGACAATTTATTGTTGTTGCACGCAGACTGTCCATTTCTGAATACATGTTCATAGGACCTTTTTTGCTCTATTTATCATCAGCAATCCATCCCTGCAGCTTGTGGGTTTTATTTATGTTCACCCTGTATAAATAGGTAAATAGTTGCAGTATTATTAGAAGGAAAGTTGCTACTGACCATATGGCGGAGATGCTGAGTCACAGATAGGCACAACAAAAAGTCTTTGACAATTAAAGCTTTCATCCATTGGCCTTCATCAGCAGTGCGAGCGTGCACGCACACACACACACACACAAAAAACTGCAGTCTCAGGCAACTGAAACCACACTGCCCGAGACTGCAGGTGTGTGTGTGTGTGTGTGTGTGTGTGTGTGTGTGTGTGTGTGTGTGTGTGTGTGTGTTGTTGATGAAGGCCAATGGCCGAAAGCTTTTGTTTTGCCTATCTGTGACTCAGCATCTCCGCTATATGGTGAGTAGCAACTTTCCTTCTCATAATATCGTTACATTCCATCCTGGATTGTCCACTGTTGAATAGTTACAGATCGGACATGTAGACTTTTTTTATGTTAAAATTAAAAGGCTTGCAGATTGAAAGAGGATGACGTGCCACCTTGTGGCATTGGTGCAAGTTACGAAGGTGTCGTGTCATGTTATGCCAGCAAGTATATAAAAATATTTTTTTCTGTTTTGTTCTCTTTTCTTATTGACTGCAAACTGTTAACAGCAATGTCATTGTAACTTGTACCGATGCTTCATACTCATTCAATCTGTAAGCTCAGAAATTTTAACATAAGAAAGAGTACTTGTCTGCACTGTAACTATTTACCCATTTATATGTTCGTACCTAGTTTACAATAGCTTATTTTGATAATTTCATATAACATCATCATCTCACATTTTGTAAAGCATTTACCATTGGTTGGGGGCTGACTTAAACCATTTTTAGCACAAAATTTGCACACTATTGAACCCATGGCCCTGTAGGTACTAGTCAGCAGTTCACTTTTGTATTGCTGCACAAGCATACGAGGAGTTGCCAGCAGCAGCCAGATGGGAAAATGCTACATCGCTACTTCTTTGTACTTTCCTCTGACACCATACTCACCAATCCTTTTGTAACACTGGTATTCCTTTTCTTACAGTGCTCTTTTTCTTGACACAAGTTCTACATGAAGTTGAAACTGGTCATTAATAAAATATTATAATGATTTAGACAATTTTTTAAAACCAGTTTAAGAGCAAATTTGACCTCCAGTGCTGTCCCCACAGATAATATTGGCATTATGGTACATTCTACAGAACTGTAGTCTCTTAAAGTTTACATGTAGTTTTTGTTTTTACATTAGCATGTACTACACCAATGATTTCATTCTCACCACAGGGACCTAAGTATTGCCTGGTGTCGAGGTGACCTTAAAGCTACAGATGGGCTGGCCGAACGGATGCCCAATCTTGAAATCCATGGCAAAGCTGAAGTAGAGGAACCTACTATAGGCACGGAGGAACACGAGAGTGGGGCAGCAGTATGGAGATTGACAAAGATGGTGATTGTGACAATAGCAGTAACATTGATTGTGACAGTGATAACATTATGTGGGATGAAAGTGGTAAATCTCTTATCTTCCTAGAGGATGTACAAAAGTGATGTGATATTTATAGGGAACTACGACTCTCAATACTGGTAGCATTTCAGTTGGAACTGTGTAACTGGACCAGAATTTGATACTCCCCAACTGTCATTACTGGAACATATGTCATAGTAGACTGCCGAATGCTATGAAACTAAAGCTAGTCATGTATTTCTGTAACATTGTGATTATATTGGCTTTTCTGTAAAGTCATGTTAACAGTGGCAAAAACTGTTTTGAAGAAAGGTAATTGTAAATCATTTAGGAAATATGTTGTTGCAGATTAAATCATCTACATTACTGTTGTGTGAGCTTCCACTGTAATTACAATGGATTTGCCATCTTCAATTTTTAACCTTATAAATAAAAAAAAAACATTTTTTTTATTTTAAAATCAGTGTATTAATGTGATCTTACTAAATGAGTGTTGTAAAATAATCCTTTCATACAGTGTTCATTAAAAAAAAAAAAAAATAAATAAATAAATAAATAAATAAATAAGAATAAAAAAAAATTAATGATCATTCCACTTGGGACCTGTCAAAGGTACATTAGCTTATTTGTTTTTGTTGTAAATATTTGTCATGTATTGTTGTTTTGATGTTTTGCATTATTAGCCTTACTACCAGATGTCATTGTCAGCCTTGTTGTGTTTTTTTGTGTGCTGTTTATGGGATGTTCCAGTTTTTTTCAATTTTTTTGTGTACATACCTGTGCCAAAGAGGAAAATTCTAGTGAACCATGGACAGAAACATCACCTCCCTGTTGTAAGCCTAAAACGGGCAAGAAAACCCTACCATTGGTGATGTTTTAATTGAATGAAATAAGGCACTGGCAATGATAAGAGCCCAAAATACAGACAAAGTTTTGAGAATAATAGATGTTTGTTAAAATCAAATTTGTAAGTAAATCACCACTCTCATAGGTCTGAATTGTTTTTAGGGTTCCGTGTCTCAATCTGCAAAAGCGGAACCCTTGTAGAATAGCTTTGTTGTCTGTGTCTGTCCAACTGCTGTGAAGAACCCTTTTTCTCTTGAAGAGGTTGGCATATCAAATTCAAATTTGTCACTTACTAAGATCTATGGTCACTTGGCAGTGTAAAAATTTTTAAGCTTCTAAGTTAATTCAGTCAAAAGATAAGGCCACTTTAGAACACTGCTGCATGCAAAAATAAAATGTGAGTTTTAGTCATGTTTTTGTAAGTAAATAAAATCATTATATTAAATCTTTTGCATCTACTTGTATGAACTGAAGCCCACTACTGTGGAGATTTTGATAGTCTTGGAATTCCCGGAACTGCTGTCTTGCCAGTATATACAAAGCTCATTTGAAAAGTCCACGTAAAGTCTGAGAGATGACACCACTGGTGCGTATCAAGGTCATGTTTAGTTAGTAGCACCTTTGGAAAGAACGCGCACCAAGTTTCAGCCGTATTGGTCTATTTCTTTGTGTTTGGCATTCGTGTGAATCAAGGAAGTTGAGTGATTGTCAAAAAATGGATGAAAAAGAACTTTGTGTGGTGATTAAACATTACTTTATGAAACGCAAAACACCTCAGGAGACTGAAGAGAAGCTTGATAAACATTACGGTGACTCTGCACCTTCAGTGGCCATATGGGCACAAGTGATGCTGAACGTTCTGGATGCCCTGTGGAGATTACGACTCCAGAAATCATTGATAAAATCCATGCTATGATGATGGATGACAGAAGAGTTAGGTGGTGAGATTGCTAGTGCTGTGGGTATCTCGAATGAATGGGTACAAAATATTTTGCATAAACATTTGGACATGAGAAAGCTATCCGCAAGATGGGTTCTGCGATTGCTCACGCTTGGCCAAAAATGGAATCGTTGAAGTGTTGCAAGGATGGTTTGCAGCTGTTCAGGAAGAATCTGCAGCACTTTAAGCGTCGTTTCGTCACTGTGGATGAAACAAGGATACATTACTACTGAGACCAAACAACAATCTAAACAATGGGTTACCAAGGGAGAATCTGCACCAAAAGAGGCGAAGACCATTCCTTCGGCCAGAAAGGTTATGGCGACTGTCTTTTGGGATTGGCAAGGGATAATCCTCATCAATTACCTGGAAAAGGGTAAAACTATTACAGATGAATATCATTCATCGTTATTGGACTGTTTGAAAACTGAACTGCAAGAAAAACGACGGTGATTGGACCGCAGAAAAGTCCTTGTCCATCACGACAGTGCACCAGCACATATTCCAGCAGTTGTGGTTGGAAAATTAATGGAAGCAGGATTCCAACTGGTTTCACATCCCCCCTATTCTCCAGACTTGGCTCCTTCGGACTAGTGTTTGTTCCCCAATTTGAACAAATGGCTGGCAGGACAAAGATTTTATAGAAATGAGGAGGTGATTGCGGCAACTAATAGCTATTTTGCAGACTTGGACAGTTCCTATTATTCAGAAGGGATCAACGAATTAGAGCAGCATTGGATGAAGTGTATAAGTCTAAAAGGAGACTATGTCAAAAAATAAAAGATTTACCCCAAACACATAAGTAGTTTTTATTTTTGCATGAACATTTCAAACGCCCCTCGTATCGAAATTCTCGATTCCAAAGATGAATGAATTATATTTATATACATAATTAAGTTTGAGCGGAACACTCGGGGCACGAGTCCTGCTCGCGCTTTGTCAGTTTTTTAATTATATCTCAACATCCTTTATTTCCCGTCTAAAAAGTAATGTACCCACTTTGATACAAAATATTAATTATTTGTGATGATTATATTTATTATTAATATTAATTCATGAATGTTTGTTATATAGGCTAGTGACAGTGTGTTCTACGACAGTTGTAAAGTTTGTAATTAATGTCAAACCAGAATCAGAATATAAGGAGGAGATTCTAAATGCACCACATACACAATTATGATGAATTCCAAGACTTCACAGTCCTTTTTATCATCTTTTCATGAAGCATTTTCTATGACTTGAGTTTCAGATAAAATTGTCTGTACACTTCAGGCATGAAATCTAACAGTTTTGTTCAGTCTTTGTGTTTAAATGTTGATATTTGCCATTCACCTACACATTGGAACACTAAATTTTGTAAAGCATCTGAAAACCTGGGGAAATGACAGACTGAAGTTCCCTTGCCATGACTTGGAGAAAATGGTGGCCACCCAAGAGTCCGATGAACAGTTCCCGGCAACCTGTTGAAAACTTCATCATTGTAAGATTTCTGAAATGTACGCTGTTACCATATATGTCATGTTTTTGTTTGGTAGTGAGGACATTAACACTCTTCAAAGGTTCTGAAATTCTCAGCAATGGTTGTACGGACTAGAAGAGATTTAGCTATCCTCGGTTTCTGTATAACTTGACACCGACCATCAGCTCAGAAAACTGAAACAGTTTGCCTCTTCACTTTTCTGATCTGACCTAAGTCAACATTACATGTCAGAAAAGTGTGGTCAAGAACTAAAAATTTGTGAATTACCTCCTCATATTATCCAGACTGAACTAAGGGTACGAATCTGAATACTTTATCATCATCATTTTTTCTATCTGAAATTTCCATTTTTTCTGCTGAAAAGCAGGTTACTATTTCATCACTTTCTTGCTGTGTTACATTCTCACTTCAGGCACGTGTGTAAATGACATTATCTGAACGTCTACAAATACCTAAATTATAAAACTTCCTGGCAGATTAAAACTGTGTGCCCGACCGAGACTCGAACTCGGGACCTCTGCCTTTCGCGGGCAAGTGCTCTACCATCTGAGCTACCGAAGCACGACTCACGCCCGGTACCCACAGCTTTACTTCTGCCAGTATCTTGTATCCTACCTACCTATCTACCTACCTACCTACCGAGTCTCGGTCGGGCACACAGTTTTAATCTGCCAGGAAGTTTCATATCAGTGCACACTCCGCTGCAGAGTGAAAATCTCATTCTGGACCTAAATTATACATCCATAGATTTCTAATGTAAAACACAGCCTCTGTACTTAGTGTCGGAGTAGGTGGAGCCAGCTGTAAATAAAATACTGTAACATAAAGGTCATTGTCTGCCTGTTTACTTAGTAAGTACTCTGTTTCAACATATTGTACGAACTAGTTGCCTTATATTGGCGCAGTCACACACTTAAAGGTAGATTATGTACTTCCTTATCTTCAATGCTATCACAAACCTCACACATGTCACTGTGTGGCAATTTCAGTGCAATATTGACCTCTGTATTAAAACAGATTGATATACAATCATTTTCATTTTCACTGGTGCAATATTTTAAATTCATATGTTTTACTTATTCTGATAAGGAATCAATGTGTTACCTAACAAAACCCATTTTTTCTTCATTAATTTTCCCTCTGCAATCTCCACATCTGTCCATATTTGGAAATGCATTAATTACTGTCAAATCAAAGATGGCATCTTCAGAATCCTCATTATTCTCATCTCTACTAGGATCTAAAACAATGTTAATAATACTAACAACGCAACAAAAAATGTGGCTTTTTGTGTACGATAACTTTAAAAGTGTGAAAATAAAACATAAGCCTTTATATGTACCTAGACTTGTGTCTTGCTATATGAAGGTATTTATATGAAAGGCAAATGCATTCAAAATAGTGATTTGGCAAACACACAGTTTGCTAACATTACTCAGTAAGTAGTAATTTTAGCTTGCTACTCGCTTACAAGTTTATTGATTTTTGTCTTTCATTCTGTAAGTATACTCCCATTTATAGTTTACTTCAACTACAAAGCTTGCAAGAAATGCATTCTATAAATTATAATTCATTCTGTAGGTTATAATTCAACAAAATTACTGGTCATTACTTGTTCCAAAAGTTTCAAAAATTGGCAAGTTAGTTTAGCATTACTTTTATCTCATTAGCTACATAGGCCTCCATTTTCCTTCTCTTTCCATTCAATCTGCTTGTTTACAGTTTTCAAGTACGTTTCATCACTGTTCCTTCCCCATGTTGTCATTTTTCCCCTCACAGCTTTTCATCCCTTACATGTTTTTTTACCTTTATTTTGCACCACTTCTTTATTACAAACTGTAACCTCTATCTTCAACAGCCACACAGACCACTTGGTATTGCCAATGTACCTCTGATTCCAAAGTACTACTACATACTTGATGTAGACACACTATTTTGTTGGCAACCCTAGATAACAGTTGAGTAGTGCAGAGCAACCCAATTATGCTTTGTGTGTCTGCCATGTATGGAAGTAAATATCAGGGAAAACAGAGACAGCTTTTCATGAATGCTCATATAGGTTTTGACCTACAGCACAGATAAAGCTAGTTCACTGTAAGATTAACAAATGTCAGTAGCACATATAATTGCATAATCTCAAAATTGACAATAGTGTAATTTAGGGCCTTATGCCTCAATTTAAATGTCTATTGTGATGAAGAAACATATTTCCATAGTTGCAAGCAGAACAACTATATTAATATACTCAACTGGGGAGTTTGACCAATATTATTCTGGAACTATCACACATGCAGAAGAGGTGAGACTGTTTAATATATTTATGACACTCAGACCTCAAGTTATATGTCCCAATGCCTGCCCGACTAGCACGCATTCTTCACAGCCATGGGCAGTACTTGATGATTTGCTATGTTCAGTTAAGTGCACATTATTCAAAGATTGTAAACTGAAATTGGTGATGTACAGCTACATGGGATTTTCCTAGATACCAAAACTCTTCAAGCCGTTACTTCTTACATTTTTTGTAATTTGGTTGCTATTGTGCTCACTGATATGTAATCATTACTTCTCTGGCAATATGACACAAGCTTTATTGTCACAGTTCTGTCAATTAACAGCAAAGAAAAATAAGGCACATTAGTGAGGCCACTGTAATGATTTGCCGCTCGTGGAGGAATGTGTTTATAATATTGATTTTCTTCTTGCTTTGATTTTATGCTACATGCATATCGTTGAGGGAGACCAAGAGATGAATACACTAAGCAGATTCAGAAGGATGTAGGTTGCAGTAGGTACTGGGAGATGAAGAAGCTTGCACAGGATAGAGTAGCATGGAGAGCTGCATCAAACCAGTCTTAGGACTGAGGACAACAACAACAACAACAACAACAACAATGCTGTGGTGTCATACACATTAAGAAGTCATTTAATATTTCATAAAACTAATTGTTCTTTAGTATACAGATAACATTGTGGTGGTGGTGCTACTTTATATGGAATTGGGGATATTTTTATACAGTTACATGTACAAAACCTAAAGGCGTAATAAAAATGAAGGTCTCGCCTTGCGCAGGCTGAGGGACGGTGGGGCTTTTCCCCACCCTAACGGGGCGGTGGCCTCCATGCTCCCACGGTGTCTCATCTTCATTGCAAGGTGACGCACACCTACAATGTAAACATTAGGATCTCAAAGGCGGTGAACAATGCCTTGGCAGGACAAAGTCAGGGGAAACCCTGACTGAGGTTCATAGTGATTCTCACATGCAAATCAATCATCAGAGCAGGATATGGGGGTGAAAGAGTAAATGAATCATCTAATAGCTTGTCCCCTCCAAAGTTTCCATCACGGTAGCTGGTGCTCGTACAAGTCTCATCCAGTAAAGCAAATGATTAGAGGCCTTGGGGCTGAAATGACATCCTCTTCTCAGAATTTAAATGGATGAATCTTTGGCTTGCTCAATAAGCTGAAGCCGTGAGAAAACAACTTGGATCAGAGTGGCAAGTGGATCACTTTTTGTAAGCAGAACTGGTGCTGTGGGATGAAATGAACTGCATTAAGGCATCAGAATTGATGCTCATGAGAAATTGTGAAAATGTTGGTTGCTTAAGACAGCAGGACGGTGGCCACTGAAGTCGGAATCTGCTAAAGAGTGTGTAACAACTTACCTGTCAAAGCAACTAGCCTTAAAAATGAATGGTGTTGAAGCACCACGCCTATACTCAGGAATCAGTCTGGCAGCCACAGTTTGTCCTCACAGCAGGCCGTGAAGCCCTGACATCTCTAAGGGTTCCGGCAGTGGGCGCAGGAGGGTGTATTTGTGAGCCAGCACAGAGTCGCTGTCAGTGCAGATCTTTTTTGTTGTAGCAATTACTTCAGCAAGGCCCTGGAGGGCTGATGTGGAGAAGAGTTTTGTGTGAACACCTGTTGCACAAGAGTCAGTCGATCCTAAGTCTTAGGAAAAATCAGATGTCCATAATGGCCATCATAGCATGACACAGTTAGTGCCAGCCACCGCTGGGCAAAAGGAAATCTGGTTCCTGTACCGGAACACAGCAGTGGAACCAATACGTGTCAGCCTCCTCTGTTGGAAATGCTCGTCAGGGTATACTTAAAAGACCTGGGGATGCTGTCGGGAGATTGGGGAAGAGTTTCCTTTTCTGCATGAGCATTCAAGTTTCCCGGAATCCTCTAGGAGGAAGTCAGGGTTCGACAAACAAAGAGCAATGCAGTTGCGGCAGTTTCCTGGTCTTCCCCTCAGACCTCAATACCAATGGAGGAATCTGTGGAGGATATACCGTACTTTCCACATGTTGAGCTGTCCCATTTTGTGATATACATTACACCAGTAGGGAGACACAGTTTCAGGCAAGGCTTTCCAGGAGTTGCCCCAGTCATTAATGCCCCCCTAGGCCGGCAGCATTGCACAGGGCTGCATCTCTAGTGGCCTTGCTGCCTTGGGTACAGACATAATTTAGGAGGGGTGCCACAGGTCCGGCTCGGTAAGTAATCTGGCGTTTATCATCAGTGATCCTCATGCTGTGAGGTCAGTCAACTCCTGGCCATTAAAATTGCTACACCAAGAAGAAATGCAGATGATAAACGAGTATTCATTGGACAAATATATTTTACTAGAACTGACATGTGATTACATTTTCACGCAATTTGGATGCGTAGATCCTGAGACATCAGTACCCAGAACAACCATCTCTGGCCATAATAACGGCCTTGATACGCCTGGGCATTGAGTCAAACAGAGCTTGGATGGCGCGTACAGGTATAGCTGTCCATGCAGCTTCAACACGATACCACAGTTCATCAAAAGTAGTGACTGGCGTATTGTGACAAGCCAGTTGCTTGGCCACCATTGACGAGACGTTTTCAATTGGTGAGAGATCTGGAGAATGTGCTGGCCAGGGCAGCAGTCGAACATTTTCTGTATCCAGAAAGGCCCGCACAGAACTTCCAACATGCGGTTGTGCATTATCCTGCTGAAATGTAGGGTTTTGCAGGGATCGAATGAAGGGTAGAGCCAAGGGTCATAACACATCTGAAATGTAACGTTCACTGTTCAAAGTGCCGTCAATACGAACAAGAGGTGACGGAGACGTGTAACCAATGGCACCTATACCATCACGCCGGTTAATACGCCAGTATCGCGATGACGAATGCACGCTTCCAATCTGCGTTCACCGCGATGTCGCCAAACACGGATGCGACCATCATGATGCTGTAAACAGAACCTGAATTCATCCGAAAAGATGACGTTTTGCCACTCGTGCACCCAGGTTCGTCGTTGAGTACACTGTCGCAGCCGCTCCTGTCTGTGATGCATCGTCAAGGGTAACTGCAGCCATGATCTCTGAGCTGATAGTCCACGCTGCTGCAAACATCGTCGAACTGTTCGTGCAGATGATTGTTGTCTTGCAAATGTCCCCATCTGTTGACTCAGGGATCGAGACGTGGCTGCACGATCCGTTACAGCCATACGGATAAGATGCCTGTCATCTCGACTGCTAGTGATACGAGGCGGTTGGGATCCAGCACGGTGTTCTGTATTACCCTCCTGAAGCCACCGATTCCATATTCTGCTAACAGTCATTGGATCTCGACCAACGCGAGCAGCAATGTCGCGATACGATAAACTGCAATCGCAATAGGCTACAATCTGACCTTTATCAAAGTCTGCAACGTGATGGTACACATTTATCCTCCTTACACGAGGCATCACAACAACGTTTCACCAGGCAATGCCATTCAACTGCTGTTTGTGTATGAGAAATCGGTTGGAAACTTTTCGCATGTCAGCTCGTTGTAGGTGTCGCTACCGGTGCCAACCTTGTGTGAATGCTCTGAAAAGCTAATCATTTGCATATCACATCATCTTCTTCCTGTTGGTTAAATTTCACGTCTGTAGCATGTCATCTTCATGGGGTAGCAATTTTAATGGCCAGTAGTGTATTAATAGCAATTCACAGAGTGTGTGTGTGGGCAGTGGTAGGTATGAGGTAACTATGCATATCATCTAATTACTTATGCACATGAAGGAATTAAAGAGATTCACACTGTCCCTATCTGTGGGAATGGGTCCCAGCCACTGGAGTGGAGTGGGGGATGGGAGGGGGGGGGGGGGACCTCGGGATATTGGTAAACCCATCAGGCGACTGATTCCAATAAATATGGAACACATTTCAAATACTCGGTGGCCTCTGGTGACCCTGAGTGAGGTTCGGATCGTAAGGTCCACACTTGTGGCATTGATGTGACGCAGACACTCGGTAACCCTTTGTGCTGGGGCAAAGCTAACGTGAGAAGGGCCGTATATGCACGACATTAAAAGGGTAGCCAATTGGAGCAACTTCTGTGCAGCCTGCACTTGCCTCTCCGTGAATTAGCAAAAGGCAAAGGCGGAGTTGAGGGAGTGTCCCCAGTACGTGTGGAGACGCTTCCAGGGGAATATTACCTGAGAGCTCACTGCCTTCCCAGGGTGGCCCTCAAATCCCTTTCATGTCAAACTCCACACTGTAAGCCTTACTTTGGTTTTGAGCTGAGGACAATGGATGCTATATTGCCAGTGCTGACAAAGGCAGCAAGTGCTTGAGGCAGAAAAGACAGGGCAACTGATCTCTACTTGCTGCACTCTGGAATCTTCTCCACTGAGAGTGCTAGCAAGTGTCAAACATGGGTCACCATGTTTAGCATCTGAGCTTGTATGTGGCAGGAAATCCGGTCTGTGTACCTGGAGGGTAGCTCTGTGTGCTGCAGAGGTCGCCAGCCGACAGATGAGCTGACGTCGTGCCAAGATTCTCTGTAAAGAGCTCAGACAGGCTCAAGAGAGCCTGAGCGATGGTGCCTAGGGGTTAGAGTCCTCTTAATACCCGATTCAACTGACACCAAACCTTGTGATTCCATTTCATGGTCTCGCAGGCACCTGAGCATGACAAAGATCGAAAAGTGTGTCTTGTGGCCATATAATGGCCATGATGCCAATTGGGAGATGCAAACATGAGAAGGGCAAACTCTCCCCAAAAGATCGAGTGTTAATGCAGATAGACCGGGGCACTGGTGCATTCAAGCATTGCTCCGCACTCTTAGCTATTACAGGCACTTTCAGGTTGTCTGACTCAGCCTGCCAAGTCTATCCGAGTTTGTACACGCTAAAGCACTAGCGGGACCCACAGGTGCGTCAGCTTGCTGGTGTGCAATGTGCGTTGTGTACGCACCAGCGCTACGTCGTGTGCCTGTCGTGTATGGCACAGTCAGGCCTGCTGCTTGCTGGCCACCCAGGCTCTGGCCGGGGGGAGTGCGTGGTCAGGTGAGTGGCATCACGTGGTCGGGCTGTGGACACTGTGCTGTACCAGACATGTGGGACTGGGCATCAGTCGGGGTGGTAGCCGTGCGGCCGTTGTAGGTAGTGGCCCCCCACGACCGATTGCTTCTGTGCCTAGACGTGACGTCGCGATCTGTGCGACGATTGTGCACCTGGCTCTCGGCGCTCCTGGGGAGTGGTAGTGCAGTCCTATCAATTGGGTGGGTGAGAGCTATCAGGCTGACACCATCCTCTCTGACAGTCAGATGTTCTGACCTGAACTTCCGGTATGTTCAGACTCCGGGCTGCGTCAATCTAGCAGGTGGTGGTCACCATTAATCGCAGCTTCTGAGTCTCAGATGTGGAATCGGGCCAGTGTCAACGGGCGAAGGATGGACGGTTAATGCAGAGTGCCCCTATACTGCGGAAGATGTGACGTGAAAGCTGCCTCGTCTACGTTCGTTCAATTTTTAGTAGCAAGTGTGAGACGGTGCCAGCGAGAGTGGAAAATGCACCTGCTGCCTGAAGCTGCTAACAGGGGGGGTGGTGCCTCTGAGTGGCTGGAAGTTCAAAAACACAGCAGCAGGACAATCGTAGTCTGGTATGGGTGTGGCAAGCCTGAGGTGCCCTAACTCATTACTGGTAAGCACTGCCAGCTGCAGCTGGAACCCTACAGGCATACTTCAACGAGCTCTGTGAGGCCTGGTGTGGAATGTCAAGTGTTTGTGGCTTATCCACCTGGGCAAAGGAGAACATACTCTATAATAACCTCTCACTCTCTGTGTTAGCTTGCAGTTATGGAGTGCAAGGCTGTTGAGTTGGGAACAGTCACAAGTCAGCCATTTCAGGGGACCGCCCAACCTTCTGTTGTTTTAGCCTTAACTATGTGCAGGGTGTACGCCTGGACGGACCGAGTAGATCACTACTGATCGTGAGACCGAGATGAATACATATGAATTTCAATGCCCTCAGGCACAAAATGGAGGATTGGAAAGCTCAGAGATCAACCGGCAAGGAAGAAAAGCTGGCGGAAGCTGAGCAGATAGACATGTTAAGTCAGCAACCAGAAATGACCAAAGCTGCCTTGCAAACTCTGACAGCCAGTGAGACTGCAGAAGATTATCATTTAATGGTGAAAAGGAAGAACAAGTGGTGAAAAGGAAGAACAAGAACGAGCATATGGCACTGATGGTCCAAAAGTGCTTCACACGTGAAGCTGGTTGATATAGGCAAGGTGAGCCATGTGCACATAGCATGGAGCCAAAGGTGAAATAAGCAAAGCTCCAAGTAAAAATGGGGTGAAATCTGGTAATAAGCTGTAGGAAAGTGTGCAACAAAAAGTTATTCTGAAGCAGAGGCTGAGCTGCAACCAGGTCAGTGAAGTGGCGGAACAGATTAAGAATAGAGGAAAGAAGGCAGCCGAAGGAAAAGGCACAGAGCTGTCACTAAGCCACAGTTAAGCACACGAGCAGAGGAAGTAGAGGGCAACTCCCTGTGAGAAAGGGACTCTGCATTTGGTGATGATAATACAGAAATGAGTGAGAGAGGAGACAGTGTGCACTGCCTACGAAAGAAAAACAAAAGCCAGAGGAGGTTATGTATTTTGTGGAAGAGTCACTCTCTGTTGCTGACAAGATCTCCCTGTCAGGTGTATTGGATTTAAAGTGGGAATTATGACAACTCAGTGAATGGGCAATAGGGCAAAGTGCTGTAAAAAGTGAAGTCAGAGCACTAGAATACCAACTAGCAGAGTTCCCAAAGTGCTCAGGCGGCAGTGGTGCCTTAACTCTTCAGCCCCAAGCAGGAATGATGCCGTCCAGGCTGCAGAGATTGATACAGCAACGCTATTTATCAAGTCTAGAGTACTGGAAATGGGGAATGCTCTCATGAGGACATGATCTAGTACGATCAGTGGTCTTAACGGTATAGATAGACAGAGAGAGAGAGAGAAAAATGGGAAAGACTATGGCGGTTGATTCAGCAACTACAGATGATGGCGAAAAACTACTACAGCACAAGTTGCTGAATGAAAACACGATATGTGAAGTACGGCAGAATAGAAATCTGGTTTTGGTAACCTAGAAAGTTCCCAAGGAAAAATCACATGAACAAACTGCACACAATGTCAAAGCACAAAATGAAGTTGAAAGTGTACTATCGGAGTAGTAGTTCTCTGAGGTCTTCATCCTGAAGTATAGGATGGCCAGGCATGAAAAGTATGTTAAATGTAATAACTGAAGCAAGAAATAAAGTAAGGTGCACACTGCTCCACAAGAAGAAAATATGTATGGGTTACCAATTTATGGCAATAAATGACCACTTGGTGCTGTCAAAGTGCAATTGGTGTCAAGATGTTAGTCCCACTATAAAATGGTGTAGACTACTGGATACGGTAGTGGTGTATGGGCAGTGCTGAGGGGGAAGCCACCTGAGGAGCAATAGCAAGAACAACAAACTGCTATCGATGTCCTTACCCTGTAAAATCCAGGGAAAGCTGCCACACACATCGCCTGGTCCGAGCTGCCCTAATTACAAATTACTCTGAAGCCATTATATTCGATCTACGGATTACAAGTTGTAAGAGTACCAAGTACACAAAGCTTTCCAGTTCACAGAACAACAAATATAAGGGCGGAGTCAGAATAAAGGGCAATTGGTTTTTTGCAATGGCACTCCCCAGCTCTGCAGGTAGAAATATAAATGGCTGTAGGAGTGGTGTCACCACAGAAACAGTCAGCCGGGCACGAGTCCAACATCCCACAAGGCACCGACATACAGGCGCCAAAAATTACATTCAAACACCACAAAGAGGGGTGAAGCAAACATAGACAGTTGAACTGTGTGGGCAGTCAGACAGCAATGCAAGAGGCAAGTTGCCTTGTGGCTAAATTGGACTTGAACATACTTTGCCTACAGGAACCGTTGGCTAGAAATGGAAAAATATTATATATGCCAGCAAGAGTGCAAGTGGTACCAACAGAAAGTGACCTTCGTCGTACGTAACCCAGTCTAGAGGATAGTGAAATACACACCACACTTCTTAGAACAAATTTCGGAACATGTAATTACAATGAAATCCAGGCCTTTAACTACTTACAGGTGTTGATAAATATCAATGGGGACAGTTGAAAATGTGTGCCCCAACCGGGACTCAAACCCGGGATCTCCTGCATACATGGCAGATGCTCTATCTGACTGAGCCATCGAGGACACAGAGGATAGTGCAATTGCAGGGACTTATCTCTGGCACACTCCCCATGAAACGCACACTTCCAACTCACTGTCCACACACTACATTTGCAGTACCCCTGCTCACTATACTCATTACTTGCGGCAGTCAATTTACTGATTCCTATAAGAGTTCGGGCAATGTGAGTGCATCAGCACTGAAGAAGATCATTGGCCAGTAAGCCTTATCTATATGAACATGGTATCTGTTCTTTCGGACATCTTCATTCTGAACATGTGCTTTCACTATTGTTACACTATAGACAGGTTTGTTGACCAACGACACAGCACAGTTACCTGTGATGACAAAATGTCAGTGTGCACAATGGATGCCAATGTGAGTTCTGAGCTGTGGTACAATGAGCTCAACCTGGGTGCGGGAAGAAGAGCCGTCCAGAGAGATGAAAGCCTACGAGAAGTTATTTGTGAGTTAAGACTGACAGTGGAAAAGAGTCTCAACTTCCCAAAAACATACCGTGGCAAACCTGCAAACCTGGTGCCAAATCAAACCTAGATGTAACCTTGACATATAGAAAGGGGAACAAGCATGTCCATAGCTGGAGAGGGATACACTGGGTCACCTGAAGTGGTCATGACCTGATTAGCTTCAAACTGTCCACAGCCACAGAGGAAGCACTTCTGTCAGGAGAGATGAACAATGCAAAGAGATACAAATAGTATAAAGCAAACTAGGATAGTTTCAAAGAAAGGTTCACAGCGCCCAACTGGCCTGAGAAGCAGTGAACACACACGTGCAGGCATGGCGACTGATAGCAGCAACCCACCAAACTGCCGATGGGACTGTACCGATGGTCGGGCCACCTGGAATGGAGTGGCCCAGAACCACTAGCAAGAGATCTCACGAACACTACCAGAGAAGCATCGGTGATGAAAGGTAAGTAAGACTTGCGCCACATAAAAAAGTGAAAGCTTCATTTGAGCGAAAATTGATGGCAGTCATAAAGGAATGTTGGGAAAATTTTGTGAGCACAGAGATAACATTAGACCTGTGGGTCACACCCTACAAGACAGCATCATCGTAAATAAGATCTACTGTCTTGTACACCCTAAGGAAACATGACGGTTCATATACCAGTGGCTGGGGTGAATCTGAGGAGGTCCTTCGGGGCATGCTTCTGTCCGACGACAACACGGTACGTGAGGATGACAACCATAGGGTTCTGCGGTAAAGGCTTATTGACACGTATGCTAACCCTGTGGAACCATTTCTGACTGTGAAGTCACACTGGCCATTCTCAGAATGCACCACAAGAAGGCGACAGGACCACATAGGATCATTGTGGAGGCTCTTCACACGCTACACATAAGCCTTATCACTGAATGCATGCCTGAAACAGGGTCGGGTGCCCAATATATAGAAAATGTCAAACAAGGTTCTCGTAAAGAAGGGCAATGACAAAAGATGAGGCTATACCAAAGCCACACAGATCGATTTGCTTACTGAATACTACTGCGAAGATACAAGGAAAGCTGCTGTGCTCACACCTAGAACAACGCAGAAGAGCCCTCAGTATGAGCCCAGACTGGCTTCAGGAAAGGACTGTCCCCAGAAGACATGATAGACAAAGCAATGGCTCCAGTAGATGAAGCAGCAGCCTAGTACATACCCACCACAAGGGCTTTTGATAACCTACGGTGGCCAGCTCTGTTTGACAGCCTTAGGAAGCAGCAATGGCCTGGGCTGATAGTGCAGAATGTTTCTCTCAAAGGGATGTCGGCAGAGACTGGTCTGCAGAGCAGTTTTCTGGGGCTAAAACCTGCACTAGCTGAACTTAGAGAATCCGGCAGCTGCAGGGTGTGGTTGCATAAACTCTTGACGTATTACTGGTGGTGCAAGCCGATAATAAGTAGAGATGTAATGATACACTTCATACCCTATATCTGTAGTGTAAGAGTGTGTCCTGAAAAGATGGCTTATGTTCTGAAAGGGGCGACTTGACAGAGATCTGACCCTGTGAATAGGGGGTGGGATGGGGACACTAGGACCAGTAACAAAGTATCCTGGAGGCCACCTCAATGAGCCCAGGTGCTACAGGAAGCACGCAGAAAGTGGATACGAGTAGACACTCACACTATTTAACAAAGTTGCAGAAATATCACAGCAGCAGTTTGGACTACCACTCTGTACACACTGACTATATCACCACAGCTTGTTGGTCTCAGTTGCGGTATATGTTGTGAGTGTCTACGGTCCCAGACTGAGCGGGTGCTAGCTGTGAGGCGAATGTGAAGGTGTGTGTCGATATGCCTCACTGGCGCATTTAGTAGGATTCCCCTTGATCCACTGCTTGCCATTGCTGTAATCCAGGGCTTCACAACATACATGCTCGCAGAGCAAGCTGTGAGCAGCAAGGCGCAAGCACGGAGCAGCGCGAGCACGCTACCCCCACTACCGGACCAGGGTGGAGAGTGGGGAGAGTCACGTGGGGCACACAACAGCTGCCGCCAGTCAATGTAAATCTGCAGCCACCTGCAGGGATATCACTCACGAATTAGTACTGTGACAAATGAAACAAATAAAGGAGAATGTACACATGCCACATAATTTTATTAGCATAGTGTATGCCTCTACATTTGCATTAATTTGTGAACTGTTACACAATAAAAGGTGTCACTGAAGTGTGGGATTCTCGGTTATCTTGTACTTTTTGCCCTTTACAATTGCGTCTATGTTCGGAGTAATTGTTCTTGTGCATTTTAGGTGCAGCATGCAGTTTAAATTTCGATCGGACAATGCGTTTCTCAGGCGCATCTTGTTACATTTCATTGCAGAGAACAGTTGTTCACAAACATACGTGGAACCAAACGTTGATATTATTGTAGCCGCCAGTTTGTGCAAACGAGGAAATCTATCCTGAGGGAAGTGTCTGTAGAATTCCAAAATGTTTTTCTTGTTCTGAAATTTGTCTCTGTATTCTCTGTCACACTGCAGGTAAATAATTTCTTGCTGCAGCTCAGGACGAATCTCTTAAATATTCGCTGAATGTGGAGAGAAGAGATCAAAATCACTGTCTAGTGCTGTCAGATCTTGAAAGCGCTGATCAACTAAACTATGTGAATAATGTTCACAGTCTTTGTGAACATCTTGCATGGATGATAATTTAGGAAAATGAGCTAGTTTCCTGTTTCCAGCTGACTCACCCAAAGTGTCAATTTCATTTTAAAAGCTCGTATTCGATTTATGAAATGAGTAATTAGCAGATCTTTACCTTGTAGTAAAATGTTCAAAGCATTCAGATGGCTAGTTAAATCTGCTAAGAACGCGAGATCACATTCAAATGTGCGTGTGCATTTCCCTTCCCTCCCCTCCCTCCCTAAACCGCGACCTTGCACCTGCTTGCGAGCACGTGCCTGAGCAGACGCGAGTACTCGCGCTCAAAACCGGCCAGTTGTTAAGCCCTGCTGTAATCTCACCATTAGAACTAATGATCAGAAACAGAGGAACCTACTGGGCCAAACAAGCCTGAGTGCAAAGCATAATAAACTGACATGCAAGTAACAGATGAGAGACAAGCAGATGACTGTAAGACGAATGGCAGCAGAGATGGGACCTGCTCCATGTGGGCCAGCCTCTGCCTCAGTCGCTCTCTTTGGTGAGGCAACACATGACGCTTCGGCATCTACACCCCTCGAATGGGCAAGGCGATAAAACACTGTATGTGACTGCAGAGAGGTTGCCACTCCAGAACACGTACTAACGGACATCAGCATTCTTTTACTTACTACAGCACAGCTTCTGTACTGTGCCAGTGTAGATAAAACTCCTAAAATCCAAATTCTCATTAACTGCTCCAAAGTAAGATACAAATAAATTTAAATGATAACAAAAATCTTACATATTATCTTCAAGGTTTACTTTCCCCATTGGATTTCTTGTAAAAATTAAGTTTTCAACTTCTCTTTGACCGCCAGGAGCTGCCTGTCATATCTCATACTGTCGTGGTCTTTCATATGTACCTGTTACACATGTAAAATACCTCCATTGGATTAGTTATGACAGTCAGCTTCTGACAATAACTATAGAGAAAGTCACTGAAAGCTCAAGTTGCTTCTGTGCCGTGATGTGGGGAGGAAACTGAGAAAATTTTATTTGAGAATGTTTTTAAAAATAATGCTTTACTCACTGGGAAAGTCTGTTTTACTGCAGCATCTAATCACACAAATAACAGTGTTTCATGGTTGTGTATACTAGTATGAGGGAAACCCCAAAAGTAAAGTCTCCTGTTTTTTTGGGGATGCAGAGATACAGTTAATACAGTTGGTGGCCACACTGTTGTGATTGGCACTTTCACTGTTCCCAAGCAAACACACTCGTGCTTTGCTCAAAGGCTCGGTCTCAGTTTGGCAGCCATTCAGACTGGAGCTCCCGTCAAATGCTACCGACAAGTATGAAGTTCACACAGTCATTTGATCTTTGAACATAAAAAGGTGTTAAACTGGTTGAAATTAATCACAAATTGACAGACGAGTATGGACAGTTATGCATGGATGTCAAAATATCTCCAAATAATGTAGAGGGGTCACAGCTGGACATACTAAAATTCGCAATGAAGGAAGGCATGGTAGGCTGTCAATTGCTGATGAGATGGGCCTGAATTTGAGGATCACTCTGGACACACTTTGGATTTTGGATCCTGAGGTTTCCGCAGGATGTTAATGGAAAAGTTGAAATATCAGAACCTGTGTGCAAGATATGTACCACATACTCTGACAGGAGACCATAAATGGTGAGTTGATTCTTCCTGCAAATTTTTTCACAGACTTGTCTTGGTCTAGATTATCACAGGAGATGAAACCTGAGCATCACACTTCACACCTGAGACAAAACAATTCCCACGAGTGGTGGAAGCCCTCTTCGCTCAAGCGATGAAAATTCAAGCAAACATAATCTGCCGGTAAGTCATGGCAACTGAGTTTTGGGACCAGAAGGTGATACTGCTGGTTAACTTTCTGCCTGGTGGGGCAACAATAAATGCTGACAGGTACTCTGGAAAAAAAAATCAAAGTCAATTCAAACTGGAGAAGAGCAAATGTGTAAGCATTCTCCATGACAACATCTGACCAAACATCAGCTGTCAAACTGCTGATCTGAAAAACTTTGGCTGGAACGTCAACACCAGCCCACCTTACAGTTCAGTCTTGGCACCAAGTGCCTACCACCCGTTCCGTAAGTTGAAGGAACATCTGTCTGGATGGCAATTCTGCTCTGGTGATGAGGTGAAAGGTGAGGTTCAATGCTTTGTGAAGGACACAGAGGCAAACTGGTATGACAGGGGCATTGTAATACTGCCACAGCATCTACAAAAATGAACCAAAATGGCTATAATAAAGAGAAATAAATCATTATTAAATCTTGAAACTGATATAATTATTATGGAAAATAAATGGTTCTTTGTGCATCAAAAATACTTTACTTTTGGGATTGCTCTAGTATGTAACAGAAGCATTTGTCCATTACATGTTATGGACAAAAATACAGCAAGGGTTTGTTTTGCACCTTGACATTTGTTTCCAGTTTATCTCACCACATTAATAAACATTGCCAGATGTGAAAGAAGTGATCGCTGACATCTAAAACTCCTAACTAGGAATCAAACCCCAGATCTTTGTGCCTATAGTCTAACTGAATTACAACAGCTGTGCCATCAAACAGTACTTTACTTCATACTGAATGACTGCATAGATAATTCTGCCATCACTAGGTAACATTGAGGGCACTGATGGGGACACTCATTTGTAGCAGAAATAGAAAATACACATGTAAAAATAGAGTTTAATAAGTACATAAAATCAATGTTTTGTTGGAGATCACTAACAAAGTAATAAGTAAGAGGGATATAAGTGTAAATCAATATAAACATATTACAGAGACAAACCAAATACTGCAAGCCAACACAGAGTACAACTTTGAAAAAGTGAGAAACTGGATTGGAAATACAAGATTATTGACGCCCAGGATATACTAACATTTAAACAACATATTAAATACAAGCAACCTGTGAATTATTTACCAGTCCCCCTTCCACAACCAAATTACAAACAAGTTTGACAACAGTGAGTGCAAAGCCAAGACAAAAATTGTTTTAGTAACAAATATTCAAACAAGATATTAAAGAAATGGTGTGCACCCAAATGAATACACAATTCTATCTAACAGACAATAAGCTTATGTGATTTTATTTAATATAGCCGTGGAAATATAAAATTACTGCTGCAGTAACAAATGTGTACACTACAACTTAACTGTTTAATGTAATTATCTCGTTCATTTGATGTCGGCTCAAATGGCAAACAAGACATGGTTACACTACATTAATTAACAAGTAACTTGTCTGATGTAATTAAGAAATGTCTGATGTAATTAAGAAATAGTTCCCAATTTACTGTCCATTCACTAGACTAGTATTATTGTTGTTGTTGCTATGATTAATGTCATTGTACTTAATCATTACTCACATAATGCAATTACATATTCCATGACACATGACATATTCCAGGACACAGTGTTACAGTGGTCCTAAGAAATAAGGGGTAAAATAAATAGACAGGCAGAGTGATTAAACAGACAAGTTTAAACACAAGTACAAAAAATTTTGAGGGCATTATAGAAAATATGATTTTTTTTCTCTCCAAGCATTTAAAACAGAAAAGTCAAAAGTAATGAAAAATTACGGATTTTTTACAAGCACAACATTGAGCACCTTCAATAACACAAAAGCACACTAAATGCATAAATAGAGAACTGAACTGTTGTGCCTACGCAGCTGCCGAAGCATATTGTGCCTGCAAAGCTGCTGATGCATACTAGAAAGCAGTTTAGCTGTCATGCTAATGTCACTCCGTGTCCTAAATGGTCCTTCATTTTGTAGCCAAGTGTAGCAGCAAAAAATGGCTGTAAGGACTATGGGACTTAACATCTGAGGTCATCAGTCCCCTAGACTTAGAACTACGTATACCTAACTAACCTAAGGACATCACACACATCCATGTCCGAGGCAGGATTCGAACCTGAGACCGTAACAGTCATGTGGTTCCGGACTGAAGTGCCTAGAACCGCTCGGCCACCACGGCCGGCCCCCAGTGTAATAGCAAATGCTCACTCCACAGTCACACAGTACTGCAAATCTGGTGAATTGAGAGTGCAGAATGATGATTCTCCCTCCAGTAAGGGATGACTGACAATATAATGTTTCTTGCTGTGCACTTACTTATTTTGGAAGTCCTCACAGATGTTGTCACAGATTTATGACTCTAATCCTGTTAGATTAGGAGCAGAGTCTGTCAAGTCACAGTCCACAGTGCAGCCAAAATATCTGCCACATAAGAAAGTTTTTAAGGCACTTCCAGGTTCATTCCCTTCAGTTCCTAAATCTCAAAATGTAACTCATGTTTTTTCCCTATAAAGCTGATGTGAAATCCAAAATGGAAAAACAGTAGCTCCTGACCTTAGGGCTACGGTCAGGTATGCATCCACCAGGCACCAATTTTCTTCTGGTAAGGAAGCTGAGGTGATCTCTTTAGTGTCAAGCACCCACTACCCTGGGGTGAGAATGGGCCATTAGAATCAAGATGAAAAGATTCAATGCAGGAATTCAAGAAATCTGGAATGTGCAGTACACCAAAGAGAAGAAATTCTGATAAACAACTAAAGGGTGGTGATGCTGGTCATTTATGTGTGGGATGTACTTGTGTGAAAAACAGAACACAGATTGTAGAACTGATGTCAGATTACACCAACCACAAAATAAATTTAGTATCAGATGAAAAAAAAAAAAAAAAAAAAAAAACGTGGAAATCTGAGTGCCACAAGGGAGTATTCTAGGTTCCTTATTGTTTCTCCTCTACATAAATGACACTCACACCTCAGATGTTGCAGCAAAGACCATACTATTTGAAGATGGCACTAGTGTGATAATAGGTCAGCCAAAGCAAGTGCTCAAAACAATTATCGATCAAGTAATAAAAAATGTACACATTTGGTTCATTGCAGACTGGCTGACATTAAATGCAAATAAATCAAATTATATGCAGTTTGGGAAAATATGTCAAAGTGGCCATGCAGTTTGAGGCGCCATGTCACAGTGCGCGACCCCTCCCACCCAAGTTTCGAGTCCTCCCTCGTGTGTGTGTGTGTGTGTGTGTGTGTGTGTGTGTGTTAATGTAAATTTTTGTATGTTCCTTTTCCATAAATTGTTCCTCATAAATTTACGTGTACTTCTTTGTGAATAGCATGCTTTTTGTTGTGCCTGTATATGACTTAACATCTCCTTTATATGCAGAGTTGCACTCAATAATTTTTAATAATATTATTAAAGATTTCATACTACATACCAAAGACAACAGCAATACAATCACACGACAGATTAGAATAAAAATTTTCACCAATTATTCTTGCAAGTGAACTTCTCAGTGCACACTGAAGCCCCTGTAACTGAACATAATGATGCCGTTCAACAACAAAATGTACCACCTGATACAAAATGTGTTACTGTATGAGGGCATTTTAGCAATCCCTGATACAACTTCCTCTCTGATGTAACAGATCTATTTGCAAGCGGAGAACTCTACATGAGTACAGCAAAGGGGGTGAATTGTGGTACGTTCAATAGCTTCACCAATTATAGGGAAGCTCTGATAAGTTTCTGTAACATTATAGCTAAAGGCAACAGTCCTTAACTACAAATGGGTAGAAGGGTACAACTTCCAGGAGTCACAATTGTTCAAACAGTGCATGAAGAGTCACCTTTCCCTTCCCCCAATGATGAGGCGAGGAAAGTACAGATAAACAAAAATTGTGAGTTTTCTGGAAACATATGTGAATGGTATCTGGATATTGGTGATGTGACCAAGGTGGATGCTTTGTACCTTACTATGACACTCAGGAAGGGAAAGGTGCAGTCCTAATGAACTGCTGGATGTACTTCATACAAGGAGATTTGTTTCCGTATACTCACAAATTGATTACATATTTGGATGTTATAAGTCAGCATATGAGGAAGGAGCTTGCCTTATTGTCAGTTACTTTTTGCCAGTGTGAAAGCATATGGAATTGGTTAGTATGATATGTAGATCTCTGCACATTGCTAATTCTCATGTGGTAATTAATGCAAGATTTGCACCTAGGTCACTAAGCAGGCTCGAGTTCCTGACCTTGGGTGTGATTATCTGATGCCTGAAGCTGAATTGTCTCCATATTGCACTTATATGTTATGGCAATTACATTTGATACCTGTAGGATGGTAGATAACTCCACACACAATTTTGTCTAAGGGCAGAATATGGCAAAGGACGAGGTGTATAGAAGGCTTTCAAACCAATGAGACATCAACATGGCAGATTTGACAGACCCAACACATCAATATATGTCAACAATAAAGGCAGGAATAGTCAGACATACTATATTCAGAGAGTTATGGTTACAGTGAATACTGTGATTATGGTATTTACTTTAAAGTCTGGGTCACAGGGGCACACTTTACTATTATCGTAGTTACAATACAACCTAGCTATGATAACGGTGGATTCACAGAGGGCAATCATCCAATCATCTTGTATTAGATGATGTATCTACACTTGTGTTGTAGACACATTTTCCTCTACAAACAAAAATGAATACTTTTTTTAAAAAAATTGTATTCTGGAATCCACCTCTTGAAGTCATTTTGTCTCCCAGCCAAATCCTCCAATATAATTTTATATCCAGTCAGAAGTCGGTGGGCATGGCCAAACATAAACGTAGACTACTTTTTATCTTTTCACACACACTGGCAGATAATGTTCCATCCTGCTCCAACTAAAGATAAGGAACGTGTTATGGGCTGCTAGTGGACGTTATGCACCACTAGGTGATAAAAACTTGTGTCCATCAATATTCCAAAGGATTAAGTTTCCAATCCGACATTTGTCTTTGCAAAGATTATTTCACAAAACTCTTGGATTCAGTTCATGATAAAGTTTTTGGATTACACACCAAGACCAGCAACAACACAATCACATAACAGATTAGAATGGAAATTCTCCACAACTTCTGCGGCAAATGAATTTGTCAGTGCTCACCAAGGAAACAAAAAAATGAGCATAATAGTGACATTCATGAAACACAGGAAAAAACTGAAACAGTGAAATACTGTATGAGGTGCATTCTAGCAGTTCCTGACAAGTGGCATCCCTCTCCAGAATGTGATGTAAGAGATCTAGTTGCAAGGGCAGACGTACACGAGAGTTCAGTGAATAAGAGTCGACTGGAGTACCTTCAACACATTCATGAATTACAGGAAAGCTCTACATTTCTGTACCATTGTAGCTGGAGCCATAAAAATTCCTCCACACAAATGTTTAGAATGGGACAGCATCAGAGTCAAAATGGTTCCTTTAATGATGAGCTGTAGAAGGTATGGATACACAGACATTGTGAGTTTTCTGAAAACTTGTATGAGACAACATGGATTTGGCTAAGAATTTGTAGTATCAGACTCAGCTGTGCTGTCTTCTTGCACTTTTTGCAAGTAGCCTCTGTCCTCCTCTATCAAAGGATATGCAACCACAAAACTGATGACAATATTTAAGGTGCCACATTTTGGGGATACTTGGTGGCCATACCTCAGCTGTAGAGCCCTTGATCTTCTTTATCTAGCTTAATCTAGAAAAAACTAGTCTTTAATCTTTAGACATTATATAGTTTAATTTTAGACACTTGCAGGTTTGCTGATGGAAAAGGTCGTCCAAAGTTATAACTTTTCACACACAGTGTGTATGCTAGAATGCGACACTAATAAGTATACAGAAAGCAAGATATTTGTCTGATGTCTGCAATGTCACACTGATAAGGGAAAGAGTAGGCAAGGTTGCTGACTGAAAGCATAATTTATGATGTGCTATCATCACTATCTTAATTAAAAATAAAATATCATTATGGCATGCTAATATTAGTTTACAAGAAGTAAATTAATAACAAGGATTGCTGGCATAAATTATATGGATGAGAACTTTGAAGACTACGTAAATTTGATATAGAAGGTCACTCAGAAGATCAAGACAACATGAAATTGCACAAACACTTGTACTTATTTGCCAAGTATAAGTATGTATTACTCAACGTGGGTGGTGGTACACTGAGGAAGGAGGTTCTACAACAGTGCTGAGGCAAGGGAAGAATACTTATTATATATATCCCTAAAGGAAGGGGAAAAGTGTGATGAATTTGAAGATGTACATATGTGTGATGGTGAAACAGAGATGTAAGAGACATAAGATATGGGAACAAATCTGTCGAACTGGAGCCTGCAATTAGAGACCGTGGTGATAGACAAATACAGGCATGAAGAACTGACGGATTTACTGGGCAGGATTTCACTAGACTTTGCAAACCTGTATTATGGCCTTCCCTCTCTGGGCTGTGATGTAAGAGGTCTAGTTGCAGGGGGGGGATATACATGAGTAAAGCAAAGAGTGTTGATTGACGTATCTCCAACACATTAATGAATTACAGAAATGCCCTATCTAGATTTCTGAAAGATTCTACTTTGAGACAGGATAATCCACACTAATCCAAAGTGGTTCAAACAGTACATGAGGGGCTACCACTCCTTTCCCCTGTGGCGCCGATGAAATCGACACCAACATCGATATGCATTCATCTTTGGACTCTAAGCATTATCTTTGGCTGTTCCGCCATGTTCAGTTCAGTTCTTTGTGATCCTTGTATGTGCTGAGGTTAATAAATGAACTATTGCTAAATGGGTGTGATTATTGGTGCAACCAACCTGGTAATCCTCCTCACCCCTGATGATGAGGTGGAGAAGGTATGGATATAGAGACATTGTGAGTTACGTGCAAATATATGTGAATGGTACCCGGGTACAGTGAATGGACCAAACTGGAGTCCAATACATCCTGTTCTGAAAAGGAAAGGAGCAGTGCTAATGAACTGCTTAATGCACTTCAAAATGCACCTCGGATTTCTCAGAGGGTTTGCACAGAGAAGGTATAAGGTATGGTGTATGAAGGTCTAGACATGTTAAGGTAGGACAGGATAGCTGAGGTGGCAGCAATGAATGAAAATACTAAGCCAGGTGCTTCAATAAGGCAAACTGGTCTGTAGATGATATTAATAGGATAATAACTTCCATACATGATGGGTGTGGTATCCAATTATTATCATATGACCTGGTGGTTATTTGCAACCATAGTGTGGAGCACATATATTCCACAATGTAAAGAACCTGATGCTAGAGAGTATGTTCTAATTATAAGCAATGATGTATCAGGTTAGTCTCCACAAGTGGACAGGTTCACTCTGTCCTTGCACTATGACTAGGGAGCAACAAAAAGTTTTGGTTGTCTTAAGAACAGCATAAGATGGAGGGGTATTAAAGAAATATCAGCACAGAGGGTTTGCAATGATGTTGCAGAGAGAAATAAAGGCCTATTCCAGTGCTGGACTGATGCTGTTCATTCTCTCATGAATGTTGCTCCACTCCTATTCAGTGTCAGAGCGGCCAAGTGTTCACTCTACCTCTGTGAGGACGGTGCAGCACATACTACCAGACTAACAGCAATTCAATTTCATGAAGGCTGTTAAGGAGAAACAGCACGGATGGTGCACAATGACCTAACCTAATCCACATGCAAAAAATGAGCAGCAGAACTGGACAGAGCAAACACCATTGCATCTTCACCCAAATTTGTATTAGGCTCACAAGTATTTACCTTTCTATAGGTTTTTGCCAGGGCACACTGTGAGCATACACAGTTTGCTTCAGTCAAATTGATGACATATTTGGATCCTATTGATTGGCATTTGAGAAAGTAGCTTGGCTTGTTGTCAGTTACTTTGTGGCAGTGTGAAGGTGTGTTGAATTGTGTAGTTTTATATGCAGGTCTCTGCTCGATTCTGATACTAATATGCTAAGCATCACTTGATGTGGGGGTGGGGCAGTTCTTGACCTTTGGCAAGTTTCTGATGGCCAATGCCAAAGACTCTCCACAACATACTTGTATGTTGCATTTGTACTTCACACCTATAAGCCACCACACCATTACAAGCTATCTATTGTAATACTGGGATTGCAAAAGAATCTTTGCTATTATGAAATTTACATTACAATGTATCTTACTATTTATTAATAACCCTAGAAGTGTACATCCTTTAGTTTTTTGTTTGTTACTGAGCCTGTGTCACTGCATATACACTAGGCGCCACTAACAATGTAAATTCAGCGTTCAGAGAAATCTAGTGGAGGATGGACATTCAAAGCTGTGAGACACTGTCATTTAATTAATTTGACAGCACCGTGTAACTACCCATCATCGAGTGTGAAGTACATTTATGTGAAAATGGCATGGAGGAATGACATTTTACTAATGGGAGGTGCTGGACGGAATTGCTGTTAGAACAACTCAGTTATGAAAGTGACATTTTCGTGATGAAAGTGATTCTGAAGCTGATGTTGTGGACACTAGCAAAACTGATCAGTCTACCAAATCTTCAGACAATAATGAAGAAAATACAGTTGTCCACAGTAAGAATGGTCATTGTTTGAACACAGCTCTCCCTGATAGAAGAGGCCGGGCTATTGCCATACTACTGTAGTCCATATTCCAAGAGTGTGGAAATAATGAATGAATGGATTAATGAATAGGCCTAACTAGTAACACTTCAAAATACTCGTGTAATGTGTGCATTTCATAAATGAATAGCATCTTCATCTAATTAAACTGCAACTAAGGTCTACAGATCTGCAACACTTTTAGATTTCTTCACTGAAGAGCAGCCATCAAAGCTGCACGGTTTCCACAAGTATCCCCAAAATAAAACTTGCAAGCAGACGGCGTTTCCTAATATGGGCAAAAATCTTAAGTACTGATATCAACATCTTTTGCAATGAACTGTTTCTGGATGGAGAAAGCAAGCCAAATGGTACATGTATGTGATTCAGAACACTGATGTTATTTTATTTCATAAAAACGAAATACATTTGGTGACAAAAATACACATTTCCTTGGAGTCGCAAGATAGATTTAAAATACCTTTACTGACTTCAGGAATAATCTCAGAAAAAAATAGGACACTTGAAAGAAGTGTATAATGCAGAAAGGGTTGTGTAAACCAACAATATAGGTGACCGCCAATAAAGTGTTGGTTCTATTATGTCCATTACTGTCTGTTATAGCCCACTGCATTACAGCTATTATTTTACGGGTATGTGATTTTTCTTTTGAGAAATATTTGAGTGTCCACTGCTCGTGGTCTTGCGGTAGCGTTCTCGCTTCCCGAGAACGGGGTCCCGGGTTTGATTCCCGGCGGGGTCAGGGATTTTTCCTGCCTCGAGATGACTGGGTGTTGTTGTGTCGTCTTCATCATCATCATCATCATCATCATCCATCCCCGTTATGGTCGGAGGATGGCAATGGCAAGCCACCTCCACCAGGACCTTGCCTAGTAAGGCGGTGTAGGTCCCCCGCATCGTTCCCCTATGCTCCATCACGGAGTATGGGACTTCATCATCATCAATATTTGAGTACATAGCATACAAACCGCCAGCAACTGCCACAATTTTCTTCTTGTTATCGCCCATACTTTCTAATATATAAATTATTTTCTAAGTGTCAAAATGTACTAAATAAATAAATGTCTGTAAAATGCCACACTTTGCAACATAGTTGCAGTGAGACAGTTGCGATTTCTGAAATTCATTCCCGTAGCCTCTGGCCTGCCGAGGAGCACTGCAGTTCTGGGGCCGGGGATAAACTGCGAAAATCCACTGCTTTACTCCACACACAAACAGTCCGGCCTGCGGGTAGGTTGCTAACATACATCTGATGGGCAGGACCTGCACACTGACGGGAAATGAAGGGCTTCAGATCACCAGACCTGTTCCGTTAAGAGATACCTGCAGAAAAGGCTGGCAGTTTTAACCTGTCACGGAAATCCACTAGTGTGGCCAGCTATTCAGGAGTCACAGACAGCATGTTGATAAAATGGGACCATGGTGATCAATCTGTGCAACAGATAACTTGTGCACATAAGTTATCAATGATAATGAGGATAGGTAGCAACTAACTGTAAAGGTGATCGCTTAGCCATAGACAGATGCATAGAAAAGACAATCACACTCTCACAACTAAATTTCAACCATAGCCTTTGTCAGAAAATGTGAGCACACACACATTCATACAATCACTCAGACACAACACATGCACCCATGACCGCTGTCTCCAGCCACTGCGTCTACAGCCTCTGAGAATCAGATCCAAACAAACCACCCCTCACGCCTTCCTGCCCCTCGCCAGCAGCTGCTAGGCTAGAGGCAAGAAGTGGTGGTAGCACTGACTGCAAGCTGAGAGGAGTGGTAGGAAGGGGAGAAGCAGTAGGAATGAGAAAGTAGGGAAGCGGCACACATGCTCAGCTCACCCTGAGTTTATAGTTACTCTCGAGTTTTGGGTGCATTAATACTAATATTGATTGAAAAACTGCATGAGAGTTATAAAATAAAGTGATATAGAACATGAGAGTCCAATTTAATTACAAAATATTTCTCCAGCAAATATATGAGGGTCACTGTGACACTGACGTACACTTTGTGTGACAACTTCAGAGGTTTACACTACTAGGGTTACAGTTATAGTCATAGAGGACAATTATCTATTATTAGATGATCTATCTGCATTTACTTGGAAGAATATTTTCCCACTACCAACAAAAATGAATAAGAAAAAGAAATAAAAATAAAAAAAATGTATGGTTTCTTACTTCTACAGGAACCACTCAAAATGGGCTTCAGATGGCGTACGAATACGGATGTAGTATTTTTTGCCACTTCTCCTTGCACACTTTCACTGCAAAAAAAAGTGTCATAAATAAATAACATAATGATTAATAACCAATGCAAAATACAGCAGTACACTCATACATTGTCAAATACAAACACACACACATGTGTCTATGGTATGGATGTTACTGTACTACAACTGTGCTGTTTCTTGCAAGTACCTAGCAATGGGACGCAGTTTTGCATCGCTCTCACTGTAGTTTGACAGAGAGCACAGTGCAGTTACATACATCATCCATGAAACTATTGGAATCATTTCGGTCATCTTGAATCAAACCTACACACCTATTCCAAACGAAGAGCAGTGCAAAATGATAGCTCAGCATTTTTATTCGGTATGGAATTTGCCTAATTGCTGGGTTTGTTGGACAGGGAGCATATTGTGATCTGAAAAATTACGTAGGACAGTCTCAGGTAACTTCAGTTATAGACAGTGCAACTCCATAATAGTATTGTTGAAATGCAGTTATGCTGATCATTTGTTCATTATCATTGATACTTGTTATGCAGATAGAAATTGTGATGGAGGGATAATTTGTGGTTCAGCAACCAAACATTGGATTAAAAATGGAAGATTAAACTTGCCATTACCTTCAAGATTACAAGATGATGAAAATGAATACGTTTTCCCTTATTACTTTGTAGAAGATAAAGCATTTCCATTATTATGTTACTTGATGTGACTGTATCCACAAACGACTCTTCATAATGTGAAGAGAATTTATAATTACAGAGTAAGCAGAGGAAGAAAATCTATAGATGAGGCAGACCAGCTGATATAAGATCAATGTCACACAAAATATAAAAAAAAAAAAAACTTCTCTCATGGTAATTCTTTTCCATAAGATACGTAAAACTGAAGTCACAAGATAAAACTATCTGGTACATGACCGCTGGTCGACTAACAACGGTCGGTGAGTAATGCCGACCGTTGTTAGTCGAGCAGCGATCATGTACCAAATAGTTTTATCCTGTGACTTCGGTTTTACGTATCTTATGGAAAAGAATTACCATGAGAGCAGCTGGTTTTTACTTTGTGTGACAATGTAATTGCATCCTGTGAACTTGAAATGGCTCCAATGACAATGTGGAAAGTCCTGCGACCGAAGCTGTCTATGAAACCATTCAAATTGGAGCTAGTGCAGAAGCTCTATGACGATGAGAAAGACAAGCGTTTTGAGTTTTGTTCGCAGTTGCAACAATTGAATGAGGATGGGGATGGCATTGTTGATCGCTTAATTTTTAGCGACGAAGCCATTTTTCATACTAATGGGAAAGTGAACAGGCATAATTGTCGAATCTTGGGTACAAAGCATCCACACAAATGCATTGAATTTGAACAGGATTCCCCAAAGGAGTTTTCGCGCCTTGTCCCGAAAGTGTACGGGCCATTCTTCTTCGCCAAAAGCACTATCACCGCATAATCCTACTTGGACATGTTGCAACAATGGCTGATGCCTCAAATGCAAGCGGACTCTCCGTTCATCTTTCAGCAGGATGGGACTCCACCCATTTTAGTGGGTACCTGAACACGGGGCTGCTGCATCGGTGGATCGGCCGTGCTACAGAAGGGGACAGCTGTTTCATTTAATGGTCTCCCCAATCACCAGATCTCACTCCGAGTGACTTTTTTTCTGTGGGGACACATTAACCTTCACGCGCTCGCGCGGGCGGTGAAGTGACCGCCTTTTTGCAATTTCGCGCCATACTTACTCCACAAAGGTAACGAGGCGGCGGGAGGGACATATATTCTCTAGTTGCACCATTTTCCGACAGATGCTGCTCAAAGTTCGTACAAGTTGCACCTCTCTGCCTCTCAGGACAAGTTCAAATAGGTCCGAACACGTTCGGGGGTCAGAGTACCGCCTTGCGAGCGCTTACGAGACTTTGTTCTACTCGTCTACTTCGGAATGTAAGTATTTCTTTTTGTAATTCCCCTAAAATTCCTCAATTTTATAGACTCTCCAGTTCTCTAGTGAATGTGAATGTGCATGTGCTCCAGAATTTCAACATCAAGAAAAACACAAAGGTAGCCTGCATGTATATTTTTCCGCTTACTTGACTTGGCAGGAATAAATTCGTTACGCATTTTTCAATTCAACACAGGTAATATGAAAGAAAAAAAACGAGAAGACAATTCTTACATGCGTTATCTTTGGAACTGATGAGTGAAAACCTGAAAGAAAGAGCTAAATTGAAGCATTTACCAAAAGATTTGTTAGTGTTTTTGGAAAATTACAGAGAGAGTGACGTAGTTTATCCAGCTGTATCAACCCCTACAAGGAGAGGAATATGTTATTTGTGTGGCTCAAAAAAGAATATAAAAACAAAGGGAGAATGCGGTGAATGTGGAAGAGTCGTCTGTCTACGACATTTAACCACGACAGTTACGTGCAATAATTACTGTCAGTCTCAAAACGAAAATGAAATGGATACAGACTGATCAGCATTTTTCATCTGACAGAAATGTTTGTGACGTTTTCAATCAAAAATTCTTTTTCAAAGCAAAATTGGCTTTTCTTGTGACGAGTTAAGACAGTGAATAATTCTACTCTTAAGTATTACATTATATAGTCCCAAAACATTACAATTTTAAAAAAATGTTCTTATATTTCATTTGGGTATTTGGCTTCCTTTTTGTATTCCGTTGTATATTTTATTGTTAAATAAATAATTTTGATTACAAATGTGTTTGCAATATTGTGTGAAATATCCTATGTCGATATTTTATGGAAATGTGACCTTTAAAAACGGAAAACCTCAAGAGATGGATGAAAACTCTCGGGCGGTCGGCCGACGCTCGCGTGACTATTTCTAGCGCGAGCACATGAAGGTTATTAAGATCTGGTGTAGGTACCGCCTCTACCACATGATGTAACACAGCTCCGGGAAAGAATACGGGAAGCGACTTCCACAATCGATGATGCCATGCTAGGACGGGTATGGGAAGAATTCGATTATGGGTCACTCATGGTTCGCATATAGAATGTTTGTAAAGAAAAAAAAAAAAAACTTTCAGAGTTTCTCTTCAAAACGCAACATGTACGACATCTGTACAATGTTTAGTTCTTGTGCAATAAATAATTGTAAGTATTTCCGGACTTTATGTACACCCTGTACGAATACGATGGCTTTTAACCCTTGTGCGGGCGCGCCATTTTTTATAACACGAGCTGGGGCGTGGGGTACTTTGTACACATGTAAAAAAATACCTTTCTTACCAGGGTAAACATGTATGAGCAAAATCACAGTTTAATATTAGTTAAATTAAACGACGATAAAACAAACTTGCATTGTATGAGCTAAATAACTGTTTCATTATATAATAATAATAAAATAAACATTCATTATAGCAATCTGTTGCCGCATACAGATATTACCTCACAGTAATGAGCCACTCGAAGCATTAAATAGCTCAGTTGTATCGGATCCCAGCCAACCGCTTATTTGATTGCTGATTATCACGTAGTCAACTGCGTTACGTGGGATTACGCTGCTAGCTCGGAATGTGGTTCATTTTCTTTCACGTCCGTAAATTTTTTCTCACCTAGCTAGCCGTTTATTTTGTATTACTGCTGGTCACTTCGACGTATGACAACACAAATTATCGCTGTGTTAGCTGAAGCAAATACGAAGGGTTAGGTACGGGCTCGCAGTTGTAAGATAACAATGGAATAGTACAAGACAATGTTCTTTGTGGTTGGAGCACTTTAACCACAGAGCGCCCGCTCGACGGTTAAATATGCCTTTGAAAATAATGTATAGTCTAAAAGTGTAAGGCAGCTCTAGTCAATTAACAGTGTAGCTAAGACAATCTGAAACTTTTGGAGCAGTTTGTGCTCGCCAGCCGGCCGGAGTGGCCGTGCGGTTCTGGGCGCTACAGTCTGGAACAGCGCGACCGCTACGGTCGCAGGTTCGAATCCTGCCTCGGGTATCGATGTGTGTGATGTCGTTAGGTTAGTTAGGTTTAAGCAGTTCTAAGTTCTAGGGGACTGATGACCTCAGAAGTTAAGTCCCATAGTGCTCAGAGCCATTCGAGCCATTTTTCTGTGCTCGCCCCGCCTCTATTATCGAGTTCGACACCTTTATTGTTGTTCAGAAAAATAACAAATGACTCGGGACATTAACAAGCTCCCCACATTTAATCTTCCCACAATACCCGGACTATGATGTTACAGACCTCAGACGGCAGCGATTCCGCAGGAAGTGGACTGACACGGCGTGTTCAGCTAATCACCAATGAAGAGAATGAATGCACTGGCCAAATAGCTTTTGTGTGCAAATATGTGTTGTTAAATTACAACGTTTAATTTATGAAGATCGGTCCAGTTTATCTTTAACATTAGAAGGTCGGCCGCTGGTGACCCAGCGGTTCTGGCGCTACAGTCTGGAACCGCGCTATCGCTACGGTCGCAGGTTCGAATCCTGCCTCGGGCATGGATGTGTGTGTTGTTCTTAGGTTAGTTAGGTTTAAGTAGTTCTAAGTTCTAGGGGACTTATGACCTCAGCAGTTGAGTCCCATAGTGCTCAGAGCCATTTGAACCATTTAACATTAGAAGTTTACTGAAATTCGAATCAGGGAATGAAATAATGCGGTCTTCAGCCCTAAAGCAGAAATTTTATATTTACAGTCGGATTTACGTTCACTGAACCATAAGTAACACATCTATTGATGACGTCTATCATTACTTGCGCAGACGCAAATTTTCATATTCAGAGGATCACAAAATATGCAGTTAAGCAATCGTTCATACTCAAAACTTAGGAATTGTATAAAGTTTTGATAAAACGAAAACTGAATGAATTAACAGCAGTGCGCGACGCAGTAATGATGATGAAACGTATCCTCAGTACAATCGTTCGTGTTACGAAGTTTGAGGACGACTGAAGAACGGTATACAACCCGTCGGCTTTGACCAATGACGTCAGAATTTGCCAGAGATAATTTGTTCTGCAGATTTAACAGCTGGCCGTTGTGGCCGAGCGGTTCTAAGCGCTTCACTCCGGAACCGCGCTGCTGCTATGCTCGCAGGTTCGAATCCTGCCTCGGGCATGGATGTGTGTGGTGTCCTTACGTTAGTTAGGTTTAAGTAGTTCTAAGTCTAGGGGACTGATGACCTCAGATGTAAAGTCCCATAGTGTTCAGAGCCATTTGAACCATTTTTGAACAGATTTAACAGCAGTCGTTTCTCTCTCCCTACAACAGATTTTATGGCTGACCAATAACCTTCTATACACAAGCCCCAGTTGATGATAATCTGAATTCAATTATAATTAACAATAAGATGCTGAAAACCCCTATTCCCCAAATCCCTATGTGAAGAAAACCCATCGGTAATAAGTGCGGAACCCTCTGCAACATGATGTTTAATTAATTTCACAAAAACTTCCTTCGTTCGATTAGGAACTACTTTAAAAACTACATCGTCTCATTTTGGAACTGAAATTACAGCCTCCCCAAACCCGTAATCCTACGCAGGTTCCTCCTCTATTGTACTTGGTTTTTCCAAGATGCGACTCATCTATTTGGACTATAACGCCCGGCCCCCTACGCTTTATATATTCCCCACAAACTTCCCTACAAAACGAGTACCAGTCTACAACGGTACACTCACTCACACGACATTCATGCACACACAGCATACCTCAAACACCAACAGTATGTAATTTTTATGATATCCCTAAAGGCCAGCTCAGATTTCTCGAACCATTTTCCTCGTCTAATTGAGCGCCATAGTCGATCCTTGCTACACTTCCATACGAATAAGTCGCGAGTACGACGAGCAGACACACTTATCAGGCGTGTATGTTCGCCGCACTCATGACAGCGAACGTAATCGGCAACAAGACATTTGTAAAAATCGAATGGTTGCCATCATGTCTACGCCTATAGCCTCTTTTAAGTCATGCATATTCATTGTAATAGATAAACTCATACCTACAAACGAAAATGAAAAGCTAAAAAAAAATGGTTCAAATGGCTCTGAGCACTATGGGGCTCAACTGCTGAGGTCATCAGTCCCCTAGAACTTAGAACTAGTTAAACCTAACTAACCTAAGGACATCACACACATCCATGCCCGAGGCAGGATTCGAACCTGCGACCGTAGCGGTCTTGCGGTTCCAGACTGCAGCGCCTTTAACCGCACGGCCACTTCGGCCGGCGAAAAGCTAAAAATTCTTCTAAAATATAAATAAAAGTATTCGTCCAAATTATCTCAAACTCACTAAGAATGAAATTAAGTACCGAATGAATTGGAAACAACCAATTATTTAAATCAATGCACACGAAAAATTTTTTTCGCAATGTCTAACGCTGTCTTTTAAAGCCACATTTTTTAAAATGTACAATGATGCCGTTTATCCACAGCAGGCAACCCATTTATTACCTATGGCTCTAAAGTAAACACATAATATCTATGAGTAACCTATGACGTCATTGGTCAAAGCCGACAGGTAGTATCCAGTTTTTCAGTAGACCCATCCTTGTACTTTCTGTGGCCAAACAGAATTCTCCTTTTATTCTCTCACGAGGCATCGCTATTGTCACCAATGCACTGTGGCACTTCGGAACTTCCAGTGCCTCTCCGAACCACAGAAATTTACTGCACAAAATTTCGCTGCATCCTCTTCCGCTAGCTGCTACTTTACACTACAGTACATATTTCTTAGCGCCCGCTGCTGTTGCCATAGAACCGTCGCACTCCAAAGAGTTTGTTTTATCCACTCACATTTTCAGTGACTCAATATAATATTTTTTAAAATTTATTAGACATCAGTTACATACCAGTCAAATGGCTCTAAGCACTATGGGACTTAACACCCGAGGTCATCAGTCCTACATACCAGTCATTTCAGTGTAATAACACATAGATTACGTACACAGAATCGCCTTTTCTTGGCATAATTTATATATAACGTCCGTTGTGGGATTAGCCTACTCTGCGCAAGCCTGGGTCATGATATGTGTGAACACTGTGAAGACGCTCTACTAAACAGATGCAGTTCTGAGTTATGAGACGTGTAGGTCGTGAATGCTATGAGTTTCGTTTGCTGAGAGATCTGCTACGCTTTTTCAACTATTTCTCTACAGGGTGTTCCGAAATTCCCATTACAAACTTCTAGGACTTGTCGAGGCGAGTGAGCACATAATATTTTTAATAGGAACCCATGTGCGTTTGAAAACATGTTTACTAGGTAGGTATGCAACAGGGTAGTCATGGTGGGGGTTACTTACATCGGATCGGCTGACGTCTATCCTATCTCTCTGGCCTGGTTCGGGCCTACTTCGCCTGTCTGTGAGTGTTAGAGCACCACGATCGAGTAAACGTTTGCAGAATACGACAACGTCATCCTTCGGTATGGTGAAGCTCACGGTAATGGAAGAGCTCCTCGTCGTCTTTATCAAGATCGTTCTCCACAACGTCCGATACCATCGCATACCCTTTACATCACAATTACGCAACAACTTCACCCAAGCGTGACTGTGTTGCTCCAAAGAGACACCGCTCTCCCGAATTGGAGGAGGCCGTATTGTAGCATACTGAAGAGAACTCGTCAACGAGTACACAAGCAATTTCTTTGGCTATAAATGAGTGGAATTGTAAAACAAGTGATGTACTGGGTCACGCCTAATCAATTACTTGTAAAGGTAGTTGTGTTACAAAATGGTTCAAATGGCTCTGAGCACTATGGGACTTAATATCTGAGGTCATCAGTCCTCTTAAAACCAACGAACTAACTAACCTAAGGACATAACACACGTCCATGCCTAAGGCAGGACTCGAAGCTGCGACCGTAGCAATCGCGCGGTTCTGGACTGAAACGCCTAGAAGCGCGAGACCACCGCGGCCGGCAGTTGTGTTACCATCACGTTTACAGTCGTTTTACTACAGAAACGGTACATTTCTGGACATGGGTTCCAATTCAGTATATTATCTCCTCTCTCCTCTCTACGAGGACCGCGGCCGGCAGTTGTGTTACCATCACGTTTTCAGTCGTTTTACTACAGAAACGGTACATTTCCGGACATGGGTTCCAATTCAGTATATTATCTCCTCTCTCCTCTCTCCTCTCTACGAGTCCTAGAAGGCTGTAACGTGAATTTCCGAAGCCCCTCTATATGTCCACAGAATGCTGGTTCAAAAATGGTTCAAATGGCTCTGAGCACTATGGGACTTAACATCTCAGGTCATCAGTCCCCTAGTACTTAGAAGTATTTAAATCTAACTAACCTAAGGACATCACACACATCCATGCCCGAGGCAGGATTCGAACCTGCGACCGTAGCGGTCGCGCGGTTCCAGACTGAAGCGCCTAGAACCGCTCGGCCACCAGCGGCCGGCTACAGAATGCTGGTCTATTTATAAATGTGGGTTTTCTGACTGATATGTTCTAATAGAAACGAAATTTAAATATAACATAAGAGAATTAAACAACATTGTAAACATGTTACTAATCAGTATTGTGTTATCTACCAGAAATGCCTGTTACTATTAATTCAATACTTTTCGGAAGCAAGAGAAGTGTTTTGTCTAAGATGTTCAAACAGTTACCTTTCCAGCGGAGATAAAATGTTCTAATGTGTGTGAAATCTTATGGGACTTAACTGCTAAGGTCATCAGTCCCTAAGCTTACACACTACTTAACCTAAATTATCCTAAGGACAAACGCACACGCCCATGCCCGAGGGAGGACTCGAACCTCCCCCGGGACCAGCTCCAGCGGAGATAAAAACTACAGCACAACGTTCTGGTTCTCAACAGACGTAGTCACACATCGTGAACAGTTGAAAGTAGTTCCAAGGTAAGATACCTTCCAAGGTATTTGTAATCTATGCTAAGGATTTCAGGGAGGAAGATATGATAAACTATTTGTGGGGGCCCACAATGCAAAATATGTCTTTTATCGGCATCATTAAGCAGCTACACTGCTATGTGAATTGTTCATATTATACATCATTCATGATGCCCCCACTTCGGCGTATTGCCATCGTCAGGTGCTCTGCAAATACATAAGTAAGCGATGGTCTTAATACGATGGTCTTGTTACCATTTTTATTCTTATTATTAAGTATTTCAGCAAGTTCCCCATATCGGCATATGATACTGAAATCCTGGTAATTGGGACCAGCAGTGCAAAATATGTTTTTTCATGACACGGTTAATAAACTTTGGTGCCTTTGAAGACAGCTAAGAAACGAGCAGAAATCCTGAGAGTTCGACCAAAATTAAGAGATGGCACTATACAAAGATTTTCGTCAGTCTACCTCATTATTTAACCAAACAATTTAAATCTGACTCTACAAAAGATCCAAATGAAAGAAGACTGAATCAAGAAGAAGATCCTCGTAAGAGAAATAGAGAGTGGCTTGCAAAATTTCAGAATGAGGAGGTCCTTAGTCTTACTTGATGATGCTGATTGCTTGAACTGAGCTCACAAACTTTGGCAAAGCGCTTCCGAGCTTGACCTCTGTACGAGGGCACTGTTGTGTCATCTTCAGCCTCTCCCATTCATCACTGTGGATCGCAGTGAGACATCACTGATCTCTGTGGTGTCGACGTGTTTTGGTTTCCAACTTAGGTGTAGTGCCCTGATCTTTGGATGGTACCATACAAGCTGTATTTGCAAAATTAAACGAAACAGAAGTTTACCTTTGCATCATGCACTCATATGATCCCAAACGACTTTTATATTTAGTCTCCACTACTATCAATGTACTCTTCACTTTAGTGTATTTTATTAAGAAGTGCTTCTTCATTTGACATTTTGCAATAAAAAGGAGCACGTGGTACTTCATTAAAGTGTGTTTTGACAATGAGCAAGTTGTTCACTGTTTCAACTCTGATACTTCTTTTTCAGTGGTCATGAAGTGTTCACTAAGGAAACACCCATACATTCTGCAGTTTCTCCACTACCAGTGATAAAATGATACTCAATTTTTCCGTTTGCTGTCAAAATTACACTTTCATTTTGCCATGATGAAACACTGACTGCATACATTTAGATTTGTCATGTATCCACTAAAACTTGTCCAGACTGCTTACCACAACGGAAGCGTAAATTCTTGCCATCCAAACCAATCGAAAATTTAAATTACCATGAATTGGAACTACTACCAGTACAAAAAAATTAAGTAAACGAAGATTGTAGAGCAAGTTGCACAAGTGGTACTTCATAGTGTATGTGCCACTGCAGTGAATTAATAGTGCAAAATACTTTAAGCCAAGCGAAATCACAAAAAAGTGGGACATTTGAAGGTCTAAGAAAAAAGCTTTTGGGACAGTGGGAAATTTTGGGGATAAAAACAAAACATCAAATTCAAATGGCTCTGAGCACTATGGAACTTAACTTCTGAGGTCATCAGTCCCCTAGAACTCAGAACTACGTAAACCTAACTAACCTAAGGACATCACACACATCCATGCCCGAGGCAGGATTCGAACCTGCGACCGTAGCAGTCGCGCGGTTCCAGACTGAAGCGCCTAGAACCGCTCGGCCACTCCGGCCGGCAACGGAACTTTCCCAGAAAAAGTGGAAGAAGGGACACCCCAACGCAGCTACAAACAAAATTTAGATAGTCACTGATTGTACAGGGTGTACATAAAGTCTGGGAACACTTTCAATTATTTATTGCACAAGAACCAAACATTGTACAGATATCATACATATGCCATTTTTAAGAAAAGCCCTGAAATGTGTATCGCCACAGCATAGTTTGGTAATTTGCCGACAGTCAGCGCTAGTCGCAAACATGGCGAGTTCAGGTGTGGAGCGAGCTTTGTGTGTGTCAGAGTTCGACAAAAAGAAGTGCGCTGCAGCTGTTCAACGGATGTTTACAACCCAGTGCGGTAAGAAGCCACCAACATGGAAGGCCATTTACCACTGGCACAACAAATTTGTTACGACGGGTTGCTTGTGCCCAGCAGAGAAAAGCATATGTTCCAGTGTGAGTGAAGTGAATATGGAGCATGTACGAGAGACATTCATAAAGAGCCCAAGGATATCGGTGTGTCGTGCACCTCGTGAACTCGAAATGGCTCCAATGACAGTGTGGAAAGTCCTGCGACAGAAGCTCTCTATGAAACCATTCAAATTGAAGCTAGTGCAGAAGCTCAATGACGACGACACAGACAAGTGTTTTGAGTTTTGTTCACAGTTGCAACAACTGAATGAGGATGGGGATGGAAATTGTTGATCGCTTAATTTTTAGCGACGAAGCCACATTTCACACTAATGGGAAAGTGAACAGGCATAATTATCGAATCCGGGGTACAAAGCATCCACACAAATACATTGAATTTGAGCGGGATTCCCCAAAGGTAAATGTTTTTTGTGCCTTGTCATGTCGAAAACTGCACAGGCCGTTCTTCTTCACCAAGAGCACTGTCATTGCATATTCCTACTTGGACTTGTTGCAGCAATGGCTGATACCTCAAACGCAATCAGACTCTCCGTTCATCTTTCAGCAGTAGGGGTTCACTCCAGTTTCATCGTGAAGTTCGTGGGTACCTGAACACTGAGCTGCCGCATCGATGAATTGGCCATGCCACAGAAGGGGACAGCTGTTTCATGAAATGGTTCAAATGTTCAAATGTGTGTGAAATCTTATGGGACTTAACTGCTAAGGTCATCAGTCCCTAAGCTTACACACTACTTAATCTAAATTATCCTAAGGACAAACACACACACCCATGCCCGAAGGAGGACTCGAACCTCCACCGGGACCATCCACACAGTCCATGACTGCAGCACCTCTAGACCGCTCGGCCAATCCCGCGCGGCTCATGAAATGGTCTCCCCGATCGCCAGATCTCACTCCGTGTGACTTTTTTCTGTGGGGACACATTAGGGATCTGGTGTATGTACCGCCTCTACCACGTAGCAGAGCTCCGGGAGAGAATACGGAAAGCAACTGCCACAGTCGATGATGCCATACTGGGACGCGTATGGGAAGACGTATTGACGTCTGTCGGGTCACTCATGGTTCGCATATCGAATGTAAAAAACAACAACAGAGTTTCGCTTTAAGATGTAATATGTATCACATCTGTACAATGTTTAGTTCTTGTGCAATAAATAACTGAAACTGTTCCCGGACTTTCGGACTTTATGCACACCCGGTATATCCCTTTTAAATTCAATGACTACAAGTAAATGGTGAGCATCTCTGAATAATATAATAAAATATACCCTGAGATGACAAAAGTCATGGGATACCACCGAATGTTGTAAAATGGCTCCGAGCACAATGGGACTTAAATCTGAGGTCATCAGTCCCCTAGACTTAGAACTACTTAAACCTGACTAACCTAAGGACATCACACACATCCATGCCCGAGGCAGGATTCGAACCTGCGACCGTTGCAGCAGTGCAGTTCTGGACTAAAGCGCCTATAACCACTCTGAATGTTGTATCAGACCACCTTTTGCCTAGCGCAGTGCAGCAGTTTGACTCGGCATGGCCTCAACAAATCGTTGGAAGTCCCTTGCGCCGGCCGGAGTGGCCGAGCGGTTCTAGGCGCTACAGTCTGGAACCGCACGACCGCTACGGTCTCAGGTTCGAATCCTACCTCGGACATGGATGTGTGTGATGTCCTTAGGTTAGTTAGGTTTAAGTAGTTCTAAGTTCTAGGGGACTGATGACCTCAGAAGTTAAGTCCCACAATGCTCAGAGCCATTTGAACCATTTTGAAGTCCCCTGCAGAAATATTGAGCCATGCTACCACTGTAGCCGCCAATAATTGCGAAAGTATTGCCAGTGGTGGCTTTTGTGCACAAACCGACCTCTCGATTACGTCCCATAAATGTTCACAGTGCTGGTCGATCAGCATGGCCAAATCATGCGCTCAGGTTGTCGAGAATGTTCAATCAAACCAATCGTCAAGTGGTGATATGGCGCACTGTTATTCGTGAGAAGTCCATCATCGTTTAGAAACGTGACGTCCATGAATGGCTGCAAATGGTCTCGTAGTAACCGAACAGCCAGAGGATGCAGTCCATTTCATGTAAATGCAAGCCACACCATTATGGAAACACCAGCCCAGCCAACTTTTATCTCTTACCAACTTAAATCGGGACTCATCTGAGCAGGCCACAGTTTTCCAGTCGTCCAGGGTCCAACCAGTATGGTCACGAACCCTGGAGAGGCGCTCCAGGCAACGTCCTGCTGTTATCAAAGGCACTAGCATCGATCGTCTGCTGTCATAGGCCATTAACGCCAAGTCGACAACCCTACGCAAACGCTGTTACTCTCGGCCGTTAAGTGAAGGCCATTGGCTACTATGTTGTCCGTGGTGAGTGGTAAACCCTGAAATGGAATGTGATATTGTCGGCACGCTCTTGAAACTGTGGATCTCGGAATATTTAATTCTCTAAGGATTTCCGAAATGGAATGCCCCATGGGTCTATCTCCAACTAACGTTCCACATTGAAAGTCTGTTAACTACCGTTTGTCTGTTGCATCCTTGAGCGCCCGGTTCGCGACGTACGTCTAGCGGTTGATGACGTCAGCGGTCCGACATTACAGGTTGCGAAGCAACTCAAATCGCTTGATACGGGCAAGTCTTCAGGTCCACATTGTATACCTATTAGGTTCCTTTCAGATTACGCTGATACAAAAGCTCCCTACTTAGCAATCATATACAACCGCTCGCTCACCGATAGATCTGTACCTACAGATTGGAAAATTGCACAGGTCGCACCAGTGTTTAAGAAGGGTAGTAGGAGTAATCCATCGAAGAACAGACCTATACCATTGACGTCGGTTTGCAGCAGGGTTTTGGAGCATATACTGTATTCAAACATTATGAATCACCTCGAAGGGAACGATCTATTGATACGTAAACAGAATGGTTTCACAAAACATCATTCTTGTGCAACGCAGCTAGCTCTTTATTCGCACGAAGTAATGGCCGCTACCGACAGGGGATCTCAAGTTGATTCCGTATTTCTAGATTTCCGGAAAGCTTTTGACACCGTTCCTCACAAGCGACTTCTAATCAAGCTGCGGGCCTACGGGGTATCGTCTCAGTTGTGCTACTGGATTCGTGATTTCCTGTCAGGAAGGTCGCAGTTCGTAGTAATAGACGGCGAATCGTCGAGTAAAACTGAAGTGATATCAGGTGTTCCCCAGGGAAGCGTCCTGGGACCTCTGCTGTTCCTCATCTATATAAATGACCTGGGTGACCATTTGAGCAGTTCTCTTAGGTTGTTCGCAGATGATGCTGCAATTTACCGTCTAGTAAGGTCATCCGAAGACCAGTATCAGTTGCAAAGCGATTTAGAAAAGATTCCTATATGGTGTGGCAGGTGGCAGTTGACGCTAAATAACGAAAAGTGTGAGGTGATCCACACGAGTTCCAAAAGAAATCCGTTGGAATTCGATTACTCGATAAATAGTACAATTCTCAAGGCTGTCAATTCAACTAAGTACCTGGGTGTTAAAATTACGAACGACTTTAGTTGGAAAGACCACATAGATAATATTGTGGGGAAGGCGAGCCAAAGGTTGCGTTTCATTGACAGGACACTTAGAAGATGCAACAAGTCCACTAAAGAGACAGCTTACACTACACTCGTTCGTCCTCTGTTAGAATATTGCTGCGCAGTGTGGGATCCTTACCAGGTGGGATTGACGGAGGACATCGAAAGGGTGCAAAAAAAAGGGCAGCTCGTTTTGTATTATCACGTAATAGGGGAGAGAGTGTGGCAGATATGATACGCGAGTTGGGATGGAAGTCATTAAAGCAAAGACGTTTTTCGTCGCGGCTAGATCCATTTACGAAATTTCAGTCACCAACTTTCTCTTCCGAATTCGAAAATATTTTGTTGAGCCTACATAGGTAGGGATGATCATCAAAATAAAAAAAGAGAAAACAGAGCTCGAACAGAAAGGTTTAGATGTTCGTTTTCCCCGCGCGCTGTTCGGGAGTGGAATGGTAGAGAGATAGTATGATTGTGGTTCGATGAACCCCCTGCCAAGCACTTAAATGTGAACTGCAGAGTAATCATGTAGATGTAGATTAAGGCAGCAAAGTTAAAGTTCTTATACATTGCAGCACAGGAGACTCAAAGTAAATGATGGTAATTTAGGGTAGTAATTATCATTTTTCAACAGAAGTAATAGTATGAAGTTGATCAGCATTAAAAGTAGATGCATTTGGCGATATTTGTAATTTAATTTGAGTAATTTGATTTTTAACGAAAAAAGTTGTTATCCCGTACGCGCGCGTGGAATTGATCCGAAGACCCGAACCAGCCCTGGTTATGTTTATAATAATATGTCATTTACATTGTATACAAGTTCTTGTAGAAAAGTTAGTAATGATGAAAAAATACATGTATGGATGAAAGGACTTGGTGTACTTACTGAGAATGTAACTGTAACTGGAGATATTACGTTGTACTATAATTATTAATAAAGTGTCATCCGTGACCTCTGTAACCGCTAGATGCACATCGCGAACCGGGGGCTCAAGGACGCAACAGTTTGAAAAAAATTCGAAATCACAGTGCCGCTCTGCCCGCTGGGCGCCTAGTGAGTCGGTGACGCAACCCGCCCGACCAGGGTACGTGCACTGCTAGTACACTCCTGGAAATGGAAAAAAGAACACATTGACACCGGTGTGTCAGACCCACCATACTTGCTCCGGACACTGCGAGAGGGCTGTACAAGCAATGATCACACGCACGGCACAGCGGACACACCAGGAACCGCGGTGTTGGCCGTCGAATGGCGCTAGCTGCGCAGCATTTGTGCACCGCCGCCGTCAGTGTCAGCCAGTTTGCCGTGGCATACGGAGCTCCATCGCAGTCTTTAACACAGGTAGCATGCCGCGACAGCGTGGACGTGAACCGTATGTGCAGTTGACGGACTTTGAGCGAGGGCGTATAGTGGGCATGCGGGAGGCCGGCTGGACGTACCGCCGAATTCCTCAACACGTGGGGCGTGAGGTCTCCACAGTACATCGATGTTGTCGCCAGTGGTAGGCGGAAGGTGCACGTGCCCGTCGACCTGGGACCGGACCGCAGCGACGCACGGATGCACGCCAAGACCGTAGGATCCTACGCAGTGCCGTAGGGGACCGCACCGCCACTTCCCAGCAAATTAGGGATACTGTTGCTCCTGGGGTATCGGCGAGGACCATTCGCAACCGTCTCCATGAAGCTGGGCTACGGTCCCGCACACCGTTAGGCCGTCTTCCGCTCACGCCCCAACATCGTGCAGCCCGCCTCCAGTGGTGTCGCATCAGGCGTGAATGGAGGGACGAATGGAGACGTGTCGTCTTCAGCGATGAGAGTCGCTTCTGCCTTGGTGCCAATGATGGTCGTATGCGTGTTTGGCGCCGTGCAGGTGAGCGCCACAATCAGGACTGCATACGACCGAGGCACACAGGGCCAACACCCGGCATCATGGTGTGGGGAGCGATCTCCTACACTGGCCGTACACCACTGGTGAACGTCGAGGGGACACTGAATAGTGCACGGTACATCCAAACCGTCATCGAACCCATCGTTCTACCATTCCTAGACCGGCAAGGGAACTTGCTGTTCCAACAAGACAATGCACGTCCGCATGTATCCCGTGCCACCCAACGTGCTCTAGAAGGTGTAAGTCAACTACCCTGGCCAGCAAGATCTCCGGATCTGTCCCCCATTGAGCATGTTTGGGACTGGATGAAGCGTCGTCTCACGCGGTCTGCACGTCCAGCACGAACGCTGGTCCAACTGAGGCGCCAGGTGGAAATGGCATGGCAATCCGTTCCACAGGACTACATCCAGCATCTGTACGATCGTCTCCATGGGAGAATAGCAGCCTGCATTGCTGCGAAAGGTGGATATACACTGTACTAGTGCCGACATTGTGCATGCTCTGTTGCCTGTGTCTATGTGCCTGTGGTTCTGTCAGTGTGATCATGTGATGTATCTGACCCCAGGAATGTGTCAATAAAGTTTCCCCTTCCTGGGACAATGAATTCACGGTGTTCTTATTTCAATTTCCAGGAGTGTATTTCTACAGCGCGCGTGCGGGATAACTCCCGCCTGCTGCTGCCTGCAGAGTCGAAGTCCGTTATCAGCGCGTTACGTAACCATAATCACGTTGGAAAACTTTTCACACAGCTCCGCCAATGTAGTGTACTTTTATACCCTGTGTACGCGGTACTACCGGTATCTGTATCTGTGCATATCGCTATCCCATGACTTTTGTTTCCTCAGTGTACAGTGATAATAATATAACAGAACTTCATTCAGTGCAACAGAAAAAGGGAAACTCAAAGATGACTAGGATGGAAGCACACTGCGGAGCCAAAAACTACGAGGGTAAACCCAAAAGTAAGGTCTCCTTTTTTTTTTGTAAGTACATAGACCTGTTTATTTCTACAATGGTTTACATCAGCTTACAGCTTGAACATTTAGCTATTTTTCGGGATAATCACCATTTCTGTCGATTCATATTTCTAGACGCTGTGGCAGTTTTCGTATGCCCATGTCATACCACCTCGCCGCCATGCTGTTCAGAGAGTTATGAACCTCTTCTTTCACCTCGTCGTCGGAGATGAATCGCTGGGACCACAATTAACGTTAACAGGTGCTCTGAGACTCTGAAAAAACTCAAACGGGCAACTCAGAACCGGAGAAGAGGAATTTTGAGCAAGGGCGTACACCTTCTCCATGACAACGCTCGCCCACACATCGCTCGGCAAACCGTTGCTCTCCTGCAACAGTTTCGGTGGAACATAATCACCCACCCACTCTATAGTCCTGACTTGGCGCCCAGTGACTATCACCTGTTCCCTAGGTTAAAAGTACATATTCTCGGAAAGCGATTCAGCTCCTTCGACGAGGTGAAAGAAGAGGTTCGTAACTTTCTGAACAGCATGGCGACGAGCTGGTATGACATGGGCATACAAAAACTGCTACAGCGTCTACAAAAATGAATCGACAGAAAGGGTGATTATGTCAAAAAATAGCTAAATGTTCAATCTGTAAACTGATGTAAACCGTTGTAGAAATAAACAGGTCTATGTACTTATAAAAAAAGTAGGAAACCTTACTTTTGGGATTACCCTCGTATGAAAAAGTGGATAAACTTGCAAAAGAAGCAATGAGAACAGTGATACATTGAAATATAAAAATACCACACAGAGAATTTTATGACTTTGTCAGATCCAACATTACTACCCTTTGGCAAGAAGAATGGAACTTATCAAGGCAATTACAGGGCAGTCGTTATGCAGCAGCTGAAGACAAGATCCCGCTGAAACCTAGGTTACGCAAAACCAGATACAGCGGAAGGAGCATCTTCAATTTAGTAAGGGGAATTCTTCAAGCCATTTGTACCACCTCAGCGTTGTGAAACACCCCCTTGGAGTGTGGGAATGAAGCAGCTCCAGATGTTGACAGCCTCCCATTTTCTTGGCCTTTTTTTGAGGATTTATCAACAAGAACTGATGAACAATCCATTACCACAAAATGTACATCTCAGTCTCTCCAGTAGCACTCTTGCAACCAGAAGTAGTTGCTATCTATGGCATTGGGATAAATTACCTAAACAAAAGTAATTTATATACATCATGTTTATTTTAAGCCAATAGCCTCGCCACAGTGGTAACGTCAGTTCCTGTCAGATCACCGAAGTTAAGCGCTGTCGGCCTGGGCTAGCATTTGGATGGGTGACCATCCTGTCTGCCGAGCGCTGTTGGCAAGCGGGGTGCACTCAGCGTTTTTGAGGCTAACAGAGGAGCTACTCGACTGAGAAGTAGCGGCTCCGGTCTCGTAAACTGACATAGGCTGGAAGAACTGTGTACTGGCCACATGCCCCCCTCTATTTCTGCATCCAGAGACGCCTGTCGACTGAGATGACACGATGGCTGGTCAGTACCATTGGGCCTTGATGGTCTGTTTGGGTGGAGTTTAGTTATTTTATATTTATTTTAACTTGGAATGATTAAATATCTCGAAAAATACGCATCGTGTAAAAAAATGATCGAGATTGAAAGTTAATATTTTCAAAGGAGACATATGTCTGCTCTTAAATTGGCCACCCTCTAATCCGCAGTCCTATGGGAGAGGGGAGTCAACGTTTTATTTTCAAATGGGAACTACCCCTTTTTTAATTGAAGATTCGGATTCTGTGCCAAAATATGCGTAGGGTTTATCCGAAACAATTTTGTTACTTTTGGTAGACGTAGCTGTAATCAGCGAGAGAACTCCGCTGGTTGGATGAAGACGACACCAAAATCAATCACTCAAGTGGTGAGATTGGAGGGGTTTCTCCGAAATTCAGCATCCTGATGCCGTGAAACTCACCAAAATCAACCCTGAGAGGAATGTGAAACTAGGTTAATTTAAATACAGCTTATTTGCCAGTCTTTTAAATGTGTCAACGTAAATGTTTTACCTCACAATCAAATTCATAAAACTAACTTAAATTTAACAATAATATCAACTGTTTAGAAGAACAGAGTTTACTTTTCTTAAATGTACAGTAGAATGAAATAAGGAGGTTGTCAATTGAAAAAACTGGAAAATCTTCATTTTCGATTACAGTGGTCTACAACGAATGGAAAATTTTCCTTTGGTTAACCTCTAATATTTTTTGCCATAGAATCCGAATCTGCAATAGAAAATGGGGGTTTCCGCTTTAAAATAAAATGGAGCGATGGCCGTGTTAGGGGCTGACCAGTTTTCACATGGAAAATATTAACTTTTCATCTCAAACTTTTTTTATGCTATATGTACTTTTCGAGATATTTAGCCGTCGCAAGTTAAAACAAACACACTGTATATAGCGTATGTTCACAATAAGGAAAGTATCTGTATATATTCATAGAACGAAATGTAGCATCAGTGAATGCAAAATTATGATTGTATAGTGTATAATTACGTTATCCATAATTGAATCACTGATTGGAAAAAGGAAGAAAGTCCATTCAATTCCTTTCAGAGAGAAAAAAACTTGTTAAAACTTACTATCTTGTTCCCACAGTTCTGTGATCCATTACAAACTTGTAGAACTAGGTTATCTGTGCACAGTGAAGATACGCTCCAGCACATTTGATAAATATTTTTGAAGCTATCCTCTTTGGAAGTTGGTGGAAATTCGTCCCTTTTTGCTATAAATGATCCTCTAGTGGGGAGTTTGCAAAGAATGTCACAGTAACATAGGTTTAGACTGCTATTTATTTTTATTTATGATACTAACCATTTGAAAACATTGATATTTATTTAGTAAAACAATTTAAGCATAGCAGTGTACTGTGATTCAATATAAAAAATTGTGATTAATAATAGTAGTAGGGGTAAAATACAGGGAGCGAAAGGCTATTTACAAGTTGTACAGAAACCAGATGGCAGTTATAAGAGTCGAGGGACATGAAAGGGAAGCAGTGGTTGGGAAGGGAGTAAGACAGGGTTGTAGCCTCTCCCCGATGTTGTTCAATCTGTATATTGAGCAAGCAGTGAAGGAAACAAAAGAAAAATTCGGAGTAGGTATTAAAATCCATGGAGAAGAAATAAAAACTTTGAGGTTCGCTGATGACATTGTGTTTATAACCCTGTAGTCACCTGACTAGAAGTCTTGTTCCTCTTGCCACCGAACTTCACTAATTCCCACTATATCTAACTTCAACCTATCCATTTCCCTTTTTAAATTCTGTCAGACAGCAAAGGACTTGGAAGAGCAGTTGAATGGAATGGACAGTGTCTTGAAAGGAGGATATAAGATGAACATCAACAAAAGAAAAATGAGGATAATGAAATGTAGTCGAATTAAGTCGGGTGATGCTGAGGGAATTTGATTAGGAAATGAGACACTTAAAGTACCGTAGTAAAGGAGTTTTGCTATTTGGGGAGCAAAATAACTGATGATGGTCGAAGTAGAGAGGATATAAAATGTAGACTGGCAATGGCAAGGAAAGCGTTTCTGAAGAAATTTGTTAACATCGAGTATAGATTTAAGCGTCAGGAAGTCATTTCTGAAAGTATTTGTATGGAGTGTAGCCATGTATAGAAGTGAAACATGGACGATAAATAGTTTGGACAAGAAGAGAATAGAAGCATTCGAAATGTGGTGCTACAGAAGAATGCTGAAGATTAGATGGGTAGATCACACGACTAATGAGGAAGTATTGAACAGGATTGGGGAGAAGAGAAGTTTGTGGCACAGCTTGACCAGAAGACGGGATCGGTTGGTAGGACATGTTCTGAGGCATCAAGGGATCACCAATTTAGTATTGGAGGGCAGCGTGGAGGGTAAAAATCGTAGAGGGAGACCAAGAGATGAATACACTAAGCAGATTCAGAGGTATGTAGATTGCAGTAGGTACTGGGAGATGAAGAAGCTTGCACATTTTAGAGTAGCATGGAGAGCTGCATCAAACCAGTCTCAGGACTGAAGACCACAACAACAACAACATTGTTGTATGCCATAGTACTGGGATAAACAGGCATTTGTTTTTCTTTAAAACGCCTGTATGTATTGCGAAGCAGTCCATCTATCCATTCCGAACAAACGAAATACCCTGGATTCTGATGCTTATAGGTCAAACGCCGAAATTTAGCAAGCGAAAATCTTTTCTTTGATTGACAATAATTTATGGCAAATGAAGAGTTTTTTAAAGTTGTGTGGCCACGAATTCTTAAAGTCAATAATATCTTTATGTTCAATAATCTTTACTTGAAACGAATTCAGTGTTTTTCTTGAACTAACTATCATCGCAACGTGCTGTTTGACAGAGTAGATTCTATCTTGTCGTATGGATCTCTTGATTACGGATAAATCCTTATCACATGGGAGGAAGGAGTGACCTCGAACAGGAAAATAATGCTGAATTATTTGAAATTTCCCAGTCATTGCGAGATACACCAGGTACCACAAAGGTGTTGGTTCAAATGGCTCTGAGCACTATGGGACTTAACATCTATGGTCATCAGTCCCCTAGAACTTAGAACTAGTTAAACCTAACTAACCTAAGGACATCACACAACAACGGTGTTGTTTTTATTTTGCCCGCTACAGGAATCACTGAACACATGCAGTTCTTTCACTGATTCAGGTAATCCACTTATGTAGTTACTGAGAAATGTGCACACTTCATTGGGACCTCGATTGCCTTGTCCTTCATGGTAGCAGTAAAACTTCCAGGTTATCGATTCCAAGTACAAAAAGCCACAGTTTCCATAAGCAGAACATTTCTTGTACAGGAAGACAAGGAAGGAGAAATTTTTGTATATAATCAAACATCAGGCCGACTACATCATTCCTTGCATCACACAGTTTTATCACCTCTTGTAGTTTTTTTATAAAACTTAGGTGCTCGTCGCTTGTGAACCATTAATTCTGTGACAGCCACTCGTTTTGCAACTTCATTCAGGAATGGAGATTTGTTTTTGGCTAGAAGCTTCTCACAGGCAGAACATACATCTACTTGTAGGCGACCGAATCTATAATGAAAATTTTGATTGAAGTATTTGGGATAATATTCATACTTCACTGTCAATTCTGGGTTTTTATCACAAAACAAGTCGTGCATCTTTTTCACATTTAAGCTGGAATTCAAATACGAGTATGCACTACTTTGGCCACGGTTGTGTGATAGGTGTGTTGGGAAAGATCGGATATGAGCCTCAGTCTTATCAGTGACATCGGATCCCACTGTATTTCCCCTGTTAATATGCTTTCCTCTACGGTCATCTGGAGACTGACCATTAACAAGAAGCGATGTTAAGCGTACAACAGCCTTATCACTCACAGCATGCAAACTGCAAAATGCTTTGCGACATACATGTATTCTTTCGGTCTGTTTCATTACAAAGAATCTGTTTATACCTTTCTTCACAAATGTCCTTCTCCCTTGTACAGGTGAATGCTCTCTCAGTACCATTAAATACAGATCTTTCTCGCTCTTAGCTTTATGATCGTACAATCTCCTATTATTTCCATTTGATCACACCTCTGAAATGTTCAAAACACATTTTGGAACAACTACACTAAAACAAAATGTTGGAGCAAGAACAATATACTTCGCTTAAATATTTAGCAGTAAAATGAAGACAAATATCACATGAGTACATTTATATAAAACTTGCTTGCATGGTTGACCAGACTGCTTCCTGCACAACTAATCCTTTAGAGATTATGTATTCCTGTCCAAGTGTTCTAGCTCTCTTGCATCTTTCTTTGACATACGTCATCTACATTTAGTACAGCTTTTTTTCTCCAGTGCACTTTTTCAATTTCAGAGTCACATTCACTCATTATGCTACGAGTCTACAAACAGCAACGTACGTAAACACACTGACAATAATGTAGGACAGTGAAACTGAAACAATGTGTTTAAATGTCACTTAGTAGCATTGTTACAAGATTCTTTGCCCGAGATCTGATGATGCTGCTTACACTAGCGAGTGGAAAACAGAAGAATCTCCGGACATTCTTCTCCATTCCATTAATTACAAACTTTAAAAGGCTGTACTTTTCGTATTATTACTGGTTTTTTCTTCCCATTTCCACTCATCGATGAGTGGACAGCTCTAAAATTAAATGTATATCTCAGTTTATTTTCGAAAAAAAATAGACTTTCTTCTTTTTTCCGATCAGCGATCCAATTATTCTATTACTACTGTAAAACTTGAAACTAAACGTTCATTGATATTATATGACCCGTTGAACATCTTAATCTTGCTAGTGTCAATGTGTATTTTCTATAAAAATGTCCATGGGACATGGTTCTATGACAGAAGGCAGAAAACCAAAAAAGAACCAATAATAATAATAATAATAATAATAATAATAATAATAATAATAATAATACACAACGATTGCTGTTGTAGACATTGCTGCAAATCATTTTTTGAGGATACAAACCATCAGTTTAATAACACGCAGTGTCAGCGATATAGGCGTCCGCCCCCGGTAGCTGAGTGGTCAGCGCGACAGAATGTCAGTCCTAAGAGCCCGGGTTCGATTCCCGGCTTGGTCGGAGATTTTCTCCGCTCAGGGACTGGGTGTTGTGTTGTCCTGATCACCATCATTTCATCCCCATCGACGCGCTAATCGCCGAAGTGGCGTCAAATAGAAAGACTTGCAACCGGCGAATGGTCTATACGATGGGAGGCCCTGGTCACACGACATTTACATTTTACTGATATAGGCTTGGACCGCGGCAACTATAACAACGGCTGTAAAATAGGAATGGGAAAAAAGCGATCTGCTAAAACCTGAATTTTATTTATGATAACCGGTATTTTTCGGTATGTGTTTGGTCTCGGTTACACTTTTCTATTTTTACTAATAACTGAATAAAAACACCAAAATATCAATTACCCATAGCTGCACCGCTAAAATTTTTTGGTTTAAATAAACCTTTTTTTTAAGCAGTAATTTTTATTCGTAAAATCTATATTGGTTTGAAATAGTGAGTTGTTATAGAAAATAAGAAAAGCAATCAGGACCATTTTAATAACAATGCCAACAGAAACAAGTAACAAACACACGGCATAAGGATTGGTACATTGCTAAGAAAATGATGTCCCTGTTGGCGTGTGTCGTGGCTAAACGTTGCGGTCACAGCAGTGGCGGATACGTGGGGGTAGGATGGGGGGGGGGGGGGGTTTGGGCGCGTGGGGCGCCTCCCCCCCCTTTTTTTTGCGGGGCCGCCAGCATTGCCACCCGTGCCGCCCCCGCCAGTCTGCCCGATCAGAAATTTTATGTGTGGGTTATAACCTGGAACAATAATTTGTTCAAGTGAGAAGGATGGCTTATCTTTTGCTTGAGTAGTGGATCATTTTGGGTTGTAGTAGGTGGACATCAGCTGTCTACATATTATTATTACTGCTTACTGGCGTTGTTTTTATGGCAGTCGGATGGTGATTTTGATACGTGAAGTGGTTTGCGAACGTGGTTCAAGCCTACCTATCTGTTTCCACTTTCAGTGCTTGAGGTGTTCGGAGGACCTTACACTGAATTTTGTGTTTGTCTTTCACGTGTGCACTTAATGACAGTCATTGGACGTTAATTGACGTACGCCTGCTCACCGTTAAATAAATGCAGCAAAACAGATTTCGACTAGGCCTCTACTTGTAGAGGTGTGGTTCGATTCTCACATTAAAGATACAGTTCCGCTTCCAGTAAAACTAGAAGTGCCACTCTGATATTTAACATCAGTCGATTACATCTTTCTAATAATTAGGCCTAGACCACGTTCTGAAAAGTACAGTTTCAAAGTTTTTGTATGATATGTTGGACGTTATTTACGATCTTTTAATACTAATTTAAAATCGAATATTTTCACTCTTGCATCTCAAATACACCATTGGCCATTAAAATTGCTACACCACGAAGATGACGCGCTACAAACGCGAAATATAACCGACAGGAAGAAGATGCTGTGATATGCAAATGATTAGCTTTTCAGAGCATTCATACAAGGTTAGCGCCGGTGGCGACACCTACAACGTGCTGACATGAGGAAAGTTTCCAACCGATTTCTCATACACAAACAGCAGTTGACCGGCGTCGCCTGGTGAAACGTTGTTGTGATGCCTCGTGTAAGGAGGAGAAATGCGTACCACCACGTTTCCGACTTTGATAAAGGTCGGATTGTAGCCTATCGCGATTGCGGTTTATCGTATCGCGACATTGCTGCTCGCATCGGTCGAGATCCAATGACTGTTAGCAGAATATGGAATCGGTGGGTTCGGGAGGGTAACACGTAAAGCCGCGCTGGATCCCAACGGCCTCGTATCACTAGCAGTCAAGATGACAGGCATCTTATCCGCATGGCTGTAACGGATCGTGCAGCCACGTCTCGATCCCTGAGTCAACAGATGGGGACGTTTGCAATACAACAACCATCTGCACGAACAGTTCGACGACGTTTGCAGCAGCACGGACTATCAGCTCGGAGACCGTGGCTGCGGTTACCCTTGACGCTGCATCACAGACAGGAGCGCCTGCGATGGTGTACTCCACGACGAACCTGGGTGCACGAATGGCAAAACATCATTTTTTCGGATGAATCCAGGTTCTGTTTACAGCATCATGATGGTCGCATCCGTGCTTTGACGACATCGCGGTGAACGCACATTGGAAGCGTGTATTCGTCATCGCCAAAATGATCACCCGGCGTGCTGTTATGGGGTGCCATTGGTTACACGTCTCGGTCACCTCTTGTTCGCATTGACGCCACTTTGAACAGTGGACGCTACATTTCAGATGTGTTACGACCCCCGCGAAACCCTACATTTCAGCAGGATAATGCACGAGCGCATGTTACAGATCCTGTACGGGCCATTCTGGATACAGACAATGTTCGACTGCTGCCCTGGCCGACACGTTCTCCAGATCTCTCACCAATTGAAAACGTCTGGCCAATGGTGGCCGAGTAACTGGCTCGTCACAATATGCCAGTCACTACTCTTGATGAACTGTGGTATCGTGTTGCAGCTGCACGGGCTTCTGTACCTGTACACGCCATCCAAGCTCTGTTTGACTCAATGCCCATGCGTATCAAGGCCGTTATTACGGCCAGAGGTGGTTGTTCTGGGTACTGATTTGTCAGGATCTATGCACCCAAATTGCGTGAAAATATAATCACATGTCAGTTCTAGTACAATATATTTGTCCAATGAATACCCGTTTATCATCTGCATTTCTTCTTGTTGTAGCAATTTTAATGGCCAGTAGTGTACATGAACTACGAAATTTTCTATTTACTTTATATCGAGTTTTGGAGCCGTGAAAGTGCACTAAAAGACACTGCAATGCTGATTTTCTTTATTGAAATCAACGCTCAATCTGAAATAATACTGCCATCTGGAATATTGTTGCTTCCTTCCTCAAATCCACTAGGTAAATGTTTAGAAAGCAGTGAAGTGTACTAGAATCGGATTATGTGAATATCCTGCCAGCAGTGCATTAATTTTGACCATTTTTAGAATAAAGTTTGCTGCTGTGAAACTACAATTGAAATTTAGCAAGTTCGCTAGTATGAAGGCATCGCAAAACTGTACGAGGTTAAAGTAAAGCACGATTTCCATTTATTTTGTTATTGTTCATCTGATGAAGCTAATAAAACATGTCCCAGACGTGTATCTGCAGTAGTTTTCCAAAACATCCAGAGAAGCGAAGACGTAATTTTGTAAAATTTTTAATGTATTAACTACTTGGCCCAATTTGTTTTTGTACATTCCAGACAATTGCACAAAGTTTTCAACAGAAGATATAGAGAATTTAATTTTGGAAAAATGATGATAATAACTTTAACTGAAACTGTATGAACGTGTCAGATAATCAGCTTTTATTAATACCATAGTACACGTCAACTCGTTTCAAAATAAGAAAACGACTGAAACAACACTAAAGGTTGCCAACAGCGACATAAACGTTTCTACAGTCTTAATGGAAAGTAAACAAATTTACTTGTTTAGTAATCTTTGCTTCTGTGGATGTTCTGGAGAGCTACTGCAGATACTCATCATTGAGTAAAAGAGTGTTCATTACACAAAAGCGTGTAATCAGAATAATTGCTGGATCTCATCCAAGATCATCCTGCAGACACTTATTTAAAGAGCTAGAGATCTTCACTGTAGCCTCACAATATATATATTCACTTACAAAATTTGTTATTAACAGTTCGAACGAATTCAAAAGTAATAGCAGTTTAGATGGCTACAACACTAGGCGAAAGGATGATCTTCACTACTCAAGGTTAAATCTAATTTTGGCTCAGAAGGGGGTAAATTATGCTGCCACAAAAGTCTTTGGTCACTTACCTAATAGCATCAAAAGTCTGACAGATAGTCATACAGCATTTAAAAGGAAATTAAAAAAATTTCCTAATGGCAACTCCTTCTACTCATTAGATGAATTTTTGGGTATTGTAAGTGGGTAATTTCCCCAACCCCCACAAAAAAATTAAAAATATTAAGTGTCCTATAGTATTTTGTGTAATGTAATATCTTGTATAGACACCTTTAATTAACCTGACACGTTCCACATCATTACGAAGTGTCGTATTCATGATCTATGGAATAAGTACTAATCTAATCTAATCTAATCAACACGTCTGGGACATGTTTTATTAGATTCACCAGACCAATAACAACAAAGTAAGGGAAACCGTGGTTTACTTTAACCTCGTACAATTTTGCAATGGCTTCATATCAGCGAAGTTGCTAAATTTCAGGCAAAAGCTTTTATTAGCCGTAACTCCGTAACTAAACATTTGCGGACGTATGTTTATATGAACTTTTTTCTTTAGTTTTTCCTTGTAGAGTAACGTATTGATATATTTGCATGTCTTCGTGAATGACCCTGTATAGCTCTTCACATGCATCATTTAATAGCATAAGTCGCAAAATCTGACCTAACCGAACCTCCTCGATATCGTCAAAAAACTGACAAATGAGATCGGATGCACAGTGACCAAGCTGTTGGCCGATGTTAATGGGCAACTTTTGGCGACGGCGTCTGACAACTGTTGTCGGTGGCACTGAAGTGACATAGCAATGAAGTACAATGCCTCGTTTACTTAAAAGGTTACAGATTTGTCTGCTATTTCTACGAAGTAATAAATAAGGGAGGAAGTTATGGTAACATTAATAAATCTGAAACTGAAAACAATTACAAAATTGTTAAGGCTTTCTTAGCCACTTGTTGACAAACGGTGTGTTGACTTCTGTCTTGGGTTTTTCGGTCGACGTTCGTCTACATCTACATCTACATCTACGTCGATGCCCTGCAAATCACATTTAAGTGTGTGCCAGAAGGCTCATTGAACCACTTTCACAATTCTATATTATTCCAATCTCTGAGAGTGCGCGGAAAGAACTAACACCTATACGAGCTCTGATTTCCCTTATTTTATAATGGTTATCGTTTCTCCCTATGTAGGTCGCGTCAACAAAATATTTTCGCATTTGGAGGAGAAACACTGGAATTTCGCGAGAAGATTGCTCCGCAATTCAGTCTCGCCCTGGACAGCAGTCATAATGTTTTGGCTCATTAGCAGCCCCGGATTTGCAATATCTCCGATCTGGGGCAAAAGCTTGGTAGTGTGACAGTGTGACAGTGGCGACCACCCTCCCCCCCAACCCCCCTCGAGCGTTTGAGACAGGACGTCAAAAACAAAAAAAAAATCCATTTTTGGAAAGTATATTCATTTTGTAGCGTACATTTTTCTGAAGAGGTCTTACGTTTCCTTGAACATTTATGTTGGTACATAAAACATGTATGTTCGAGGAAATGTAAGATATGCTATTTGGTCTTATGAAACTTCCAGGCAGATTAAAACTGTGTGCCGGACCTTTGGCTTTACACGTGCAAGTGCTCCACAATCTGAGCTACCCAAGCACGACTCACGACCCGTCCTCATACCTTTAAATCCGCCAGTACCTCGTCTCCTACCTTCCAAACTCCACACCTTGCAGAACTACCACTCCTGGCAGAAAGGACATTGCGGAGACATGGCTTAGCCACAGCCTGGGGGATGTTTCCACAATGAGATTTTCACTCTGCAGCGGAGTGTGCGCTGATGTGAAACTTCCTGGCAGATTAAAACTGTGTCCCGGACGGAGAATCGAACTCGGGACCATTGCCTTTCGCGATACTAGCTGATTTAAAGGTGCGAGGAAGGGTCGTGAGTCGTGTTTGGGTAGCTCAGATGGTAGAGCACTTGTCCGCGAAAGGAAAAGGTCCCGAGTTCGAGTCTCGGCCCGGCAAACAGTTTTAATCTGCCATGAACTTTCATATCAGTGCACACTCCGCTGCAGATTGAAAATTTCATTCTATTTGGTCTTAGTTTGCCAAAGTGCAGTGCCACACCTCTTCACACAACATTATTCTGTCGCACGTCGCTGTATTTAGTTCTGTGGAATTGGAAATTAAAATATCCTGTGGTGCCTCTCCAGCTCCCAATCGGCGGGTTGACATCCCACTCTTTATTGCCTACCAGCTGATAACTCTCTGTTTTGTCTGACATAAAAATTAAATATAGGAAACATAAAACAAGTAACGACAAGAGAAGACAGTACACATTTCTTCAATCCTTCGGTCCCAACATCTTTTTTCCTTCAATCTTGCTAGAGCTTTACACGGCGTGCATTCCTTTCTACGAAAGAGTCTATTACCTCATTAAAGTTTGTCAAACGTTTTTCTGCATTAAAAATCAAAATGACGTTGTCTAATACTGAAAAAGCTGTTAATACGAATAGTCTCCAAGACGTGTGGTTTCTCTATTTGATTACGTCTATGCTGTCACCGTCTGCTAGATAAAACGAAATAGGCCTGTCTACTATCGCAGCAATTGCAACTCACGCCAAATAAGCGGGACTGTTTTATGCACAAATGGTCATTTTTATCTACCTCGCTTACGTAAATAACACAACAAAATATAATTCATGAAGTACCAATATCAAACGACTATTAGGACTACTGTTATATTAGGAAATAGTTTCATATTTCGTCCGCAGCTCGTGGTCGTGCGGTAGCGTTCTCGCTTCCCACGCCCGGGTTTCCGGGTTCGATTCCCGACGGCGTCAGGGATTTTCTCTGCCTCGTGATGACTGGGTGTTGTGTGCTGTCCTTAGGTTAGTTAGGTTTAAGTAGTTCTAAGTTCTAGGGGACTGATGACCATAGATGTTAAGTTCCATAGTGCTCATAGCCATTAGTTCCATATTTCTTTCATATGCTCCAGTTTCTCAAGCATGAGATCGAAAAGTAGTAGTAGTAGTACGAAATGTTTAGATAAATTTGGAATCGTCATGTTCTATATAATTTGTGTGATGTCCCCGTTTCCTCTCCTTCCTCGCTCTAGCAGACGGTCTTGTCATCACTGATTCTGTAACTCTTCCTGCCATTGTCAACCCTTATTCTCAGGTTAACTTCACTAACCCTCCCAGAATCACCGGTGTAATTACCCCGTGTTTATTCTCCAGTTAGGCGTTCGTACAGCAACTGTTCTGCGCTGTTCCGAGAATAGAAATCAAGCGGCTGCTAACCGGGGACTGTACAACTGGCCCTTACTAGTGTAGCGATCTGGCAAAAATTTACTGTCGAAAACTTCATTTTTTGGATACACTGAGAATACAATATGTAATCTTTCTTAAGTGTTATTCCTGTTAGTCGTTTATTTCCACTCTGTTTGTCAGAATCTATGGGTTTGGCTAATAATTTTAATAACGCTTATCACTCGCACGCCAAATCAACTACGTAAACGAACAGCGATTGGCCATTCACCCGTTCTGGTTTATTTGGCTCAGGTCGTATAGCCCCGTCCCCTTTTGTCTGCGGGAAAGTCTTATTTCTAGATGCGATGTGGATTCTCCTGGCAGAGACATTACGTACACTATTCACGCATTCAAGTATCAACTTATGATTCGTTCAGAAATCAGAATGTGTTCAAAAATGTCCAAAAACCAGCAGGGATGAATTTCAAAATCACATGAATAGTCGATTGGCCAACGTGCGCTAGATGCTAGGCGCTTTGTGAAAAAAGGTTTCTCAAGAATATGAATTTGGCGCCTCCTGAATTTGGCTTTCGGAGCATATACCCCGGTTTGCCGGCTGCCCCCCCCCCCCCCCCCCTCCCCCACTTCTGAAATAATAAGCAACTTATTTACTTTTTACCATAGCTCGGCCGGCCGCGGTGGCCGAGCGGTTCTAGGCGCTTCATTCCAGAACCGCGCGACTGCTACGGTAGCAGGTTCGAATCCTGCCTCGGGCATGGATGTGTGTGATGTACTTAGGTTAGTTAGGTTTAAGTAGTTCTAAGTTCTAGGGGACTGATGACCATAGATGTTAAGTCCCATAGTGCTCAGAGCCATTTGCACCATTTTTGAACCATAACTCGTTTTCATTTCACTGTCCCTTATACTTACTTCGTACAATGATTTTTATAAATATATAGATGTGGGACTAGTTTCTTTGCCGGCAGCTTTGCCAGCATACGCGTACGTCATATTAACGTTTACAAACCCCTGAAGCGTCGTAGATGCCACTAAGGCAAGTAATTTAATGTAAGACACAGGGGGTCCGAAATATCACGAAATACCCCAACCTGAAGGAAGAGGAGATTAGTGTTAAACGTCCCGTCGACAACGAGGTCATTAGAGACTGAGCACAAGCACGCGTTAGGAAAGTATGGAGAAGAATATCAGTCGTGCCCTTTCGAGGGAACCATCCTGGGATTTTTCTTAAGCGATATAGGGAAATGACGGAAAAATGTGGCCAGAAGAATTTCTTCCGCTATCAGTCACTTCGTTAGCCGCCGACGTAAACACACATTCAAAAAAGGTTTTGCATCGCCCCGGTTCCCAGAACAACTGAAGATAGACGTTGACTGTGCGTATTCTATCACAGACGCAGTCCCTCTGACGGTCCAGAGATGTCACTAAACCCACCCGACTATGTAAACAACCATGCATGAGCAGCGCCTCTGAGACGGAGGGGGTCCGACAGCCGATCAGTTCCAATCATTCCACCAGGAAGGAGGTACACGGCTCGTGTTGTCTGTAGTTCAACCACGCCTAGACAGTCAATACCGCAGTTCGATTGCGCCCGCATTGTTACTTTGCGCCAGGAAGGGCTCTCAACAAGAGAAGTGTCCAGGCGTCTCGGAGTGAGCCAAAGCGATGTTGTTCGGACATGGAGGAGATACAGAGAGACAGGAACTGTCGAAGTCATGCCTCGCTCGGGCCGGCCAAGGGCTGCTACTGCAGCGGATGACCGCTACCTACGGATTACGGTTCGGAGGAACCCTGACAGCAACGAAACGACGTTGAATAATGCTTTCCGTGCAGCCACAGGACTGTGCGCAATAGGCTGCATGATGCTCAACTTCACTCCCGACGTCCATGGGGAGGTCGATCTTTGCAACCATGACACCATGCAGGGCGGTACAGATGAGCCCAACAACATTCCGAATGGACAACTCAGGACTGGCATCACGTTCTCTTCACCGATGAGTGTTGCATATACCTTCAACCGGACAATCGTCGGAGACGTGTTTGGAGGCAACCCGGTCAGGCTGAACGCCTTAGACACACTGTCCAGCGAGTGCAGAAAGGTGGAGATTCCCTGCTGTTTTGGGATGGCTATATGTGGGGCCGACATACACTGCTGGTGGTCACGGAAGGCGCCGTAACGGCTGTACGATACGTGAATGCCATCCTCCGGCCGATAGTGCAACCATATCGGCAGCATATTGGCGAGGCATTCGTCTTCATGGACGACAATCAGCGCCCCCATGGTGCACATCTTGTGAATGACCTCCTTCCGGATAACAACATCGCTCGACTAGAGTGGCCAGCATGTTCTCCAGACATGAACCCTATCGAACATGCGTGGCATAGATTGAAAAGGTCTGTTTATGGACGATGTGACCCACTAACCATCTACATCTACATCCATACTCCGCAAGCCACCTGACGGTGTGTGGCGGAGGGTACCTTGAGTACCTCTATCGGTTCTCCCTTCTATACTAGTCTCGTATTGTTCGTGGAAAGAAGGATTGTCGGTATGCCTCTGTGTGGGCTCTAATCTCTCTGATTTTATCCTCATGGTCTCTTCGCGAGATATACGTAGGAGGGAGCAATATACTGCTTGACTCCTCGGTGAAGGTACGTTCTCTAAACTTCAACAAAAGCCGGTACCGAGCTACTGAGCGTCTCTCCTGCAGAGTCTTCCACTGGAGTTTATCTGTCATCTCCGTAACGCTTTCGCGATTACTAAATGACCCTGTAACGAAGCACGCTGCTCTCTGTTGGATCTTCTCTATCTCTTCTATCAACCCTATCTGGTACGGATCCCACACTGCTGAGCAGTATTCAAGCAGTCGGCGAACAAGTATACTGTAACCTACTTCCTTTGTTTTCGGATTGCATTTACTTAGGATTCTTCCAATGAATCTCAGTCTGGCATCTGCTTTACCGACGATCAACTTTATATGATCATTCTACTCTGTGGGACCTACGCCGAATCGCCATTGAAGAGTGAGACAATCTGGAGCAACAGTTCCTTGATGAACTTGTGGATAGTATGCCACGACGAATACAGGCATGCATCAATGCAAGAGAACGTGCTACTGGGTATTAGAGGTACCGGTGTGTACAGGAATCTGGACCACCACCTCTGAAGGTCTCGCTGAGTGGTGGTACAACATGCGATGTGTGGTTTTCATGAGCAATAAAAAGGGCGGAAATGATGTTTATTTTGATCACTGGTTCCGGAACTCTCGGAACCGAGATGACGGAAAACTTTTTTTGAGGTGTTTAAATGTAGGACTAGTTTTTTGCCTGCAGCTTTGCCAGCGTCCGCGTATGTCACATAGAGGATGATTCATATTAACGTCTACAAACCCCCGAAGCGACGTAGATGACTTTAAAGAAATCAATTTAATGTAAGACGCAGGGGGTCCGAAACATCACGAAATACCACAACATGAATGAAGAGGAGATTAGTGTTAAACGTCACGTCGACAACGAGGTCATCAGAGACGGAGCACAAGGTTGCGTTAGGGAAGGATAGAGAAGGAAATCGGCCATGCCCTTTCGAAGGAACCATCCTTGAATTTGTCGTAAGCGATTTAGGCGTATGACAGAAAGATGTGACCAAAAGAATTTCTTCCGCTATCCATCACTTCGTTAGCCGCCGACATATATTGAAAACACTGACTATATTGAAACACTGACGTTGTCCACAGACAATGGCGGTTTAAATCTTACAGATGTATACAATAAGGCACAAGCGCTGTACAACGTACAAACAGTAGGAGGAGCCACCACACCTAGTAAGGTAAGGCCATCACTATTAAATGAAACAGCGCCGGACACCCCTTTACTCTCCAGCAGATGTACGCTGCATCTCGACCGAATTATACCACCAGAAACAATTCTGACAGAATATAGATAGTCTAAAATGACAACTCCTGAGAAACATATGACCAAAGTGAAAGAGGTGTATAAGAAATCGATGCTTAATAGAAGTGGGAATGTCAGAAAACAAAAATATAAAGCCTTCAACTGGCACAAATTCTGGAAGAACGCACACGGCCGGCTGTTGCCGACCAATGCAAGAGCAATGTGGTCGACAGAAAATTACCAACAAACTGAAGGTTGCGCTCGATTTGTCTGACAGATTCTCCATTGTGGCCACCTGCAATCTAACTGACACTGATCAGTTTATTTGTATGAAGATGGTATCTGTTCTGTCAGACATGTCCTAAGGAACAGATACCAACTTCATATAGATGAGTCTTACTGGCCAATAATCTTCTTCAGTGCGGATGCGCTCACATTGCTCAAACTCTTACGGGAATCGGCAAATTGACTGCTGCAAGTAATTAGTGGGCAGGGGCACTACAAATGTAGTGTGTGGACAGTAAGCTGAGAATGTGGGTCTCACAGGGAGCGTGGCAGAGATAAGTTGCTTCAGTCACGCTATCGTCTGTGTCCTCGATAGCTCAGTCGGATAGAGATTGGTTGCCACGCAAGCAGGAGATCCCGGGTTCGAGTCCCGGTCGAGGACCACGTTCTTAACTGTCCCCGTTGGTATTTATCAGTGCCTTTAAGCAGCTAATGGTCTGGATTTCATTGTAATTTCATCAGTTTCTTTATGGCAATTCAGTCAACGTAGGACCGTACATCAGTAGTAAATTAGGAAGTATCCAAATGACGCCACCCAATATGGTAACACCGTAGAGCCTTCTACATCCAGATGCAAAACTTTCTCGAAAATGTAGAAAAATGACATCAAATGGTTAAGGGGAAATACAGTACAGAGTGTACCAAAAAGAATTATCCGACTTGACACGTCTATATTTCTGAAACCAATAAACATATACAATGAATTTTGTTTTTTGATGAACGGGAAACTGAAAAAGTTTTGATTTGATACCATTTCATAGGTGTTCAATACGCCCCCTTTGAGATGTACGGCATATGCCAGTGCGGTATTCAAATTGTTCCCACACTGCAGCAGGCCTGTCTTGAGTTAAAGCTTGCACAGCTGCTGTTATGCCTTGTTGTTGTTGTTGTTGTTGTTGTGGTCTTCAGTCCAGAGACTGGATTGATGCAGCTCTCCATGCTACTCTATTCTGTGCGAGCTTCTTCATCTCCCAGCACCTGCTGCAACCTACATCCTCCTGAATCTGCTTAGTGTATTCGTCTCTTGGTCTCCCTCTATGGTTTTTACCCTCCATGCTGCCCTCCAATGCTAAATTGGTGATCCCTTGATGCCTCAGAACGTGTCCTACCAACCGATCCCTCCTTCTAGTCAAGTTGTGCCACAAACTCCTCTTCTCCCCAATTCTATTCAGTACCTCCTCATTACTTACCTGATCTAGCCATCTAATCTTCAGCATTCTTCTGTAGCACCACATTTCGAAAGCTTCTATTCTCTTCTTGTTGAAACTATTTATCGTCCATGCTTCCCTTCCATACGTGGTTACGCTCCAAACAAATGCTTTCAGAGAGGACTTCTTGATATTTAAATCTATACCCGACGTTAACAAATTTCTCTTCTTCAGAAACACTTTCTTTGCCATTGCCAGTCTACATTTTATATCCTCTCTACTTCGACCATCGTGAATTATTTTGCTCCCCAAATAGCAAAACTCATTTACTACTTTAAGCGTCTCATTTCCTAATCTAACTCCCGCAGCAATACCCGATTAAATTCGACTACATTCCTTTATCCTCGTTTTGCTTTTGTTGATGTTCATCTTATATCCTCCTTTCAAGACACTGTCCATTCCGGTCAACTGCTCTTCCAAGGTCCTTTGCGGTCTCTGACAGAATTACAATGTCATCGACAAACCTCAAAAGTTTTTATTTCTTCTCTATGGATTTTAATTCCTACTCCAAACTTTTCTTTTGTTTCCTTTACTGCTTGCTCAATGTATACAGTATATTGAGTAATATTGGGTATAGGCTACAAACCTGTCTCACAACGATTCATGCCCACCGAGTCTTATAACTGCCATCTGGTTTCTGCACAAATTGTAAATAGCCTTTCGTTCCCTGTATTTGACCCCTACCACCTTCAGAATTTGAGAGAGTATTCCAGTCAACATTGTCAAGCGCTTTCTCTAAGTCTACAAATGGTAGAAAAGTAGGTTTGCCTTTCCTTAATCGTTCTTCTAAGATAAGTCGTAGGGCCAGTATTGCCTCGCGTGTACCAAAATTTCGACCCGAGGTCGGCTTCTACCAGTTTTTCCATTTCTCTGTACAGAATTCGTGTCAGTAATTTGCAGCCGTGACTTATTAAACTGATAGTTCGGTTAATTTTCACAGCTGTCAACACCTTCTTTCGTCGGAATTGGAGTTATTATATTCTTCTTGAAGTCTGAGGGTATTTCGCCTGTCTCATACATTTTGCTCACCACATGGTAGAATTTTGTCAGGACTGGCTCTCCCAAGGCCGTCAGTAGTCTTTCCCTTACTTGCTCTAAATTACATACCTCCGCGAATTATTTGTGAGTTGCTACAGTTGCTGGTCTGCTCACCAGATGGCTGTGTTTTGTCATGGCTCGTTCTCCCAAGGCTATCAGTAGTTCTAATGGAATGTTGTCTACTCCTGGGGCCTTGTTTCGACCAAGGTCTCTCAGTGTTCTGTCAAACTCTTCACGCAGTATCATATCTCCAATTTCATCTTCATCTACGTCCTCTTCCATTTCCATTGTATTACCCTCACAGACTTCGCCCTTGTATAGATCCTGTATATACTCCTTCCACCTTTCTGCTTTCCCTTCTTTGTTAGAATCGGTTTCTCGCATGAGCTCTTGAAGTTCACTCAGGTAGTTCTCTTTTCTCCAAAGGTCTCTCTAATTTTCATGTGGGCTGTATCTATCTTATCCCTAGTGATATATGCCTCTACATCCTTACATTTGTCCTTAGCCATCCCTGCTTAGCCATTTTGCACTTCCTGTCGATCTCATTTTTGAGACGTTTGTATTCCTTTGCGCTTATTCATTTATTGTTTTTTATATTTTATCCTTTCATCAATTAAATTCAATATCTCTTCTGTTACTCAAGGATTTCTACTAGCCCTCGTCTTTTTACCTAATTGATCCTCTGCTGCCTTCACTATTTCGTCTCTCAAAGCTGCCCATTCTTCTTCTACTGTATTTCTTTCCCCCGTTCTTGTCAATCGTTCCCTAACGCTCTCTCTGAAATTCTCTGCAACCTCTGGTTCTTTCAGTTTATCCACGTATTATCTCCCTAAAATGCCACCTTTTTGCAGTTGCTTAAGTTTTAATCTACAGTTCATAACCAATAAATTGCGGTCAGAGTCCACATCTGCCCCTGGATATATCTTATAGTTTAAAACCTGGTTCCTATATCTCTGTCTTACCATTATATAATCTACCTGGCACCTTCCAGTATCGCGAGGATTCTTCCATGTATACAACCTTCTTTCATGATTCTTGAACCAAGTTTTAGCTATGATCAAGTTGTGGTCTGTGCAAAATTCTGCCAGGCGGCTTCCTCTTTCATTCGTTACTCCCATTCCATATTCACCTACTACGTTTCCTTCTCTTCTTTTTCCTACTATCGAATTCCAGTCACCCATGACTATTATATTTTCGTCTCCCTTCACTATCTGAATAATTTCTTTTATCTCATCATACATTTCTTCAATCTCTTCATCATCTGTGGAGCTAGTTGCCATATAAACTTCTACTACTGTAGTAGGCGTGAGCTTCGTATCAACCGTGGCTACAATAATGCGTTCACTATGCTGTTCGTAATAGCTTACCCGCGCTCCTATTTTTGTTATTCGTTATTAAACCTGCGCCTGTATTAACCTTATTCGATTTTGTATTTATAACCTTGTATTCACCTGACCTGAACTCTTGTTCCTCCTGCCACCAAACTTCACTATTTCCCTCTGTATCTAACTTTGACCTATCAATTTCCCTTTTAAAATTTTCTAACCTTCCTGCCCAATTAAGGAATCTAACATTCCACGCTCCGATGCTTTCAGCCGTTCGCAGTACCAGCACAGCAAGGCCGTTTTGGTTAGTGTTACAAGGGCAGATCAGTCAATCATCCAGACTGTTGCCCCTGCAACTTCTGAAAAGGCTGCTGCCCCTCTTCAGGAACCACACGTTTGTCTGGCCTCTCAACAGATACCCCTCCGCTGTGGTTGCACCTACGGTACGGCCATCTGTATCGCTGAGGCACGCAAGCCTCCCCACCAACGGCAAGGTCCATCGTTCATGGGGGTTGGTGGGGGAGAGGGTTATGCGATATCTCAGTTCATTCATTGTTGCTGGTAACGGAGGCATATAAACAGTGTCTTTTATAAACTCCCACATGAAATAATCAGATACAGTCAGGTCCGGTGACCTTGGACGCCAGTATTGTTAGGCTGAATCATTTGGTCCAGTGCGACCGATCCATCATTCAGTAAACCTTTGATTTAAAAATTCCCACACTTCCAGATGCCTCTGTGGCGGTGCCCCATCCTTTTGTTAAACGAAGTCGTTCGAATCAGTCTCCAACTGTGGGGAAAGAGAATTCTCAAGCATATTGAGATATGTGCTTCCTGCAACAGTGTTCTCGGCAAAGAAAAATGGACCACACACGTTTTCCCATGAAACAGCACAAACCAATTAAATTTTGGAGAGTCCTCCTTATGTTGTACAACTCAATGTGACTATTCTGTATCCCATATTCTCACATTATCACGGTTCACCTTTCGATTTAAATGTAATGTTGCCACATCACTAAGTGTGGAAGACACGTGTCATCCTCTATCTTGCCAAGAACGAAATTAGAGAACTGCACACTTCGTTGTTTGTGACCTTCACTAAGAGCTTGCAGTAGCTGAATTTTGTATGGTTTCACGTGTAAACGTCGACGCAACACACGCCAGACTGACATCGGGGGCATGTTGAGCTGTCGAGGTGCACGGCGGACGGATTTCTGCGGACTCCTTGTCAAACTGTGGCGGATGCTCTCTACGTCTGTGTCAGACACTCGGGGGGCATGTCACAAGGCCAGGAGTGTGGAGTGGTTCGATAAACACAGTGGCGAGTTCCAGTTGATGTGCTGGACCCCCCAACTCGCCAAATCTGAACCCGATCGAAATCTATTAAAAAATTAAAAACCCGCCTCGATTGCCTAGTGTTAAGTGTTAACCCAGGTTTCGGCGTAGATAACTACACCTTCTTCAGAACAACAGTAAAACCCACAAGTGCCTAAGAAGACGTTTGTCAATGATTAAAAGAACACCATAGCTATACACTTATAGACGAAAAAGAAAACACAAACAGTACATATGTACAAAGTCAAAACCACTACTTAACTAGTCGGCCGGTGTGGCCGTGCGGTTCTAGGAGCTTCAGTCTGGAACCGCGTGACCGCTCCGGTCGCAGGTTCGAATCCTGCCTCGGGCATGAACGTGTGTGATGTCCTTAGGTTAGTTAGGTTTAAGTAGTAAGTCTAGGGGACTGATGACCACAGATGTTAAGCCCCATAGTGCTCAGAGCCATTTGAACTACTTAACTGAATGGTGCACGCTCCACCTCACACCGGCCTATGTTCGATGGGCCATGACCCACCATAAACTGCAGCTACAAGTAGTCGCTCACTTACACCGACAGTTTGTAGCTGCAGTTTATGGCGGGTCATGGCCCATCGAACATAGGCCGGTGTGAGGTGGAGCGTACACCATTAAGTTAAGTAGTGGTTTTGACTTTGTACATATGTACTTTGTGTGTTTTCCTTGTCGTCTATAAATGTATAGCTATGGTGTTCTTTTAGTCATTGACAAAGGTCTTCTTAGGCACTTGCGGGTTTTTTTGTTGTTCTGAAGAAGGTGTAGTTATCTACGCCGAAACCTGGGTTAACACTTAACACTAGTTTCTTTTTTCGCAATCGAGGCGGTTTTTCAGTTTTTTAATATATTAACCAACGATTGCTGATGCACTGCAATGTTGAAGGTTCAGATCGAAATCATCTGGGATGTGATTAAACATGGCGTCAGAGCTCATCGCCTCCCTCCCCAGAATTTACGGGCATTAGGTGACTTGTGTGTGCAGAAGTCGTGGCAACTCCCTCCAGCAATCTACTAAGGGCTCATTGCTTGCAAACAACGACGTGTCGCCGCTGTTATCCGTGCCAAAGGTGAATATACCGGCTACTAGGTAGAGGGCCGTAATGTTCTAAACGATCAGTGTAGTTTTTACTCGCAGAAGCGTCTTGCGGTATGACTCTAAACATTTTGCGTGGCGTCTGTCTATATCGTGTCTACCTACCACTTTCGCGCAACGACGCTCTGAGCGTGTTTTTTAGGGAATTGACTAGTTTGAACTTGGGACCTGTTGCTGGTAAGGAGACGCCAGACCACACATGACATGTAGAGTTCAGAAGAGCTCAGTGAGACTAGCGATGATATAATCAAATACTTAATGATTTCAGCGTCAGCTCCACTGTACTCCCTGTAAAAGAATCTTAATACTAACTAAATTTAGTGGAATAGGTTCAAGGCTTTCCTATTTTTAGTTAGCTGGTAAAATAACGTCGAAAAAGCAGTCAAGTTTACCATTGGAATTTTTATCCTACTCACAAAACATCGTTTATAAATTGCACTATTGATAAAAGGAAATGTTTTAATACAGGATGGTAAAAACCAACTGCGTTCAACAAAAATGTGAACGAATATTCCCTGAAAGGGTTTCCAAGTTCTACAATGGATCGAAGGATGACCCATGCCATATCACATCTATAATCTAGGTTTAAATTAAGTTTCACAAAAGAGAAAACTATCAAAATGGTCTACAGTGACCCTCAATTATCTTTAATTACTTATCTAACTTGTCGTAAATTTCAGTGGCTGATGTGCCTTCTCAATAACTATATAACATAAAAATCATCGAGTTTCAGATTTTTACTTCAAGTGGCAAATGTGAACACCATGAGCTTTAATTGACGATCGACGCTAGTATTACGTAAAAAGGGGTTGTAACAGATGAGACTTCTGCAGTTCTGAGTGAAGCTTTATGCGCTATTATGCGGCATCGCGTGCGTTCATTACCTTGTCGGTGTTTAGGCAGCGTCAGGGGGCGGCGTCCGGCGCAGCTCCGCTCACCTCGCCGTCTCGGAAGCAGCTCTGTCCTAACTTCTCCTTACTACAATTTACCGAAGTTGGTTTAAAAAAAACTATCTGGCTGTGTTTTCATCTGACCAATCAGGGTCTCAATGTTAACCTTAAGCTCCGCCTACAAAAATTCTGTCTATCCAATGAGAAACGTTATACTTTTCGTGGTGGGGCAATGTTTTTAAAGTTTGCAACGTAACAGAGACGCAAAAAAGTCTCACGCTAAAACTTGCGGGTGGTGTGACCCTTTTAGTGTTATCGTAAGATCTATACTGTTCTTCTGGAGGCCTCTATCTTTTAACATGGGCTGGGGGGTGGTTCTGTCGGTTACCTGGCAACGTGGGTGTCTGTCCCTTATCGTAGGGCCTTCTCGCTTAACACCGTTCTGCTCCCGGCTTCTGTTCTCGTTTCTCCCCTCGGAACTGCGTCTGTCTTACGGTGGGAAGGTATGACATGCATTTAGGCATTCTTGCGTTAATCTGTGGTATTCCATTTGCTCACTCGTTACTCGTATTACTTTGGTTAATTTAATGTCACGATTTATTCGGAGCTATGTGACATACTACTGGATTTGCTTATCATGTCAGGGTTTTCACGGAAGGTGTTGGATTCGCCTGACACCTTACATGACCACCACGAGAATAGTTTAGGAATTAGAACTCTAATGGAGATTTACCAACCATCATTCTTCCCACGAGCCTTTCTCGAATGGAAAAGGGGAAAGTGATGGTCAGTTAGAGGTGCCAAGAGCCCTCCGCCACACACCGTCAGATGGGTTGCGGAGTATAGATGTACCTGTAGATGTACGAATGTAATCGGAAGTTTTCGTCTTTGCAGGTCAACAAAAACGGAAGAGAGAGATGATGGTAAGAAATGATTTCATAGAATTAAATTGCTCTATCTCTAGTGGAAAGTTAGTTAACTAGTTGTTCCGCACATCACTTGAAAATTTACAGGATACGAATACATGGTCACGAATACGTGGTCACATTACTGAACATATTATTTTTAGTCCTACTCATGCAGCTACACTTAAAAAGAAAGCTCTTTAGTTTTTATTTATTTTTTACGAGTTACAAGTTTAATTAAAAATTCATCCATGGTATAGAAGGAGTCGCCAGGAGAGATGGTGTGGACAAATTATGAAATTTTTTTGTTGGTGTATACTGAACTCCTTTCTGAGTCACTACAGCTTGGATAGTAGGTAATGAAGGACATTTCTTCCGCTAGTGCTCTAAATATGGACGTCAGTATTCTTCTCAAAATGTGATGAAATATTTATGACGAATTTCATTAGAGAGTCTATGGATTGTGCCGGTGCAGTTAAAATGCCTATCTCCTCGAAGATGTGGCTACATCATGACCGCAGGTGAACACCTTATTTTGTTTTACTGACGACTTAGTGCAATCAGTACTTTCTGAGCGATGAGTAACCCCAGAAAATTACTCCGTAACACGTTAAAGAGTGGAAATATGCAAAATATGTGAGTTTGGTTCCTTAGTTTCAACGGCCAGCAATTATACGAAGAGAAAATGTAGCTCAGCAATAAGCTTCCGCAAGTACAAGTTTTCAACAGAATGCACACCCAGAAATTTGGAGAATTCTGCTCTCTTCAATGACTTACACTATGTGATCAAAAGTATCCGGACACCTGGCTGAAAATGACTTTCAAGTTTGTCGCACCCTCCATCGGTAATACTGGAATTCAATATGTCGTTGGCCCACCCTTAGCCTTATTGACCGCTTCCACTCTCGCAGGTGGTGCTTAAAACATCAATTTAGGCCTGTGTTGTGGTAGTGCCACGCAAAACAACAAGGTGTGCAAGCCTCCTACATGAAAAACACGACCACACCATAACACCACTGCCTCCGAATTTTATTGTTGGCAGTACACACGCTGGCAGATGACGTTCACCGGGCATTCGCCATACCCACACCCCGCCATCGGATCGCCACATTCTATACCGTGATTCGTCACTCTATACATCGTTTTTCCACAGTTCAATCGTCCAATGTTTACGCTCCTTACATCAAGCGAGGCGTCGTTAGGCATTTACCGGCGTGATGTGTGGCTTATGATTAGCCGCTCGAACATGAAATCCAAGTTTTCTTACCTCCCGCCTGACTGTCATAGTACTTGCAGTTGATCCTGATGCAGTTTGGAATTCCTGTGTGATGGGCTGGATAGATGTCTGCCTATTACATATTACGACCCTCTTCAACTGTCGGCGGTCTCTGTCAGTCAACAGACCAGGTCGGCCTGTACGCTTTTGTGCTGTATGTGTCCCTTCACGTTTCCACTTTACTATCACATCGGAAACAGTGGACCTAGGGATGCTCAGGAGTGTGGAAATGTCGCGTACAGACGTATGACACAAGTGACACCCAATCAGCTGACCACGTTCGAAGTCCATGAGTTCCGCAGAGCGCCCCATTCTGCTCTCTCACGATGTCTAATGACTACTGAGATCGCTGATATGGAGCACCTGGCAGTAGGTGACAGCAAAATGCATTTAATATGAAAAACGTATGTTTTGGGGGTTTCCGGATACTTTTGATCACATAGTGTATGTTCACGTGTTACATCAACGGCCGGTATGACTTTTTTTGTACAAAACTGAGTGTAGTGTTTTCGTAAAACTAAGGAACAGTCCATTTTCAGAGAACCACTTAATAACTCTTTGAAAAATATAATTAACAGTCTCTTCTATCGCTTTCTCTCTAATGGGATTTATTATAACGCTAAAAGTAGGAATTATGACTGACGAGTGCTAAGTGGTAACCGATTCGCGTATAGAAAGAATGGGAGTGAGCGCCAAACTGGAACTTGTTAGACTGACTTCACGATTTCTGTCCATCCACTAAAATTTTCTCCCCTTGTTGTGCATCACAAATCAGTGAGTGGGGAAAAAAGAAATTAACTTGCGGAAATTGTCTAGAAATTTTATTCACTGAGAAGAATTTCAGTTGTCTGGATAAACTCTGTAATTAAACCGTTAATAATTGAAGATAATGTTGTGAACGAGAGCCCTGGCCCGCCTGTAGGGAATAACAGCAAACACTGGCGGTGCAAGGCGCTCGTAAGGTGAATAAAATATGCTCAGCGATGAGGAAACTTCTGCATTAATAAACTACGCCGGCGTCCATAAAACAACAGTTATGAACGAGTACAAAGAGCGTATTCAGCGAGCGTGGAAACAGTCGCCACGCAGTTTCTGTCCTGCGAATTTTTAACTGGTTTTAATACACTACTGGCCATTAAAATTACTACACCAGGAAGAAATGCAGATGATAAACGGGTATTCATTGGACAAATATATTATACTAGAACTGACATGTAATTACATTTTCACGCAATTTGGGTACAGAGATCGTGAGAAATCAGTACCTAGAACAACAACCTCTGGCCGTAATAACGGCCTTGATACGCTTGAGCATTGAGTCAAACAGAGCTTGGATGGCGTGTACAGGTACAACTGCCCATGCAGATTCAACACAATACCACAGTTCACATGAGTAGTGACTAGAGTATTGTGACGAGCCAGTTGCTCGGCCGCCATTGACCAGACGTTTCAGTTGGTGAGAGATCTGGAGAATGTGCTGACCAGGGCAGCAGTCGAACGTTTTCTGTATCCAGAAAGGCCCGTACAGGACCTGCAACATGCGGTCGTGCATTATCGTGCTGAACTGTAGGGTTTCGAAGGGACAGAATGAAGGGTAGAGCCACGGATCGTAACACATATGAAATGTAACGTCCAAAGTGGCGTCAATGCGAACAAGAGATGACTCAGACATGTAACCAATGGCACCCCATACCATCACGCCGGGTGATACGCCAGCATGGCGATGACGAATACACGTTGCGAATGTGCGTTCACCGCGATGTCGCCAAACACGGATGCGACCATCATGATGCTGTGAACAGAATCTGGATTCATCCGAAAAAATGACGTTTTGCCATTCGTGCACCCAGGTTCGTCGTTGAGTACACCATCGCAGGCGCTCCTGTCTGTGATGCAGCGTCAGGGGTAACCGCAGCCATTGTCTCCGAGCTGATAGTCCGTGCTGCTGCAAACGTCGTCGAACTGTTCGTGCAGATGGTTGTCGTCTTACAAACGTCCCCATCTGTTGACTCAGGGATCGAGACGTGGCTGCACGATCCGTTACAGCCATGCGGATGAGATGCGTGTCATCTCGACTGCTAGTGATACGAGACCGTTGGGATCCAGCACGGCGTTCCGTATTACCCTCCTGAACCCACAAATTCCATATTCTGCTAACAGTCATTGGATTTCGACCAAGGCGAGCAGCAATGTCGCGATACGATAAACCGCAATCGCAACCGCAATCCAACCTTTATCAAAGTCGGAAAAGTGATGGTACGCATTTCTCCTCCTTACACGAGGCATCACAACAACGTTTCACCAGGCAACGCCGGTCAACTGCTGATTGTGTATAAGAAATCGGTTGGAAACTTTCCTCATGTCAGCACGTTGTAGGTGTAGCCACCGGCGCCAACCTTGTGTGAATGCTCTGGAAAGCTAATCATTTGCATATCACAGCATCTTCTTCCTGTCGATAAAATTTCGCGTCTGTAGCACGTCATCTTCGAGATGTAGCGATTTTAATGGCCAGTAGTGTATATTAGCATCCGTTGTAGGATATCGTGCGAGGGTTTGGGCTCATACACTGTAGAGCCAAAGAAACTGGCACACTTGCCTAATATCGTGTAGGGCCCCAGCGAGTATGCAGATGTACCGCAACACGACTTGGTATGGACTCGAATAATCTCTGAAGAAGTGGTGGAGAGAACTGACACCATAAATCCTGCAGGGCTGTCCATAAATCCTTAAGTGTACGAAGGGGTGAAGATGGTTTCTGAACAGGACGTAGCAAGGCATCCCAGCTATGCTCAATAATAACCATGTCTGGGGAGTTCGGCGGCCAGCGAAAGTGTTTCAAGTCAGAAGAGCGTTACTGGAGACACTCTGCAGCAATTAATGTTTAACGTCCCGCCGACAACGAGATCATTAGAGAGGGAAGACAAGCTAGGGTTATGGAAGGGTGTAGAAGGGAAGGCGCACTCCCTTTTGAAGTAACCATCGCGGTATTCGCCTTAAACGATTCAAGGCAGTCACAGAAAACCTAGTTCAGGATGACCGGACGCGGGTTTGAACGGAGAGTCCAGTGAGCTAACAACTGCGCTATCCTGCTCGGTCGACACAATCGTCCTGAGAGATTCACCATCTGTTTGTATAATTCAGATAATTCTTATTTATTGTTCTGTCTCAGTTGTATATGTTTAATTACATTTTATGTTTCGATCGCTCTGGATCATCTTCAGGTCTAAAACAGAGTAAAAAGTAAATATGCATCACGTAATATTTTCAGTAAGTAGAAAACGCAATAACTTTACATAATTTTAGAATTTACCTAAGTAGGTGCATCAACAACCCGTCTTACTGTTTATATATTCATTGTTCTAGACTTATATTTCTAATACTGTAGCTGAAAATACTTTTTATAGAATTTTGTTTGTAGACGTTCACAGTAAGAACTCAAGACTTCCAAGGGTTCGAACTTTGAGTATCTTCAGATAATAATTCAGCACAGAGTAGCATGGAGAGCTGCATAAAACTAGTGTCTGGGCCGAATACAACAACAACAACAACAACAACAACAACAGCAATTCAAATTTCACTCCGTTATTTCCACTTTTATGATCTACTATTTTAAACCCTTTTACAGTTTTACGTATCCATTCTGATATCTTAACAGAAGGTTTATTTTTCATTACTGACTTTTTGCAATTTTGGTATGAGACCCTCTCTTGTTAAAGCCATTGTATCGCTGCCACTACACCTCCACTCTTCCTCCTCCGCCCTCTCTTACCTTCTTTGGCCGCCCTCAATCCCCCTTCATTCCATTTTATAATTTCACTATTTTGTGCCGTTTACAATTTGAATACCATATTTTATGGACTGTAAAACGCTACAAAGACCCACCTTAATTTTTAAGCTATTTTTTAAATGACAATTTTACCATTGTTGTTATTAGATTTATTATTATATCTTATTATTAGATTGCTAACTCAGATCAAAAATATTCTTATTTTTAAAACCAAACTGATGTTTAAAATCCCTGAAAATCGTCATGTGAACTTTCTTCTTCTGCTTCTTTTTCTTCTTCATCGTTGTCCTCGTCATATACTGGGTGATCAAAAAGTCAGTATAAATTTGAAAACTGAATAAATCACGGAATAATGTAGATAGAGAGGTACAAATTGGCACACATGGTTGGAATGACATGGGGTTTTATTAGAACCAAAAATATACAAGCGTTCAAAAAATATCCGACAGATGGCACTTCATCTAATCAGAATTGCAGTAATTAGCATAACAAAGTAAGACAAAGCAAAGATGATGTTCTTTACAGGAAATGCTCTATATGTCCACCATCACTCCTCAACAATAGCTGTAGTCGAGGAATAATGTAGAGAACAGCACTGTAAAGCATGTCCGGAGTTATGGTGAGGCACAGGTGTCGGATGTTGTCTTTCAGCATCCTTAGAGATGTCGGTCGATCACGATACACTTACGACTTCAGGTAACCCCAAAGCCAATAATCGCACGGACTGAGGTCTGGGGACCTGGGAGGCCAAGCATGACGAAAGTGGCGGTGAGCTCTCGATCATCTCTAAAAGATGCGTGCAAGAGATCTTTCCCACGTCTAGCAATACTATGTTTTTTTTGTTCTAATAAAACTCCATGTCATTCCAAGCATGAGTGTCAGTTTTTACCTCTCTATATACATTATTCCGTGGTTTATTTAGTTTTATACTGTATTTTTGATCACCCGGTATATAAGATGGCCATCACTGCCATCGAAAGCATTACTCATCCCGCAATTGTTCAAAGATTAACAACAATGCCTTCTCTTACTCTAGACAACTACTGTTTAATCCACCGACACACTTGTTTGACTGTAGGTCGTTTTAAAGCGCCCTTCAACGTGAATTCATGTTGGATTTTATTCACCAAACCATTTGTTCCATCCCTCTCTCGTATACACATTAAATGGTTTATTTATCGAGACATCAAAGAGGCTGCAATTGTGAAGTAATTCCTCCCGGAATAACAGCGAATTCTGCCTTAATTTCTCTTACACAGAATTTTTCAAATGACTACTAAACTGGTCTAGCACAAAAAGAGAACTCTTCTTCAATAAAGCACCTTTCCTTCTTCCCCACACTCTGTTAATCTATACTTTCATACCAGCCTCATCCGTCCAATCCACGTCATCTACTTGAACAATAACAATTGACGGTATTTCAGAAGGTTTGGCACTGTTTCGCGCTTGAAAAATATCATTGGATTAAGTTTAGTACCGTCAACACAACATGAAAGAACAACGGCGTAGTGCAGTTTTTCGTGTCCACCTGTTTCTATAATTACGGTTTTAGCACCTTTCGTGGCAACAGTACTGTTACTCGGCACGTGAAATGCCAGAGGAACTTCGTCTATAATCGCTATTTCACTTAGGTCCACAATGGTTTTCTTTCGATGTTGAATAATAAAGCGATGGAAAGATAATATTTTCTCTTCACACTCTTGCGATATTTTGACGGAGTCCTTGAATCCATTTCAATACGTCATTTTCTAGCCATTCTGCATTCAGTCTTCTATCTGAATATTTAGTCTTCCTCATTTTCTTCAGTTCTTCTTTATTAGCCCGCCAATTGCGGATGTTCTTTCTTTGTTGGTGGAGGACCGAAATGTTGCTCAGCTGCTCTGTTTCTATGTCCTTCTGCATATGCTGTTACTTTCAATTTATAGCCCGCATCATATGAATATTTTTTATATATAAAAAAAGAAAACCATGTAGAGAGTGCTAATATAGTGATGGGAGATTTTAATGCACAAGTAGGCAAAGACAGAAAGGGATCTGCGCAAGTGTCTGGATGTTTTGGATATGGAGGCAGAAATGAAGAAGGGGAAAGATTCCTGGATTTGTGCCAGAGGAACGGAATGAACATAGCAAACAGCTGGTTTATGAAGAGAGAAAGTCATGTTATCACCAGATACAGTTGCGATGGAAGAACCAAGAGTGTAATTGATTATATTCTAGTAGATAGGGAATGGGGAGAGAAAGTAACAAATGTGAAGGTAATTCCAAGTGTGAGTGCAGATGGAGACCATAGATTACTGGTGGGACAATGGAAAATGAATCAGTGTCTGAAAAACAGAAAACAGAAGGAAGTGATGAGGATACGGGATTGGAAACAGAAGGAGAGTGACAGTGCCGAGAAGTACAGAGAATTAATCACACAAAAATTTTCAAAACAAGTTTTGTGCGATGTAGAAAAAGAATGGAGTTTATTCAAAGACACTTTAGTCGAAGCAGCACAAAAAGTATGTGGTAGAACATCTGGAAAGGAGAAAGTAAGACAGGCAAGTTGGTGGGATGATACCAAAATCCAAGCAGTTACAAGAAAAAAATGGAGCAGGGAGAAAGTGGTGGAAAACTAAAAATGACGAAGACCATAAAAGATATAGTGAGGAAAAGAAGAAGCGCAAAGAAATAGTGGAAACAGCAAAGAAAAAGGCGAGCGAAGGGTTTACAAAAAACGTGAAGAAGATGTGAAGAGCAATAGGAAAATTTCTTTAAAATGGTGAAAAATAAAAGGAAGGCTTCTGAAGTACCAATAAAGATGGAAACAGAAGACAGCACCGTGATTGAAGAACCACCGAATATGAAAGATCTCTGGAAAGAACATTTTAAGAAACTGTTAAACGCTGAGGAGCAGGTACACGACGAAATAACAAATAATGAAGAAACTGAGAGAAGTTGGGAACCACAATTAGGACAAATTACACTGGAAGAAATGGAAATAGCTGTGAAGAAGATGAATGGGGAGAAAGCCCCAGGACCTGATGAAGTATCAGTGGACATGATAAGCAGCAGGTCCAGTGGGAATGCAGTGGCTGTATAGAGTACTATCAAATGTGTGGAGAAATAGTACAATACCTGACGATTGGAGGAGAGGAGACATTGTTCCCATCTTCAAAAAAGGCAATAAAATACTTTGTAAAAACTACAGAGGAATAAGCCTTATGAGTCATACAGCCAAGAATTTTTGAAAGAATTTCACTAAATCGAATAAGTGAAAAGATAGAAAAGGAGCTGAGTGAAGAACAGCATGGGTTTAGGAAAGGAAGAAACACGATCGACCTGATATTTTCTATCCATCAACTGATGGGAAAAAGTTAGGAGTATAACAAAAGGGTGATAATGGTGTTTATAGACATAGAAAAGGCATATGACTCAGCTAACAGGGAAAGACTCTGGGAAGAAATGAAGAAGATAGATATAGAAGATGGATACATTACTGTAATAAAGACAATGTACAGAGGACAAAATTGTAGAATTAGAACACCATTGGGGAACTTTGGATACTTGGAAATAAGACAAGGACTTAAGCAAGGAAGTATTCTATCTCCTGCACTTTTTCATGTTGTGATGGAGGCAATTAATAGGGCAATTATAGTAAAAGAAAAAGACAAAAAGATGATTTTTGCAGATGATGTTGTAATATGCTGTGATAAAGAGGTAGACGTACAGTTATAGCTTGATGCGTGGAAGGAAATAATGAAAAGGTATGGATTACAAATAAATAAAGATAAGAGTGAAGTAATGGTATTTGGAAGAGAGAGAGTGGGGAAAGCCGATCAAACATACGACGAATTCTGAAAGCTGCGGTGTGGAAAGCGTACATTCCGAGATCGCTGCGCACTACGAACGAGGACGGCCCGGATCGAAAGGTGAAGTATTGCGAGTGGTTTGAAGGCACGCTTTGCGAGGATGAATGGTTTCCCCGGTCTGAACGGTACTGTAAACTGCCCCACTTCATGTTCAGGGCTCCTGAAAATCCGCACGTTCACCTGGACAAACATGTTAATTTTTTTTAAATTATGAGACTTAACATCTGAGGTCATCAGTCCCCTAGAACTTAGAACTGCTTAAACCTAACCAACCTAAGGTCATCACACACATCCATGCCCGAGGCAGGATTCGAACCTGCGACCGTTGCGGTCGCGCGGTACCAGACTGAAGCGCCTAGAACCGCTCGGCCACACCGGCCGGCAAACATGTTAATCTATCGGGTGTTAATGCGTGGTGTGGTCTGTCAAGAGGTCTCTGGAAATGAAAGATGTTACCTAAAACAAGGTAACACTGCCACAGAGATGTCAGAGCCTACTTGGATGAAAATCTACCTGGACAATAGAGAGGTGCAAGAGGTGGTGTTAAGTGTATGACCGATCTTGAAAAATGAAGTTTATCAACTGAAGGCAGTTACAGTGAACGAGCTACGAAAAACCATCGAGGCGTCCTGTGCGGCTGTCACACCGGCAACATCGACAGCCGTAGTTGGGTCAACAGTCCAGCGGCATCTACGTTGTTTGGCTGCTAATGCGGGTCTCTTTGAACACATAAAGTAACCTTCCCCTTGCTGTTTTGAAGAACGCGCCGCAGCGCGAAGTGTGAAGCAGTCGCCCTCCGTTTCTGGCGGTGGCGCCGCTGTGGCAATCGCAGCTTTGGTGTCTCCCTCTGGTGGGAAAGGGGGCAAGTTGTCTGTTTACGTGCATTTAAGGGGCGCTATGATCTCGCCAGGGAGTCATTCTGGGTCAGTCTCTCGTCCCCAGCTTGCTAGTCTGTCTCTGGTCCGCATTTGTGAGGCAGTTAGTGTCTGTCTGTCGTTCGGAGTGCTAGTATGTCTGTCGATCCGAATCAACCTTTAAAGCCGTCAAAATGAGAGACTTTCCACTCCGCCAGTAAGAGACCTCAGCGAGTGGTCACCCGGTCGGGGCTTAGTTCCTACATCTGAGTCTGCGCGTTAGGCCGCCAGTCTGCTCGAGTTTGCTCAGGCAATGGTCATTGGCGGTTGATCGATCGGTTGGTCGGTCGCGCACTGGGACACCAGATGACATGTCCGTCTTGAGCGTCGGCGCATGTGAGGTCGCCACGTGAATCCAGTGGGCCGCGGGGTATAGCGAAGGGTAGTGGCTTCGCGGTCGACACGAGAGCAACGGGAGTCAACCCACGACATCGGTCTGGCCGGTGCGAGCTGCGACGCCGTGAGACGGGAGATCGGCGCGCCTTCCTGCGTCCCTTGAAGCGGCTGGCAGCGGACGGTTCGGGTGAGCGTTTCGGGGGGTGCTGCGCCAGGTGTTCTCCAGAAATCGCAGTTTATTAGAAGTTAAGTGATTGGTGATATGTTGTTTGATTTACTCTTGTTAAATTCTACTTGTTTTCTTGGTGAGGTCACCAGCCGTTTTGCTTTGGGGTCGTCCCACCATTCTTCTCCGTTTTCCCACCCGCGGGAAGGTGGTTGTTTATAAATTGGGTGGTCCGTTTTTCCCTTTTGGCGTAGGGGCGGGTTAGAGCAACCTGCGGTTCGGGTTGTTCGGTAATCTCCCTATCAATCTACCGTACGTTAGTAGCTGCCTCTGTCATGTTTGTTGGATTGGTGTGTTAACGAATTTATTGCTTGGAGTGTAACGGCCTAATACCTGAAATATATTTTGATCTTTGAAACTTTGATATTATTGCCTATAATCTTGAGAGGCGGTATCTGTGTACTGTAGAGCATCTTAACTATTGTTTGGCCAACCTTGTAGAATTTTATATAAGATTGCATTTCATGGGCTTTTATTTAAAATATCATTTTAGTATATAAAGTTGCCACCCTTTCACCGTAAGACTTTGAAGACTTTTCTTAGAAGTTAAAATCAAGTTGCACCTTCGGTGGCAAGGTTAATATTTTAAATGTTAGTGTTTTGTACCATTTCCATCCCTCCTATGGGTGGGGGGGGGCGTGGGGGGGGGGGGGGGAGGGCATAGGTTGTGTAAATTGTTAAAACTCTTAGTTTAAAGTTATCTGGTGTGTTACAGATTTGCACCAGTGGAGTCTTTCAGAGGCTGTTGTGAGCGGTCGTAATTACGGCCGTGTCAAAAGGAAGCGGCAAGGTTCTCAGCCCGAAAGCTCATACAGTCAAAACTTGTTTCTTTCTGCCTCTGAATAAATTGTAACATTGATATTTAGAGGGTGCTTTCTGATTATAATTTTAAATCTGTTTCTTTAAAAAATGCTTTTAGGCACTATTAAAGTGAATAAAATTCCCATTTGTTAAAAGGAATTTGGTTATGATTTCATCAGTTACTCCCTGGCAACTACTTCCATGCTTACATAGTGTGATTAAATGTGTTAATGTTCTTGATGAATCGCTAGTAAATAACATAAATTCTTAAGAACTTTGAAAATAAATCACGGTTCAGGTATGCTATTTTGTTCTATTAACGTTGGCTATCAAAGAGAGTCTACATTTTTCTGGACCCTCCGAATAACCGTACACCCGTCGTTTCAGCAAAAACTACGAGGGTGGATTGAAAAGTTCTCGGAACGGAATAGAAAAAGAAGTACTTATATCACTGAACTTTTTATATTTTTCAATGCAGTCTCCTTGTAGATTATTGCACTTGGTCCAACGATGTTCCAGTGCCTTGATCCCATCTCGAAAATGAGTTTCCTCTAGGCCTGCAAAATAGTTGTCAACTCCGGCTATCGGTTCTTTCTTTGACGTGAATCTTCGTCCAACAAGAAAAATTTTCAGTTTTGGGAAGAGATGGGAGTCTGACGCAGCCATATCAGGTGAATAAGGCGGGTGCGGCAACAATTCATATCTTAGTTCGTGTAATTTTGCCATGGCAACGGCACATGTGTATGGGCGCGCATTGTCTTGATGGAAGATGACTTTCATCCACGCTAAACCTGGCCCTTTTTCGCTTGTCTTTTGTTGCAATTTGTCAAGGAGGTTAGCATAGTATTATTCAGTAATTGTTTTCCCAGTGGGGGGATAATCAACAAACAGAAGCCCCTTCGCATCCAAGAACACTGATGCCATGGGCCGGCCGAAGTGGCCGTGCGGTTAAAGGCGCTGCAGTCTGGAACCGCGAGACCGCTACGGACGCAGGTTCGAATCCTGCCTCGGGCATGGATGTGTGTGTTGTCCTTAGGTTAGTTAGGTTTAAGTAGTTCTAAGTTCTAGGGGACTGATGACCACAGATGTTAAGTCCCATAGTGCTCAGAGCCATTTGATGCCATGGCCTTTGCCGCCAAAGGAATTGTCTTTGCTTTCTTTGGTGGTGGAGAATCAGCATGATTCCACTGTTTTGGCTGTTGTTTTGTCTCTGGGGTATAGTAATGCACCAACGTTTCATCTGTGGTCACAAGTCGGTGCAAAAAGTCTTGTTCGTTTCTCCTCGAACGGACCAAACATTGTTACGATATGTCCATTCTCGTGCGTTTTTGACCCAGCGTCAAGAGTCGCGGCACCCATCTTGCAGATAATTTTCCTTTAATTTACGTCTATGGTCACAAATTTTTTGTTAACAGATTACCGGTTTCGGTCTTTAATGACCATCGTCAGATCTGTTTCATAAAAACAAAGTCCTAATGTACTGCAACCATAGTGGCATCGTCGAATGTTAAATTTCATTTCTAATTCTTCAGTTAAAATGTGAGACACCCTTTCAGATGACATCTGGCAAGGGTGAGCAATTTTACGCACTTTCAATCGGCGATCCTCCATGATCATACTGTGAGCTTTTTCAATGATTTCTGGAGTAGTGACACGTCTTGGCCGACCACTGCACGGATCATCATCTGAGCCCAACTAAATTTAGATTCATTTGTCCACTTGACAACAGTTGAATATGAAGGAAGGGGAAGTCCCCCATTATATTCTGGAAATTGGCACGAATGTCCTTTGCTTTCATACCTTTCTTTACGAAGTACTTAATCACTGCTCGAATCTCGAGTTTCTCCGTCTTCGAAGAACACTGCGTGGGAACAACAGAGCCACGTCACTGCCACTGCTCTCTTCCAAGAGCAACGACGTGGCACGTGTTTACGTGCAACAGTCCAACGAGTATCACATGAACAACGAAGGGTCAATGGGTAGTTCTCCAGAGATCTATCAAAAAATTAAACCAAAATTGTGACACCCTTAATATTTTTAACTATAGCCGGAATGTGTATTTCCTGCTGAAAAAAATCGGCAAATTTGACTACAAGATTAATTAATATCGTAAAAGTAGCGGGAGCATTAAAGAAAAACTACTTTAATAGAAAGATGATTTGCGCAGTAGTGCTGGGGACTCTGAGCTTTTTCGGTGATCTACTCAACATTGACCTTCAAGTGACATTTGTTCGGTTCAGTACTTCAACTTTATGTTTACACTTTCAACTCAGCCAGTGCACATAGGAATTAGTGGACAGTGCAGTACAGTCGCAGTGCGTCGCTGTATGATGGCAAACCAATAGCCGTTGCTGGTTGTGGATAAACCTTATTCGCAGTTATTCACTTTTAGCATCCATTATCAAAGAGGAATATAAAATAAAGAAACAGAAAAATACATGGAGTTTACACAGACAGGTTTGTAAGAATAAGGAAACGCATGTGTGAAGAAAGATCGTCCGGAAAGCGCTTACAAGGCAGTACATCGACGGATCAAAAATTCATTATCTTCAAATAGGAGACAGCTGTATACCCAGTACTTGCTTGCGCTATAATAACCTTCAAAATACTGTAACCCAAAAAAATCCAATAGAGTATACCAGACCACTCACAGATATCAACTAGTAAGTTGAGGCGTACAGAGGTATCTATTACAAACAAACTGTCGAAGGCAGTACTGTAGAAGATCACAAGAACATGAAGATCTACATCCAAAAAATGTAGGATCCTTGCTGCAGTCAAGGTTGGATATAAACGTCAATATTCTAAACAAATGGCGTTCATATCATCGATATATTATAGACGTCTGTAACGACATTTCATCTAACAGTAGTAAAACATGTGACGAGTCGTGATTATTAAAATGTGGTTAAAAGAATCTTACTTGAATCACGCAACATTTTGAACAGATGGTTAATCAAAGAGCCACAATATGGCAGTAAGCAAAACAACATTTTTTAAATGATGAAGCACAATATCAATCTTGTTTTTCTGTTGGACTGTTTTAAAACAAAATGAAAAAAGAAACATCAGAAGTATTGCTTCTTTTATAGTAATATAATATTATAAACGAACATGCTTAAATTACTGTGTACGGTTTAGTGTGATATTAGGTTTACGATGTTAATAGTAGGTAATGTTGTTGTTGTTATGGTCTTCACTCCTGAGACTGGTTTGATGCAGTTCTCCATGCTACTCTATCCAGTGCAAGCTTCTTCATCTCCCGGTACCTACTGCAACCTACATCCTTCTGAATCTGCTTAGTGTATTCATCTCTTGGTCTCCCTCCACGCTGCCCTCCAATACTAAATTGGTGGTCCCTCGATGTCTCAGAACATGTCCTACCAACCGATCCCTTCTTCTAGTCAAGTTGTTCCACAAACTCTTCTCCCCAATTCTATTCAGTACCTCCTCATTAGTTATGTGATCTATCCACCTAATCTTCAGCATTCTTCTGTAGCACCACATTTCGAAAGCTTCTATTCTCTTCTTGTCTAAACTATGTATCGTCCATGTTTCACTTCCATACATGGCTACACTCCATACAAATACTTTCAGAAACGACTTCCTGACATTTAAATCTATACTGGATGATAACAAATTTCTCTTCTTCAGAAACGCATTCCTTGCCATTGCCAGTCTACATTTTATATCTTCTCTACTTCGACCATCATCATTTATTTTGCTCCCCAAATAGCAAAACTCCTTTACTACTTTAAGTGTCTCATTTCCTAATCTAATACCCTCAACATCACCCAACTTAATTCCACTACATTCCATTGTCCTCGTTTTGCTTTTGTTGTTCATCTTATATCCTCCTTTCAAGACACTGTCCATTCCGTTCAGCTGCTCTTCCAAGTCCTTTGCTGTCTCTGACAGAATTACAATGTCATCGGCGAACCTCAAAGTTTTTATTTCTTCTCCATGGATTTTCTTTTGTTTCCTTTACTGCTTGCTCAGTATACAGATTGAATAACATCGGGGATAGGCTAAAACCCTGTCTCACTGCCTTCCCAACCACTGCTTCACTTTCATACCCCTCGACTCTTATAACTGCCATCTGGTTTCTGTTCAAATTGTAAATAGCCTTTGGCTCCCTATATTTTACCCCTGCCACCTTTAGAATTTGAAAGAGAGTATTCCAATCAACATTGTCAAAAGCTTTCTCTAAGTCTACAAATGCCAGAAACGTAGGTTTGCCTTTCCTTAATCTTTCTTCTAAGATAAATCGTAGGGTCAGTATTGCCTCATGTGTTCCTACATTTCTGCGGAATCTGAACTGATCTTCCCCAAGGTCGGCTTCTACCAGTTTTTCCATTCGTCTGTACGGAATTCGCGTTAGTATTTTGCAGCTCTGACTCATTAAACTGCTGGTTCGCCAATTTTCACATCTGTCAACACCTGCTTTCTTTGGGATTGGAATTATTATGTTCTTGAAATCTGAGGGTATTTCGCTTGTCTCATGCATCTTGCTCACCAGATGGTAGAGTTTTGTCAGGACTGGATCTCCCAAGGCTGTCAGTAATTCTAATGGAACGTTGTCTACAGTAGATAATAGTAAGCGAAAATAATGACCGACTTATATACAGTATACTTTGATATGCGTTCTAATCGTCAGAATCAAACGTAGTTACAAGGACACACTGAACCTCTCGTGGTGATTCCGAGAACAATTCAAACCACCCTCGTTCAGTGCCAGTGCAGAAACGAGCGCATTCAGCCGCACTACCGAGCTGCGCTGGCGGAGTGCCGCTCGCGAAGCCTCCGGGTCCGGACGGTGGCAGTGGTGTTGCCACGTGTACGGCTGTCAGCGTCGAGCAATAAGCGAAATGACTCGCCGCCCCCACCCCCTCCCCCACGCCCCCGCGCCGCGCTGTCCTGCCCCACCTATCCCCAATTAGGGCGGGTGGCGGCGGCCTTCGCCTTCGTGTCGCGCGGCGTATTGATCCGGGGAGCGGCGCGGCGTGCGTGGCGGGCCAACCTGTGGCGGGGTGCTCCGCGGGGATCAATACGCGGGCCGCTGTAACTGGCCGCGCATAGGGCTAGGCGCGCCCCTCGCCGGTGCGTACGCCGGGGGCCGAGCGAGTGTCGCGGGCACTGCGCAGTGACGCCCCTGCCTAGTGGCAACTCGACGACCGGCGGGCGGCCAAGCTCCGAAACGCGCCAGCGGCCGGCTTCCGTGGGCGCCGAGTGCTCGCAAGGTGCCCCTGCTGTGCAGGCTACACTCCACCACCGTCGAGTTCGAAGTGTTGCCTATTCACAAGGCGCCCGTTGTTCGTGGAGCTACCCCTGCTGTGCAGGCTACACTCCACCACCGTCAAGTTCGAAGTGTTGCCTAGTCTCAAGGCGCCCGACGTTCGCGAACCTACCGAAGTTTGAGCGCGGTGCGAGTGGCTCCAGACTTGTGATCGCCGCAGTGAAGTGTAGCTAATTGTGCGGCTGCTGGTGACTGCTAGGCGGCCGGTTGCAGAGGTGTCGACGCCTACTCAGAGGCCGCCAATCGCGTGGAGAGACGACGCCGCCGGCGCAGCGGGTGGCGAAGGTAGTGTCGGCGTCGCCGCTGGCGTGGCGTCATTCGCACCGGAGACGCCGTGACGCGAGGTGGTCGCCGGCGTCGCGCGGGGGCAGCGGCAGCGGCAGCGTTGGGCTCGCTACCGTCGGTCGGGCATGGCCGGCACCCAGGTATGTAAACAAGGCGCCCACGTATGTAAACAAGGCGCCCAGGCAGCGCGGCGAAGCAGTCAGCGCGTTTGGCAACCGCCCAGTCAGGAAGCGGAGCGCACCGCAGCTGTTTGTTTACATTTTCTCGTCTCACACGGGACGGTGCAATGAGAGCTAAAATCGAACACGATGTAGACGATAATACCTCGGTAATCAAATCCGTCTGGTCTCTTCCTGTCAGCGTTTCTACCGTGGCAATGTAGAAGTGATACACTTAGTGATCAAAAGTATCCGGACACCCCCAAAACATACGTTCTTCATATTAGGTGCAGTGTGCTGTCACCTACCGCCGGCTACTCCATATCAGCGACTTCAGTAGTTATTACACATCGTGAGAGAGCAGAATGGGGCGCTCCGTGGAACTCACGGATTTCGAACGTGCTCAGCTGATTGGGCATCACCTGTGTCACATGTCTGAACCCAACATTTCCACACTCCTAAACCTCACTAGGTCCACTGTTTCCGATGTGATAATGAAGTGGAAACTTGAAGGGACACGTACAGCACAAAAGCGTACAGGTAGACCTCGTCTATTGACTGACAGAGACCGCCAACAGTTGAACAGGGTCGCAATGTGTAATAGGTAGACATCTATCCAGACCATCACACAGGAATTCCAAACTGCATCACGATCCACTGCAAGTACTATGACAGATAGGCGGGAGGTGAGAAAACTATCATGGTCGAGCAGCTAATCATAAGCCACACATCACGCCGGTAAATGCCAAACGACGTCTCGCTTGGTGAAAGGAACTAAAACGGTTCAATTGGCTCTAAGCACTATGGGACTTAACATCTGAGGTAATCAGACTTAGAACTACTTAAACCTAACTAACATAAGGACAACACACATCCGGCGTCCGGCCACCTTGATTTAGGTTTTCCGTGATTTCCCTAAATCTCTCCAGGCAAATGCCGGCATGGTTCCTTTGAAAGGGCACGGCCGACTTCCTTACCTAATCCGATGAGACCGATGACCTCGCAGTTTGGTCTCTTCCCCCAAACAACCCAACCGACAACACACACACATCCATGCCCGAGGCAGGATTCGAACCTGCGACCTTAGCAGCAGCGCGGTTCTGGACTGAAGCGACTAGAACCGCCCGGCCACAGCGGCCGGCTAAGGAGCGTAAACATTTCACGATTGAACAGTGGGCAAACGTTGTGCGGACTGACGAATCACGGTACACAATGTGGCGATCCGATGGCAGGGTGTGGGTATGGCGACAGCCCGGTGAACGTCATCTGCCAGCGTGTGCAGTGCCAACGATAAAATTCGGAGGCTGTGGTGTTATGGTGTGGTCGTGTTTTTCGTGGAGTGTCGTTTTGCGTGGCACTATCACAGCACAGGCCTACATTGATGTTTTAAGCACCTTCTTGCTTCCCACTGTTGAAGAGCATTTCGGGTATAGCGATTGCATCTTTCAACACGATCGAGCACCTGTTCATATTGCACGGCCTACGGGGGCGTGGTTACACAACAATAACATCGCTGTAATGGTCTGGCCTGCTTAGAGTCCCGACACCTCTGGGATGTTGTGGAACGCCGACTTCGTGCCAGGCCTTAGGGACCCCCATCGATACCTCTCGTCAGTGCAGCACTGTGAAGAATGGGCTGCCATCCCCCAAGAAATCATGTAACACCTGATTGAAACTATGTTTGCGAGGGTGGAAGCTGTCATCAAGGCTAAGGGTGAGCCAACACCATATTGAATTCCAGCATTACCGATGGAGGGCGCCACGAACTTGTAAGTCATTTTCAGCCAGGTGTCCGGTTACTGTTGATCACTTAGTGTAGAGCAATCATCGAAGCTTGCAATGTTACGTAATGCGGTGTCAACACTCCAGAATGGCGTATCTGTAGCGAATTCTTTCCTGCGATTTGCGAAATTATTATGGATAGTATACACTTTTGGCTGGTGCATAAGGTCGTAGAGTTTTTCCATAATTTTAACAAACACAACAGACAGATATAACAGAATTACAGTAATCAATAATATATTCTCCTTCACTGTTTACAATAGTCTGCCAACACTGGGGTAAATGTTCATTCCGCATCTATAAAATCATGTTGTTTTGAGGCGAAAACTTGTCTAGCCATTTTCGGTGCGCCTTTTCATTCGGAAGGAAATTACTCGAAGGTTGTTCAGTATGGAGCGGAAAACGTGAAAATTTTAGGACGCGAGATCAGGAGTTGCGGAATGGCTTCCCAACCCAATATCTGCATAGTGCTTTTTCGTCAGTGTAGCAGAATGCGGGCGGGCGTTGTCATGGACTATTATCACTTAGTCTTCCTGTTTGTTGTTCTCGGATTGCATCTGAAAGGCGTCACAGGTGTTGACAGTAAATGTCAGCAGTGATGGTTGCACCTGGTGGAAGAGATAAGCAGTACATCACACCGCCGCTGTTCCACCAGATGCATAACATTATCTTTTATGGATGCCCACAGGTCTTTGTACGGGGAACTGCTGCTAGTTTGGGCCCAGCAATCCCTTTATTTCCCTTACATTAACGCAAAGACACCTCTTCTTGTCACCAGTAACGATAAACGATAGGAATGTTCTGTGTTGTTCACGAGCCTATTGATGACGAGCAAGCAGAGATCCACATATGGGAACCCACTGATTTTTGTGATGTCGGCTTGGAGTATGCGGTACCCATACACCCGATTTTTGAACCTTCCCCACTGCAGGCAAATGTCATACTATGGTGGAATGAACACAGTTCATCAGAGTGACGTGAATCACTGTGGATTAATGTGTTTAAACGACCTTCATCAATCCTTGAAGGTCTTCCTGAACGTGTAAAGTCACTAATGTCAAAACGGTCCTTTTTAAAACGAGAAAACCATTTTCTTGGCGTACTCTGTCCAGTGGCATTATCCCCATAAATGACGCAAACATTGGTGGCTGCCTCCGCAGCTGTTATCCCCTTATAGAACTGTAACAGAAGAATAACTCGGAAACGTTCCGATTTCTACACTTGGTTCTCCATTTTCTAGCGGCCACAGCTCCAATCACTATCTTCGAATGACAATATATAAACTGAAGTAGCAACAGTGTAGAGTAAATAGAAATAAACCCATAGGAACCGGAATACCAACATGCGAAACAAAAACTGTACGAACTTATGCACCAACCTAATAATTTATATTATTTAATGGCTAACCTGTGCACTATCCCACGTGCAGAGACAATAACAACTGGACTTTCGGTATTATATATAATTATCGACCGACTTCAGAAATTTAAAACGCTGACAATCTATTCATTAAGAGCTACAATGTTATGTTAAAGGTTCAACGCAGTAAGTCAAATATAACGGCTATACACTGTGTCCATGTGTTGAGGCAGCCTAACCCACGCCGCGGATATTACCCGGATAGTATTCTTTTAGTATTTCAGAATGAGAGCACTTACCCACTTCCAACAAAGTTTACCCGTAACTTCAAACCTTCCCAAGGTTTTTAAAGCTGATACACCCCTCCTCCCTCCAAAATTATGGAAGGAAGGTTAAACGCTAATAAATGTTTGCTGTTCATCCAGTAAAACTTCATGCATGACGTTTTAATTTATTACTTCTTTACGGTTAACTATCTAATCACAACAGATTTTGTTTATAATATCCGCACATGCCACTGAGTGTACCTGCAAACTTATATAACCGTACGATACATGGTTCAGGAGATATATTGAGATGTATGTTAACCCAGCTTTTCCTTAAAACGGAGAGAAAATGAGCCCCAGAGTGTACACATCCAGTGTTTGACGACGAGAGCACCCAGATTTCAACAAACTTTAAACATAATTTCAAATCTTTTGTAACGTTTTTCCATTAGTCCGTGGTGAATAATTCGAAACTATTGAAACCAACAAGACTAGGGTTTTGCGTCTTCAATCATAAATGTTTTGTATGGTTAACGTCAAATATTTAACACATTAAATCATTTGTAAAGGAATCACACGTTTGAATTAGTTTTATACGTGAGAATTCGATTCTTTAAAGATTCTGGACGGAGGTGGACACTTGTGAGAGAGGAATATGCATAGATAATCTTTAAAATATGGTACAGCATCAAAATTTGGTGCTTTCATTTGAACAAACATGGTATGGTAACAATGAAGTGACTTCCAGATGTTGTTTGCACTTTTGAATCAATATACACAATTTGCACTGATGACACTACACTGGAAGTTACACACAATATATATAATTATAGCACGGATGCCTTTATAGTTCACTCTGTCTCTGTACTCTTCCCATCTATTGCCATTTCCTATTTCCTACCTGTCACTCTATCTCGTACTACACAATCTTGTTTAACCTATGAGTTCACCATTAATAAACTCCGATGAACGGTCGTATTACTAAAAGTTTGTTGCATTTCTGTAAAAGGATTTTGTATATTGTATTTGTGCACTATTTATTAGTATTATTCCTGGATGAAAGCCACACATTATAGTTAAAGTATTCGCTTAGCTTTTGTAATCTGTAATTCTAATGTTGATTTTTAGCATCAAACATCGCAAGAACAGAAGATCATATTACATTTTTCTAAAGAATATGTAAGTGAAACATTTGTTTAAATATTGAGATGTGTTGTATAACACGTAAGCTATGTATTATCTTTGTAATAGTGAGATACCTAAACAAGATGTGATGTTATTTCCAACTTGTAATGTCACCTTTGAAAATGATGTATTTTAGTATAACACAGTAAACAACACGTAGGAGTTGCTTCATCGTGATATCCTATACAATAAAATAATAGTAAACTTCTCAGGTACTGGTTCTAGTGCGTTGGATCGCTCGTAACAACTGAAATACTGATGATGAAGCTGTGACTACAAAAAAAAAAAAAAAAAAAAAAAAAAAAAAAAAAAAAAAAAAAAAAAAAAAAAAAATCACGCTAATGAAGGGACAGTAAACTGATTTTAGCATTACATTTTTCCACCTACGTTACAGGACTGGTTTTGCCAAAAGTGTCCCCTATGGCAACCATAATACAGAAGACACTCTGTTAACCGTTTTTGGTGGGAACAAGGGGTTCTCGAAAGTCAAATTGTGAAGCCATGAGTCTGAAACACGCCTTATAGCACAGCTGTTCTGAAGCTCAGCAGACTGCTTTGGTTGAGTCTATTATTTTTTTCCTTCCTCCTACCTGTGTATGAATTCTCTTTTCATCTAAGATGATGCGTTTCACCTACATTTCACGACCCATCCTCAATAGCCAACGCTGATTATTTTTCGCAATCTTCACACGTACATTAGAATGATTTTGTTCACAGCTATTATATTTGCAGCAAGTGCGGTATGTTTTTTTTTTCCCCCAAAAATATTCGGTCGTCACCTGCAGAAGGTGATCACTTTACTGCTTTAACAGGTTTCGACAGATTAATATATCATCTACGGAAGTTCAGTAATGGCTTATAACACGGTTACGCAGACCCCTATACCATCGTCAATGAAGTAAATAAAGCCCCAGTTTCAAAACGCTGTAGAAAGAGAACCACTGCTCAGAATGGCGTCAAATTTTAACAGGATATTATTGACGCAGGGGGAAACGTCAAGGAACTAAAAACGTTAAAGAAAATTTTACCAATAGATGGCGCTATAAGCGTCTTAACGTAAGAGGGGTCGGCTACAAATGGCAGGTGACTCACTCAGAACACGATGGCCATGGTTTAAATTGCGGATTATACCATTCATACTGTTCAATGTGAATGAATACATAACTTATATAGTCAACAGTTGAGGCGCTGTTGGTCAGTTGAGCCCATCCACCACCGCAAGGTCGTACAACATCGGCAGGGAAAGATAGGGTTTTAGTTGTCCTGAGGTCGAAAACCGCATAAACAGCGTAAGGACATCGGTTTTCTAATAGCCTTGAGGCAGGCACAAGGCATGTTCAGTGTGCTGTCCACCGTTTTCTGCCACCAGTTGAAATTGAGAAACAGCCTGTTCCACAACAGATCGCAGTGTCTCGGGGGCTATATTCAGAATGCGTTGCGTTCGTCATTGGAGCACTGAACACAACATCTTTCAAATAACCCCACAGCCGGAAGTCACACAGATTAAGACCAGGTGATCTGGACGGCCAGACTGTAGGGAAATGAGGGCAGATACTTCTAGCATTTCAGGAAAACTTCTGCAGCAGTGTGCAGTGTGTGGAGGAGCGCCATCTTGCATGAATACGGTTCTACCCACACACCCACGCTGTTGAAGGGCTGGAAAGACGTTGGTGCATACCAGTAACAGGGTCTGTAGGACTCGTCTCCTCGAAAAAACACGGCCCTTTTTAAACCATATTCCATAACTGCAATCGATTTCCTGCAAAATGGCCAATCAGCTGAGACTTTTCCCGCCAATTTTCAGGTGGGATAAAAGACAGGGGGAGCTGGGAGTTTCCCAGAAGGGAAGCGTTAGTTAAAACTGACATAGTTAATTAACTAGCCAATCAAGCTGATATTAAAAGTGTGCTTGTATCGCTGAGGGAAGTTCCCATAAAGGTGAAAGGGAGGGGAGTGGTAGGGGTTTCTCTGAAATACTGGTTAGGCCAGTATTACACTATCAAATTTCTTTGTCAAAAATCTTTGTCAAAGATATTTGATGGTGTAATAGGGAACTTTGTCAAATGTCGTCCAACATTTGATCAAATCTAGGGCCCCGCTGTAGATTTGATCATAAAAGTCGCTTGTCTTCTGTTCACTGCAATGTGACATGTTACCACATGGAGCGCTAGCATCGCTGCAGCGTTCTGTCGTCTGTAGTGTTTTTATAAACATTGCCGGCAAATACAATTGGTGTGTGCCAACAACTACAGAATTAAGAGAGATGTATGAAGCTGATGAGGCGCTTTACAACGTGAGGCACTCTGAATACAAAAATTAAGAAGATTGGAGACCTAACCTAACGTAACCTAACCCAACCCAACCTAACCCTCTCCTGTAGCAAGGAATCGGAGTGTTACAGTGAGCCTGTCTTCTGCAGATGTAGCAGTTCTTAAGTGAATATTGTGCTTTGTGATATGAGGATACACTTCATTGAGAACATACAGAAATGTATGCTCATCCATTCTTAAGTTATTGATGGACGACTTGACGTCCTCCACTGTAAGCTCACGTAACAAGTTTTGTTGAATGCTTTTATCGTGTCGTCGTAAAACCCACGGCTTCACCCAGGTACGTTTCCTTTCCCCCCCCCCCCCCCCCCCCCCCACTTCTGTATCACATGTAGACACAGTGCAATTGCGGTACACGCAACTGCTGCAGTTAATAACAAGTTGTTGTTGTCAGCCATCTTTAACTCTGACGAAAAGTATGATGACAGTGTAATACCCCTTTTTAGCGCCACGTCAAAGATCTTTGTCAAATATATTTGACGGAATATTTGATCACATCTTTGATCAAATCTTTGACAAAGAAATTTGACTAATACCGGCCTTATCCCCAGGGAGTCAAGATCCACTTAGGAGAACAATAGGTTAAGGATCTGTCAATCAAAACGACAGATGAATCCAGGGGTCACAATCCACTTAGCAGAACAATAGGTTAAGAACCTGTCACTGAAAAGAGAACAATAGTTTTGCCCCTGAATGTGCACATGTCCCTAATGTAGGCAGCCTGCGCTAACGAATTGCGCTGAGTCTCTCTTTGCCCCCCTATGATGTCGTCAACCTGCACCATACAAGCGCCTTTGCAGAGTGAAGTGGTATTGGTTGATGTAAGTGCGGATTTTTCGTTCCCTCTATTCTGAAAGTCTGCATATTGACATATCCTTTGAGATACAAATGGGATTCGACTGTCCACAGAATGCTCAATGGCCATTCGCTGTCCATTTCCATGCAAATAAGACATTTCAGAGTGAACGTTTGTCTTGCTGGCGTGTCAGCAGCAAGCAGCTCATGAACATGGGCAGTTTTGTATGGATAGCAATGCAGCATGTTTCGTAGCATTTTATGCACCACACTCACAAACATGTCCAGCGTTCGCACAACTTCCCATTCACTGCACGTTCGCACACCACCTCTCGATCCCTTCTGCAATGCTGCGGCCAAATCTTCGTCAGACGTCGGATCAACTGCTTTCCTCCCTCTGGCACATTTCACTTCAGAAGCACCTATCTTTTCGACTTTTGTAATAATTTTCTCTAGATCCTTAGCAGTCATCGAACCAGTGCCTTTTTTCGTAACATTAAGTGCCTGGAACTTCTGTAGGGATACTGGAGCACAGTAACCGTTCCTGTGAAAGTTTTACCAATAGCGCGCCATCCTTTATAGACACAGTCTTGTTGGACGTGTAGGACGCAAACCAAGAAATAGCCATGTGCCGAGCGTCTACCAATGTGCATATTCTGACGCTTATGGCGCCATTCATTGGTGAAACTATCGTTACTTATTTTTTTGTTCCATGACTTTTCAATCTGTGTAAATGATACACTGTTCAAACTTGACATTATTCTCAGCTGTGGTTCTCTTTCTAAAATGTCTCGAAACTGGAACTTTAATTATGGACACCTTGTGTCAGGCGCAGCCGAATAAAAACAGGAGATGGAAGATAAATAAGTAAACTATTCATTATTTTACAACTGATCGCCATAACTATTAACATACACACATCAAAAAAGCTTGCGTATCACCCCGGTTCCTAGAACGCCTGAAGATAGACGGTGCTTGTGGATATTTTATCACAGACACAGTCCCTTTGACTGTTCAGAGATGTCATTAGACACACCTAAAGATGTAAACAAACATGGATGAGCAGTGCCTATTGGACGGAGGGGGTTCGACAGCCGATCAGTTCCAATCATTCCACTAGGAAGAAGCTACACGGCTCGTGTTGTCTGTAGTTCAAACATGCCTAGACGGTCGATAATGCGGATCAGTCGCGTCCGCAATATTACTTTGTGCCAGGATGAGCTCTCAACAAGAGAAGTGTCCAGGCGTCTCGGAGTGAACCAAAGCGATGTTGTTCGGACACGGAGGAGATACAGAGAGACAGGAATTGTCGGTGACATGCCTTACTCAGACCGCCCAAGGGCTACTACTGCAGTGGATGACCGCTACCTGCGGATTATGGCTCGGAGGAACACTGACAGCAACGCCGCCATGTTAAATAATGCTTTTCGTGTAGACACAGGACTGTGCGCAGTAGTCTACATGATGGCGCAACTCCACTCCCGACGTCCATGGCGAGGTCCATCTTTACAACGACGACACCGTGCAGCGCGGTACAGATGGGCCCAACAACGTGGCAAATGGACCGCTCAGGATTGGCATCACGTTCTCTTCACCGATGAGTGTCGCATATGCCTTCAACCAGACAATAGTCGGAGACATCTTTGGAGGCAACCTTGTCAGGCTGAACGCCTTAGACACACTGTCCAGCGAGTGTAGCAAGGTGAAGGTTCCCTGCTGTTTTGGGGTGGCATTATGTGGGGCCGGCGTACGCCGCTGGTGCTCATGGAAAGCGCCGTAACGGCTGTACGATACATGAATGCCATTCTCCGACCGATAGTGCAACCATATCGGGAGCACACTGGCCAGGCATGGACGACGTTTCGGGCCGCCAACGTGCACATCTTGTAAATGACTTCCTTCAGGATAACGACATCGCTGGATTAGAGTCGCCGGCATGTCCTCCAAATAGGAACCCTATCGAACATGCCTGGTATAGATTGAAAAGGGCTATTTATGGACTGCGTGACCCACGAACCACTCTGAGGGATCTGCGCCGAATCGCCGTTGTGGGGTGTAACAATCTGGATCGACAGTGCCTTGATGAACTTGGGGATAGTATGGCACGACGAATATAGGTATGCATCAATACAAGGGGACGTGTTACTGGGTATTAAGAGGTATGGGTGTGTACAGCAGTCTGGACCAGCACCTCTGGTCTCGCTTTACGGCGGTACAACATGCAACGTGTGGTTTTCATGAGCAGTAAAAAGAGCAGAATTGATGTTTATGTTGATATGTATTCCAATTTTCTGTACAGGTTCGGAAACTCTCGGAACCGAGGTGTGAAAAACTTTTGAGGTGTGTATGAAGCTGGTGCTCGTAATGTTTTGGCTAATCAGTGTATTTTCTTTGCGTGTTTGTCCGCAGCATTTTCGCTTTAGCAAATCTCTCATACGCACACCGTGCTTCTGCAGGGAAGGGGATCGAAAATAAATAGACGAATGTTGGAGTTTGTTCAGGGACAGCTCCGTCAACACGGCACGTGCTGGCCTTCATGTTATTGTGATACCGCGTTAGGCGGCGAGGCAATTTCGCAGCCAATCTGCGCGGCGTTCTCCATTTCCGATGGCTGAACGGCGACGGCCGACCGCCGGCTCGGCTCGGCTCGTGTGGGCAGCTAGCGGCGCCAGCCTCCCACCCAGCAGCAGCGGAAATCACTCGATCCCGGCCGCTCCACCCCTCCCCCCCCTTCTGTCGATAAGCAGCCCGGCCCCTGGGGGCGAAAAAAGTAATTACCGACGCAGCGCACGTCGCCGCCACTGCGTGGACCGTTATTTATATTGCCAGAATCAGCAGCGCCCGAAGCCGCTGAGCTGGAAAGGCAGCCAGGCGGGCGAGGGCCCGGCGTAGCCGAAGCGAAGGCAGTTGCGGGCGACAGAATCCCCGGGGTGAGAGGGGGCAGTTCCCTACCTACCCGTTCGTAGCCGAGTGAGTCCCGGAATAGTTGCTGTGGAATGACAGACCTGGCGCGCGTTGCGCTATCCGCCAGCTGTGAATCGGGTGAGTGGTGAGAACAACGAGTTGTCACTAGAGATGGGCAAACTCGTTCATCCTTGGAAACTAGTTCACTGCTGATCGTTCTTTTGTTGGAACCGTTCGTTATCACTCCTTCACCGTTCATTTGTGCTTCGTATATGGTTCTTATGAAAAATTGAAAACTAGTAGCATAGGTGACTGAAGGATGGAGGGCACAAAGAGGGGGCACTTGCCTCCCCCCTGGAGTTTTTATTCACTACAGAATTCTTTCACACTTTTAGAAGTAATTTCTGTGATTCTGCAGAACCTCTCGTTTAGCCAACTGCTGCGTTGTGTGGCTGATCGCAGGGTAATAATATAGGGTGGCGCACGGAAAATCGGCCCCGAGTACAGACTGCTCGCCAATTACGGACGATGTGTTGCCCGTTACGAGCAGATACAACAAACAGACAAACATGTAATAATTAGGCAGTGAAGAAATAACAAGCTAATTGCAAGCAACAATTGCGAAGCAATCGATGACAATGTGTAGAGAACTGGAGAAGAGAACTTGAAAATCTCACGTGACGCGCATGGGCTGTAGCTCATGTAGTCTTGTAAACCTGTTGGTGGCCGTTTCCCAACTTAATAGACCACAAGTGTCTTGTATAAAATTCTTCGTTTCGACTTCCACTACATAGCTACGCTACGTTGTAAACAATAATCGTTTACACCCTATATATACTTCACGTTGTCTCCCAGTTCGTAGGCGAAGTAGAGACTTTATGGAAGCATAAAATAAAATGTGGTTTTCTCATCATACTTGCCTCACAAGCTTAGTAAAAATTAGGTTTTTATGTTGCATTATTAAAATTAATGCAGCAATAATAATAATAATAATAATAATAATAATAATAATAATAATTAAGTTGGCAGTAATAAAGTTTTTGGTTTGAAAGCTCCTTCTGAACAAATGTTTTTGAGATAATGAGTAAATACGATTTTATAGCAATCTATGTCTTTTCAAATGGAGAGGCACCGCTTTTCCTACTGAGCAAAATGACCCACAACCCACTTTTTTTTCCAAAGAAACCTAACTAACAGGTAATGTAAATTGGAAACAACCAATCTTAAAAATAATTAGTGCCTTCCTAAATGTATTATTTTGTATATGAAAGATACATGAAAATCGTTGTATATGAATTTTCTTGCACTAAAAATTAAGCAAATTATTGAAAATTAGCTGCTAAATCAAGTCGATGAAACCAAAAAATATATGAATAACAAAAAAAACTTGCCTTGTTATAAGTATGTCTTCTGCTGTTCATCGATATAATGAAGTGAGGTGATATGCCCTTTTGTTGCCTGAAAAGACGTGCCTATTACATACAACGTCATTTTTATGTAATTTACGTAACTATAAAATACTTTTTGATTACCGGTCGTGGACGCTGAATAGCCAGAACCAAGTGCAAGAACAGTTTGGAACACATGTAAAATAGGCGAGCGCAGTGAACGAAACGAACAACTGGATACTGAACAACTAGGAGCAGTCGGCAGTGGAACTGAGACAGGTGGTCATGCGAAGAACGAGTGCGGCCGAGGGAGACCGAGACTGAGACGAGCACGCGACCGAGGCTGGAACGAGAACTGTCCAAGTGACCGCCGCGACCGAAGTGAACTATGAACCGATCGTTCCTTGGAATTCGTTCCTCGGTCCTTTTGTTCATCATGGTGAACCGTTCCTTTGTACCCGTTCGTTCGCTAACTACCCATCTCTAGTTGTCACCAACGCTGGGGCCTTTTTGCCTTAGACGGGTACCGTTTCCACCAAAGCTGGACGCATTCTTTGGAAGCGTAGCACGAAGCATGTTTTTCAAACACCATCCAATACGGAGAGGTTGTAAGGAAACTGACGATGTTACCAGTGCAGAGGTGCGGGTTGTCTATATCGCAGGATGCTGAAACATCATAGGTAAGTTCATACACTAATGAGCCAAAACATTTGAAACTTCTCCTTTGTATATAAATGATGGCAATGCTGGAAAACTCTTACGTTATTTGATTTTCAAACAGCTGAGCAAAACTAAACGTACTGAGACTGATTTTTCTTTACTTATTCTGATCATCACTAAACTGACACACAATATTTTAACGCAACGCAATCTGACTTTCAATAATCCCTACGAAAGGATAGCCCTGACCAACAACAACCTATACCTTTCATGAATCACTTACCTCACAAAAATCTTCGTTACTCTAACTACTGCAATACAGCGAGCGCCAATACCGCCAGCTTAATAGTGTTCAAAAGTCATAATATACGAGGGTGAGTCAAATGAAAACCTTAAATATTTTTTAAAATATTATTTATTGTGCAGAAGTGGTACAAAGCTGTATCACTTTTCAACATAATCTCCTCCACGCTCAATGCAAGTTCTCCAGCGCTTACAAAGCGCGTAAATACCTTTAAAAAAAATTTATTCTTTTGGTAGTCCGCGTAACCACTCATCCACCGCATGTCGTACCTCTTCATCAGAACGCAACTTCTTTCCTCCCATTGCGTCTTTGAGTGATCCAAACATATGGAAATCAGTTGGGGCAAGGTCTGGTGAGTATGGTGGATGAGGAACACACTCAAAATGCAGGTCTGAGATTAATGCAACTGTTGTACGGGCAGTGCGGGGCCTTGCATTATCATGTTGCAAAAGGACACCTGCTGACAGCAATCCACGTCGCTTTGATTTGATTGCAGGCCGCAGATGATTTTTTAGGAGATCTGTGTATGATGCACTGGTGACAGTGGTCCCTCTAGGCATGTAATGCTCCAAAATGCTCCCAAAAGAGAGTCAGCATAACCTTCCCTGCTGACGGTTCTGTTCGAAACTTCTTTGGTTTTGGTGATGAGGAATGGCGCCATTCCTTGCTCGCTCTCTTCGTTTCCGGTTGGTGGAAGTGAGCCCAGGTTTCGTCCCCAGTAACGATTCTTGCAAGGCAGCCATCACCTTCTCATTCAAAGCGCCGAAGAAGTTCTTCACAAGCATCAAAACGTCGTTCTCTCATTTCAGGAGTCAGCTGCCGTGGCACCCATCTTGCAGAAACTTTGTGAAACTGGAGAACATCATGCACAATGTGGTGCGCTGACCCATGACTAATCTGTAAACATGCTGAAATGTCATTCAGTGTCACTCGGCGGTTTTCCTTCAGTATGGCTTCAACTGCTGCAGTGGTCTGTGGAGTCACAACTCGTTGTGCCTGACCTGGACGAGGAGCATCTTCCACTGAAGTCACACCATTTGCGAACTTCCTACTCCATTCGTAGACTTGCTGCTGTGACAAACATGCATCACCGTACTGAACCTTCATTCGTCGATGAATGTCGATAGGTATCTCGCCTTCACTACGCAAAAAACCGCACAACAGAACGCTATTGTTCCCTAGTGCAAGTGGCAAGTGGGGCGGCCATCTTTATACTGATACTGCGACGGTATGTGTGTATCTGCACTGTGCTGCCACCTACAGGCCATTCTGCACGCTGTTTGTAGCACGCATACCAACTTACAGGATAACGGCGCGAAATTTCGATTAGTTATTACAAATTTAAGGTTTTCATTTGACTCACCCTCGTATATATATCAGTTCATGACATCGTCTTACAAATTTCCTTTTTCTGATGGACACACGTCCAGATTGTCCGCTCATAGTAACCTGTCAAAACCCTGGTATCTCTCTCCCCACATCCACCACTGCTGGCGGCTCACCTGCAACTGCACAACGCTAAGCGCTGTTCCCATTGCACTGCCCCAAGCTACACTAGCGAATATTCCAACAATGAATTTTTGGGGGTGTCCGGATACTTTTGATCACATGTGTATTATTGCAGATATGCCTTAAAGACTAGCCAGTTTGACGATAAGCTTCACATTTCTTCAGTTCTCATCACCCCGTTACACAAACACGATTCTATATGCATTCTTTGATAGGGAATACCTAGCTGAATATCCTGTAAGGTTTATAGCCTTCGATGTTGATGTTGCGAAGCTTTGTGATCACTGTGGCGCGCCATTTCATTCAGTGTTCGTGGTGTAAGTTAATGGTTTGTTTGAACATTTCTTAAAACTAGACAATGTCCATTTTGTGAAACGTAATACATACAGCACATAGAAGGTTGATCTCTACACCCTCCTGATGGAAACTCCGTCGGAACAGGCCTTGGAAGTCCCAACAGTATCGACCGGCCGCCGTGCCATCCTCACGCCATAGGCGTCACTGGATGTGGATATGGAGGGGCATGTGGTCAGCACACCGCTCTCCCGGCCGTATGTCAGTTTCCGAGACTGGACCCGCTACTTCTCAGTCAAGTAGCTCCTCAGTTTGCCTCACAAGGGCTGAGTGCAGCCCGCTTGCCAACAGCGCTCTGCAGACCAGACGGTCACCCATCCAAGTGCTAGCCCAGCCCGACAGCGCTTAACTTCGGTGATCTGACGGGAATCGGTGTTAACACTGCGGCAGGGCCGTTGGCGGTGAGTCATTAGCAGCTAATATTTTTCGTATCATAACTGTTAACACAATGTTTTCTAATGAGGCTTACTGAAGACTCAACTTGTGACCTCGCACTCAATGGGCTCCTTGCAGGTGTTACAGTTTCTCGTCCAAACGAGGTTTCTAGTTGGTTTCCCATGCTCGTTTAGGCAAATGCTGGGCTGATTCCCAATTTCCGTCTCGGACAATATGATATAGAAACAGAATACGATCGCAACACAACACGAAGCGTGTGTAACTGAAAACAAGGACGGCAGGAATGGCATCGGGTTACAAAGTCTAATAAAATATGTTTGCCAAATCTTTCCTACAGCGGACCCCGTACTAGACTGGATTAACGCTAAGAAGGAGGTGGAACACTCAGTTGCTACGGTTACTTGCGAGACGAGTCCCGGAAGACGAAAATCGAATTTCGGGACCATTTCTCGCTGTCGTGTTCATATGATAACGCCCGGATCAATTTTGTTAGAGCGGTCAAAAATCAGTTTTCCGGTTGACACCTGTTTTATAAAAATGTTCTCTGGAAACCAGCTGTTCAGTTTCCGAGTTGGCACGATTGGTATATCTGTTCACTTAATTACAGGAAGTATAACCCAGTCTTCTGCATTAGATAGTAGCGTTTTTTCTATACGTTTAATAAACACAACAAACACACACAACAGGGAATTTAGTCATCAATAATACACACACCAAAAAAAAGTTTTGGTTCACCCCGGTTCCCACATCTCAAGATAGACTTTGGCTGTGGATGTTGTATCACAGACACAGTCCCTTTGACCAGAGATGTCACTAAACCCACCCTAAGATGTAAACAACCATGCATGAGCAGCGCCTATTAGACGGAGGGGGTCCGACAGCTGATCAGTTCCAGTCATTCCACCAGGAAGGAGGAACACGGCTCGCGTTGTCTGTAGTTCAACCATGCCTAGACGGTCAATACTTTGATTCGATCGCGTCTGCATTGTTACTTTGTGTCAGGAAGGGCTCTCAACAAGGGAAGTGTCCAGGAGTCTCGCAGTGAACCAAAGCGATGTTGTTCGGACATGGAGGAGATACAGAGAGACAGGAACTGTCGATGACATGTTTCGCTCAGGCCGCCCAAGGGCTACTACTGCTGTGGATCACCCTTACCTACGGATTATGGCCCGGGGGGACCCTGACGCCACCATGTTGAATAATGCTTTTCGCGACAATTCGCGCTCCCATCGTGCACATTTTGTGAATCACTTCGTTCAGGATAACGACTTCGCTCGACTAGAGTGGCCAGCATGTTCTCCAGACATGAACCCTACCCAACACTCGTGGTTTAGATTGAAAAAGGGCTGTTTATGGACGATGTGACCCACCAACCACTCTGAGGGATCTACGCCGAATCGCCGTTGAGGAGAGGGACAGTCTGGACCAACAATGCCTTGATGAACTTGTGGATAGTATGCCACGACGAATACAGGCATGCATCAATGCAAGAGGACGTGCTACTGGGTATTAGAGGTACCGGTGTGTACAGCAATCTGGACCACCACGTCTGAAGGTCTCGCTGTGTGGTGGTACAACATGCAATGTGTGGTTTTCATGAGCAATAAAAAGGACGCAAATGATATTTATGTTTCTCTCTATTCCAATTTTCTGTACAGGTTCCGGAACTCTCGGAACCGAGGTGATGGAAAAGTTTTTTTGATGTGTGTGTATTCTCCTTCACTATTTACAACGGACTGCCAACGCTGGGGTAATTTTCGATTCCGCGACTGCGGATGTCACGCGGTTTTGAGGCGAGGAACTGGTCAAGTCATCCAGAATGAGATTTTCACTCTGCAGCGGAGCGTGCGCTGATATGTAACTTTCTGGCAGATTAAAACTGTGTGCCGGACCGAGACTCGAACTCGGGACCTTGCCTTTCGTGGGCAAGTACTCTACCATCTGAGTTACCCAAGCACGACTCACGCCCCGTCCTCACAGCTTTACTTCAGCCAGAACCTCGTCTCCTACTTTCCAAACAAAGTTCTCGAGTTCGAGTCTCGGTCCGGCACACAGTTTTAACCTGCCAGGAAGTTTTGGTCAAGTCATGTTCGGAGCGCATTTTCAACAGGAAAGGATATTCCTTGAAGATGAAAATCTGAGAGCGCAATATCAGGTGGATAAGGTGTGTGCGGAGTAACTTCCCAACCCAACTTCTGTATGGTGTTTTTTGTCAGTCTGGCGGAATGCTGGCAGGCGTTATCTTTGATTAGCGTCACCTCACGCAGTCTTCCTGGTCGTTATTCTTGGACTGCATCTGCAAGACGTCTCAGGTGTTGACAAATGTCAGCAGCGACGCTTACACCTCGGCGAAACAACTCGTAGTACACCTCACCGTCGTCGGCCGGAGTGGCCGAGCGGTTCTAGGCGCTACAGTTGGGAACCGCGCGACCGGTACGGTCGCAGGTTCGAATGCTGCCTCGGGCATGGATGCGTGTGATGTCCTTGGGTTGGTTAGGTTTAAGTAGTTCTAAGTTCTAGGGGACTGATTACCTCAGATGTTAACGTCCCATAGTGCTTAGAGCCATCTGAACCATTTAAAAATCACACCGTCGCTGCTCCGCCGGATGGATACCTTTTGTGCATGCGCATGGGTCTTTGTATGGGGAGTTGCTGCTTTGTTTGGGCTCAAGCATTGCTTTCTTTGCCTTATATTAGCTTTAAGATACAATTTCTCCTCACCAGTAACGATGTAAGATATGGTCGGTGTTATTCAAGAGCCGGTTGGTGACGTGCGCCCGCTAGATTTCGTGATTTTGGCTTTGAGTTTGCAGTACCCATACTTCGCGGTTTTGAACCTCGCCAATTGCACGCAAATGTCGCACGATGGTGGTATGATCGGAGTTAACCACATTTGCCAGCTCTCGACTACACTGACGTGGATCACTGGATCAATGCGTTTCAGCTGTCTTCATTGAACCACGAAGCTCTTCCTGAACGTGGAGAATCAGTTATGTCAAAACGAGGAGATAATTTTATTAAGACGCTCTATCCAATGGGCCCCCATACACGACGCAAATGCTTGTGGCTGCCTTCGCTGCTGTCACCTGTCTACTGAATTCAAATAGAAGAATATGTCGGAAATGTTCAGATTTCTCTACTTGGCACTCCATTCTTTAGCGTCTACAGAGCCACATACTATCTCCAAATGACAAAATGTAAACTCAAACAGCAACAGGGAAGCATAAATACACTACTGCCCATTAAAATTGCTACACCAAGAACAAATGCAGATGATAAACGGGTATTCATTGGACAAATATATTATACTAGAACTGACATGTGATTACCTTTTCACGAAATTTGGGTGCATAGATCCTGAGAAATCAGTACCCAGAACAATCACCTCTGGCCGTAATAACGGTCTTGACACGCCTGGGCATTGAGTCAAACAGAGCGCGGATGGCGTGTACAGGTACAGCTGCCCGTGCAGCTTCAACACAATAGCACATTTCATCAAAAGTAGTGACTGCCCTATTGTGACGAGCCAGTTGCTCGGCCACCGTTCACCAGACGTTTTCAATAGGTGGCTGGCCAGGACAGCAGTCGAAAATTTTCTGTATCCAGAAAGGCCCGTACAGGACCTGCAACGTGCGATCGTGCATTATCCTGCTGAAATGTGTGTTTCGCTGGGTAGAGCCACGGGTCGTAACACATCTGAAATGTAACGTCCACTATTGAAAGTGCCGTCAATACGAACAAGAGGTGACCGAGACGTTTAACCAATGGCACCCCATACCATCACGCCGGGTGATACGCCAGTATGGCGATGACGAATACACGCTTCCAATGGGCGTTCACCGCGATGTCGCCAAACACGGATGCGACCATCATGATGCTGTAAACAGAACCTGGATTCATCCGAAAAATGACGTTTTGCCATTCGTGCACCCAGGTTCGTCCTTGAGTACACCATCGAAGGCGTTCCTATTTGTGATGCAGCTTCAAGGGTAACCACAGCCACGGTCTCCGAGCTGATAGTTTATGCTGCTGCAAACGTCGTCGAACTGTCCGTGCAGATGGTTGTTGTCTTGCAAACGTCACCATCTGTTGAGTCAGGGATCTAGACGTGACTGCACGATCCGTTAGAGCCATGCGGATAAGATGCCTGTCATCTCGACTGCTAGTGATACGAGGCCCTTGGGGTCCAGCACGGCGTTCCGTGCTACCCTCCTGAACCCACCGATTCCATATTTTGCTAACCGTCATTGGACCTCGACCAACGTGAGCAGCAATTTCGCGATACAATAAACCGTAATCGCGATAGGCTACAATCCGACCCTTATCAAAGTCGGAAACGTGATGGTACGCATTTCTCCTCCTTACACGAGGCATCACAACAACGTTTCACCAGGCAACGCCGGTCAACGCTGTTTGTGTATGAGAAATCGGTTGGAAACTTTACTCGTGGCAGCACGCTGTAGGTGTCGCCACCGGCGCCAACCTTGCGTGAATGCTCTGAAAAGCTAATCATTTGCATATGACAGCATCTTCTTCTTGTCTGTTAAATTTTGCGTCTGTAGCACGTTAACTTCGTGGTGTTGCAATTTTAATGGCCAGTAGTGTAGAAAATGAGAATCAATAAATAAGGCCATTGCAACCGGAGCAACAATATGTAGGACAGTACTATGGGAACTTACACCAGCACAGAAACATCGAGTTCAACCTTATGTTTCTGCCGTTCCTTCACGGCACAAAAAGGCACTCCGTCCACATTAAGCGAAAATTTTTGAATCTAGAGCGTAACCTGTCAGTCCAAACAAGCTTCCAAAACGGTTGAGCGTTTACATGGCAAGCAAAATTGATGGTGGAAGAGAATGTGTCAGTTAGAACGGCATTTCGGCACTCGATACTGGAGCGTTTCCGCGACCGTCCAGAAGCTGTACTGGAGAATCTGATTACGAAATCCGGAGCGCCATGTGGACGTAGCGAGAGTGTGGGGGTGACGCGAGTGCCGGTAGGGGCACTTCGCCACTCTGCCGGCGTTAACGCGGCGATTAAAGCCCGGAGCAATCAGCGCCGCTATCAGACTAATCTCGCGTGGCTTTCCTTCCCGCCGATGGAATCTCTCCTGTGGTCGCGGCACGGCAGTGCGGCCATGGCTACACGCAGCAGCCATAAAGTGGCGTCCACAGCTGACTGCTATTGGCGCTCGTGCAGCACGAGTCCCCCAGCGCCTGTGTCATGCACTACGTGATCAAAAGTATCCGGACATGTGGCGCCCTCCATCGGCAATGCTGCAATTTAAGTATGGTGTTGGCCCACCCTTAGCCTTCATGACAGCTTCCACTCTCGCAGGCAAACGTTCAGTCAGGTGCTGGAAGGTTTCTTGGGGCATGGCAGCCCATTCTTCACGCGGTGCTGCACTGAGGAGAGGTATCGATGTCGGTCGGTGAGGCCTGGCACGAAGTCGGCGTTCCGAAACATCCCCAGTACACCACCGTGACTGTGGACGACCTATCAGGTTCCAGGAAGTCCTAGTACTGGCGAAAGAATCGTGGATGCGAAAACGCAAAACACGGGAGGCGATCGAAATTATTAAGCAGCCTGACAACATCGACAGAGAAGATGGCTACAAACTCCCGGCGTCCTGGCTGCCGGCCATCCCAGTCCAACAGGCCGCGAGCGGTCGCGGGGCAGATGCTACATTGGACACCGGCGTATCTGCACAAACAGCTGTAGAGCAACTGTCAGTCCACTTCCGCGCACATCGGGAGGAAAACCTGCCGACCAGAAGCCGAACACTGATTGGCGGACAGCTACCAATCGTTGACGACATGGACATCCACGAATAGCCTCTTTCCTTCCATCTTCCCTTACGTCATGACTAGCCAATCATATTAGAGGGCCAATTGAAAGTTTTACAACAGTGACGTCAGATATCGATAGTCTGTAATAAATAGAAGCACCTACCCGCATAGAAAAACAGCCGTGCCCTGAGGAAGACCGTTGCAATTCGGCCGAAACGTCGGTTCTACTTTATTATTGTTGTTAGCTGTTAGCAATGACGTGGCATAATACCCAGAAGAATTTTAATCGCCACCTCAAAGGTGTTCTGTAGGATTCACGACAGGAATCTGTGCTGGCCAGTCCATTACAGGGATGTCACTGTCGTGTAACCACTTCGCCACAGGCCGCGCATTACGAACAGGTACTCCATCGTGTTGAAAGATGCAATCGCCATCCCCGAATTGCCCTTCGACAATCGGAAGCAAGAAGGTGCTTAAAACATCAATGTAGGTCTGTGCTGTGACAGTGCCACGCAAAACAACAAGGGGTGCAAGCCCCCTTCATGAAAACACTACCACACCATGACACCACCGCCTCCGACTTTTACTGTTGGCACTACATACGCTGACCGGGCATTCGCCATACCCACACCCTGCCATCGGATCGCCACATTGTGTACCGAGATTCGTCACTCGACACAACGTTTTTCCACTGTTCAATCGTTCAATGTTTACACTGCTTACATCAAGAGAGGCGTCGTTTGGCATTTGCCAGCGTGGTAGATTTCATGGTCGAGCGGCTGCTCGTAAGCGATACAAGTTTTCTCACCTCCCGTTTAACTTAGTACTCGCAGTGGATCCTGATGCAGTTTGAAATTCCTGTGTGACGGTCTGCGTATTACACTTTCCGATCCTCTTCAAATGCTGGCGGTCTCTGTCAGTCAATAGATGACATGTGGCTGTGCACTTTTGCGCTGTACCTGTCCCTTCACGTTTCCACTTCACTATGACATCGGAAACAGTGGACCTAGGGATGTTTGGGAGTGTGGAAATCTCGCGTACAGACGTATGACACAAGTGACAGCCCCATTCTGCTCTCTCACGATGTCTGATGACTACTGAGGTCGCTGATATGGAGTACCTGGCAGTAGGCGGCAGCACAATGCACCTGAGAAACGTATGTTCTTGGGGCTGTCCGGATACTTTTGATCACATAGTGTAAGATATCCCTATAATTGCACTTGGACAGTGTTTTGTAGTACTACCCGCCAGGTTAGCCGAGCGCACTAACGCGCTGCTTCCTGGACTCGGGTAGGCGCGCCGGCCCCGTATCGAATCCGCCCACCGGATTACCGACGAGGGCCGGTGTTCCGGCCAGCTTGGATGTGGACTTTAGGCGGTTTTCCAGATACCCCTAGGTGAATACCGGGCTGGTCCCCACGTCCCGCCTCACTTAACGGCTCGCAGACATCTGAACGCTTTTGCACTATTCCATTGATTACACTAGTCGCAGACAGTCGGGATTCACTAAATCCTTCCCGAGGGGTACGGGGTGGCGGCAGGAAGAGCATCCGGCCACCCCTTCAACTAACATTGCCACATCCGATTAGCCATGCCGACCCTGCGTATCCGCAGTAAAACCGGCACAAGCAAAAGAAAAAAAAGTGTGGTGTAGTACTGAGTACGCAACGTAGGAAGGACCACAGAGTGGTGCAGCACCTGTTGTTGTAGGAAAGCCGGACAGGAGCAAAAATGACTAGCGAAGAGTGAAGAGAAGTTTTACTTAACTTGCAGCTCTTTGCATTGCGAAGGAATTTCTCAAAAGAAAAAGAACAGCGCTAATGTCCAGCTGTTACAAAATTGTTGCTCAGTGCGAGGCGTCCATTATTAATGCACGGGGAACCGCTGAAGGGTGACTAAGACAGAATACTGCAAATTAGACCAGGACGTGTAGCTCCCGCGGTCGTCCTATATTGCACAGGTAGAGGCTGGTCACGGATGCACCCACCAAAGGAGTTGCTCAGCAGGCACGCACCACTGGGTCCCTTGGCGACTGCACTCAGCATCTGTCTCGTATGTGCGTTTCCGTTTCAACCTGATAGACGTCGGTGGGGATATCTGTGATACGACATCGAGGTGCTCCTCAGGATGTGTCGGCTGTGCCGACACATTAGACACTGTTATTCACAAATGTCTGCATCGCATTTGACATACAAATTACAGTTAATCGGTTTCGACCTTAGAGGGTCATCATTACAACTGTTGCTGTGGTATGGATCTGATTTAATTAAGTTTTCCTGGAGGCTCCTGATCCTCAGCTTTATCTACAATGATGTGGGAGCTGTAAAAATGAATTAAAATTTGTGCCATGGCTGGACTTGAACCCAGATCTCGTTTCTTACTACGCAGGTGCACTAGCCGTTACATCACCACTGCATTATAGCTAACATAGATGTATGGACTACTGTAGTTCAGTGCCCTCCGTAACACTAACTTCAATCGCATCTTCAGCTTCTTTTCGCCTTCTTAGATTGTCACTATTGCTGAGCAGCAATGTTGTGGTAGTGTAACGGCTAGCTTACGCACCTAGCGAGGTAGGTATTGTATACTCCTGGAAATGGAAAAAAGAACACATGGACACCGGTGTGTCAGACCCACCATACTTGCTCCGGACACTGCGAGAGGGCTGTACAAACAATGATCACACGCACGGCACAGCGGACACACCAGGAACCTCGGTGTTGGCCGTCGAATGGCGCTAGCTGCGCAGCATTTGTGCACCGCCGCCGTCAGTGTCAGCCAGTTTGCCGTGGCATACGGAGCTCCATCGCAGTCTTTAACACTGGTACCATGCCGCGACAGCGTGGACGTGAACCGTATGTGCAGTTGACGGACTTTGAGCGAGGGCGTATAGTGGGCATGCGGGAGGCCGGGTGGACGTACCGCCGAATTGCTCAACACGTGGGGCGTGAGGTCTCCACAGTACATCGATGTTGTCGCCAGTGGTCGGCGGAAGGTGCACGTGCCCGTCGACCTGGGACCGGACCGCAGCGACGCACGGATGCACGCCAAGACCGTAGGATCCTACGCAGTGCCGTAGGGGACCGCACCGCCACTTCCCAGCAAATTAGGGACACTGTTGCTCCTGGGGTATCGGCGAGGACCATTCGCAACCATCTCCATGAAGCTGGGCTACGGTCCCGCACACCGTTAGGCCGTCTTCCGCTCACGCCCCAACATCGTGCAGCCCGCCTCCAGTGGTGTCGCGACAGGCGTGAATGGAGGGACGAATGGAGACGTGTCGTCTTCAGCGATGAGAGTCGCTTCTGCCTTGGTGCCAATGATGGTCGTATGCGTGTTTGGCGCCGTGCAGGTGAGCGCCACAATCAGGACTGCATACGACCGAGGCACACAGGGCCAGCACCCGGCATCATGGCGTGGGGAGCGATCTCCTACACTGGCCGTACACCACTGGTGATCGTCGAGGGGACACTGAATAGTGCACGATACATCCAAACCGTCATCGAACCCATCGTTCTACCATTCCTAGACCGGCAAGGGAACTTGCTGTTCCAACAGGACAATGCACGTCCGCATGTATCCCGTGCCACCCAACGTGCTCTAGAAGGTGTAAGTCAACTACCCTGGCCAGCAAGATCTCCGGATCTGTCCCCCATTGAGCATGTTTGGGACTGGATGAAGCGTCGTCTCACGCGGTCTGCACGTCCAGCACGAACGCTGGTCCAACTGAGGCGCCAGGTGGAAATGGCATGGCAAGCCGTTCCACAGGACTACATCCAGCATCTCTACGATCGTCTCCATGGGAGAATAGCAGCCTGCATTGCTGCGAAAGGTGGATATACACTGTACTAGTGCCGACATTGTGCATGCTCTGTTGCCTGTGTCTATGTGCCTGTGGTTCTGTCAGTGTGATCATGTGATGTATCTGACCCCAGGAATGTGTCAATAAAGTTTCCCCTTCCTGGGACAATGAATTCACGGTGTTCTTATTTCAATTTCCAGGAGTGTATTATAATGTGTTGAACTGTGGACCTTCATCCCGCCGTAGCCCTCGGGGGTTCACGACGCCACAACAGGCTACAGCAGTCCATTCACCCCACTGCCGCCCCACAACGAACCCAGAGTTGTTGTGCGGTGTGGCCCCCAATGGGTCCCCATTGGCGCCTCCCCCCCCCCTCCCCCCCAGGAACGTCTCATACTAGATGAGTGTAACCCCAATGTTTGCGTGGTAATTATGGTGTATTCACACGTGGAGACAGTGTTTGCGCAGCAATTGCTAACATAGTGTAACGGAGGCGGAATAAGCGCAACCAGCCCGCAATCGCCGAGGCAAATGAAAAACCGCCTTAAAAACCATCCACAGGCTGGCCGGCACACCCAATCTCGACACTAAATCCGCCAGGCGGATTCATGCCGGGGGACCGGCACGCCTTCCCGCTCGGTAAGCAGCGCGTTAGACTTTGCGGCTAGCTGGGCGGTTAAGGTAGGTATGCTGGCCAAGGCACAAATTTTAACTAATTTCTTCAGCTTCCACTCTTACTGTTGCCATTGACGTCTTCAATCTGAAGGTTGGTTTGATACAGCTCTCCATGCTACTCTATCCTGTGCAAGCTCCTTCATCTCCCAGTACCTACTGCAACCTACATCTTTCTGAATCTGCTTAGTGTATTCATCTCTTGGTCTCCCTCTACGATTTTTACCCTCCACGCTGCCCTCCAATGCTAAATTTGTGATCCCTTGATGCCTCAAAACATGTCCTACCAGCCGATCCCTCCTTGTAGTCAAGTTGTGCCACAAACTTCTCTTCTCCCCAATCCTATTCAATACCTCCTCATTAGTTACGTGATCTACCCACCTTATCTTCAGCATTCTTCTGTAGCACCACATTTCGAAAGCTTCTATTCTCTTCTTGTCCAAACTAGTTATCGTCCATGTTTCACTTCCATACATGGCTACATTCCATACAAATACTTTCAGTAACGACTTCCTGACACTTAAATCTATACTCGATGTTAACAAATTTCTCTTCTTCAGAAACGATTTCCTTGCCATTGCCAGTCTACATTTTATATCCTCTCTACTTCGATCATCATCAGTTATTTTGCTCCCCAAATAGCAAAACTCCTTTACTACTTTAAGTGTCTCATTTCTTAATCTAATTCCCTCAGCATCACCCGATTTAATTTGACTACATTCCATTATCCTCGTTTTGCTTTTGTTGATGTTCATCTTATATCCTCCTTTCAAGACACTGTCCATTCCGTTCAACTGCTCTTCCAAGTCCTTTGCTGTCTCTGACAGAATTACAATGTCATCGGTGAACCTCAAAGTATTTACTTCTTCTCCATGAATTTTAATACCTACTCCGAATTTTTCTTTTGTTTCCTTTATTGCTTGCTCAATATACAGATAGAATAACATCGGGGAGAGGCTACAACCCTGTCTCACTCCCTTCCCAGCCATTGCTTCCCTTTCACGCCCCTCGACTCTTGTAACTGCCATCTGGTTTCTGTACAAATTGTAAATAGCCTTTCGCTCCCTGTATTTTACCCCTGCCACCTTGAGAATTTGAAAGAGAGTATTCCAGTTAACATTGTCAAAAGCTTTCTCTAAGTCTACAAATGCTAGAAACGTAGGTTTGGCTTTTCCTAATCTTTCATCTAAGGTAAGTCGTAAGGTTAGAATTGCCTGAACGTGTTCCAACATTTCTACGGAATCCAAACTGATCTTCCCCGAGGTCGGCTTCTACCAGTTTTTCCATTCGTCTGTAAAGAATTCGCGTTAGTACTTTGCAGCTGTGACTTATTAAACTGATATTTCGGTAATTTTCACATCTGTCAACACCTGCTTTCTTTGGGATTGGAATTATTATATTCTTCTTGAAGTCTGAGGGTATTTCGCCTGTCTCATACATCTTGCTCACCAGATGGTAGAGTTTTGTCATGACTGGCTCTCCCAAGGCCATCAGTAGTTCTAATGGAATGTTGTTTGCTCCCGGGGCCTTGTTTCGACTCAGGTCTTTCAGTGCTCTGTCAAACTCTTCACGCAGTATCTTATCTCCCATTTCGTCTTCATCTACATCCTCTTCCATTTCCATAATATTGTCCTCAAGTACATCGCCCTTGTATAAACCCTCTATATACTCCTTCCACCTTTCTGTCTTCCCTTCTTTGCTTAGAACTGGGTTGCCATCTGAGCTCTTGATATTCATACATGTGGTTCTCTTTTTTCCAAAGGTCTCTTTAATTTTCCTGTAGGCAGTATCTATCTTACCCCTCTACATCCTTACATTTGTCCTCTAGCCATCCCTGCTTAGCCATTTTGCGCTTCCTGTCGATCTCATTTTTGAGACGTTTGTATTCCTTTTTGCCTGCTTCATTTACTGCATTTTTATATTTTCTCCTTTCATCAATTAAATTCAATATTTCTTCTGTTACCCAAGGATTTCTACTAGCCCTCGTCTTTTTACCTACTTGATCGTCTGCTGCCTTCACTACTTCATCCCTCAGAGCTACCCATTCTTCTTCTACTGTATCTCTTTCCCCCGTTCCTGTCAATTGTTCCCTTATGCTCTCCCTGAAACTTTCTACAACCTCTGGTTCTTTCAGTTTATCCAGGTCCCATCTCCTTAAATTCCCACCGTTTTGCAGTTTCTTCAGTTTCAATCTGCAGTTCATAACAAATAGATTGTGATCAGAATCCACATCTGCCCCTGGAAATGTCTTACAATTTAAAACCTGGTTCCTAAATCTCTGTCTTACCATTATGTAGTCTGTCTGATACCTTTTAGTATCTCTAGGATTCTTCCAGGTATACAACCTTCTTTCATGATTCTTGAACCAAGTGTTAGCTATGATTAAGTTATGCTCTGTGCAAAATTCAACAAGGCGGCTTCCTCTTTCATTTCTTCCCCCCAATCCATATTCACCTACTATGTTTCCTTCTCTCCCTTTTCCTACACTCGAATTCCAGTCACTCATGACTATTAAATTCTCGTCTCCCTTCACTACCTGAATAATTTCTTTTATCTCGTCATACATTTGATCTATTTTTTCATCATCTGCAGAGCTAGTTGGCATATAAACTTTTACTACTGTAGTAGGCATGGGCTTTGTGTCTATCTTGGCCATAATAATGCGTTCACTATGCTGTTTGTAGTAGCTAACCCGCACTCCTATTTTTTTATTCATTATTAAACCTACTCCTGCATTACCCCTATCTGATTTTGTATTTATAACCCTGTATTCACCTGAGCAACATCTTGTTCCTCCTGCCACCGAACTTCACTAATTCCCACTATATCTAACTTTAACCTATCCATTTCCCTTTTTAAATTTTCTAACCTACCTGCCCGATTAAGGGATCTGACATTCCACGCTCCGATCCGTAGAACGCCAGTTTTCTTTCTCCTGATAACGACGTCCTCTTGAGTAGTCCCCGCCCGGAGATCCGAATGGGGGACTATTTTACCTCTGAATTAATTTTTTTTCTGATGAAGTATGGCAGCTTTTATCAGGTTATGTAAACTCACTTAACCCTCAATATCGTTTTAGTGGAAAAATCCTCCCTACTTTCGTCAAGGGACTCTGCATGTTGGAAAAAACAGGGGTGTAGTGTGCAATTAGAGAAACTCGAATTACATTGGCTGACAAAATAAGTGAAGACCTAAAACACATAATCGAACATCGACTTAACTACGCGTACGCACTATTGGTGGATGCGCAGTGTGAGTCACTAACTATTGCCATCTAGAATACCTCCGAAAGTATGGTAGTAGCTGAAAAGTTTGTGAGAGACATGTTGCATGGGATAACGGGGGCCATAACATGACGTTGGTTTTTTGTTGCTAGGAGGGGTCGCATCAGAGAGATGAAGGTCAACTTTGTTTTCTTAAATGGTACGCCGTAGCTTGGTACTTATTTTCTGATAGAGACTATCGAGACGAATCCGATGATGTGTAACAGTAGGGTCCTTAAAAGATCAACAAAGGTCGCAAATGTTGCATGAAAGTTCATTTGCAGAAGGTGTTCGAAGTGATGACCATTGATATGAATGCAGTGCTGCAATCTTCTTATCATGGATTGAGTGGTATTCCTTATCACATCAGCGCTTATCGAAGCACATGCTCTGACAATTCTCTCTCGTATATCGCACAAATAGTAGTAAATATTCGCCGAATACGGCATATCCATCTAAAGTGCCATTGGCATGGGACACCATTCGACGGTTTCGCAGTACAACACTAATAGGAACGCTAAGACTAGTATCGTCGAATCAAGCGAATGTGAATGATGTGTTCCTTCGAAGAACAAGTCGATATGCTTCTAAGGAGAATGCCACCGAAATTCAGTGATAGCTACATACTTATACGCTGATAGATATCCTTAACGTACTCACGCTACACGTCGTACATTTAAATATGTGTATGATGAATTGAGAACTCGGGCATGGATGTTTGTGATGTCCTTAGGTTAGTTAGGTTTAACTAGTTCTAAGTTCTAGGGGAGTAATGACCTCAGCAGTTGAGTCCCATAGTGCTCAGAGCCATTTGAACCATTTTTGAGCCAATTGAGAACAACTGGATCTTTACCGCATCGGAAACATATCCGGCAAAGGACGGTTACTAATGAGGGAACGGTAATTGGTACTCTTGCGACTGTGGTTCGCGATCCTTGTGTTAGTTCGCGTCGAATTGCAAGTAGTGTTGTTTGTGTTCTGCATCGCCATACATATCATCTTTACCATATCAGTCACCACCAAGGATTAACTAGTACGGATTGTATGTGTCGCATTGAATTCTGCCGATGGACCCAAATTTAGATTCAGAGGGATGACACATTTATCAATTTCATTTTATTTACTGACGATGCTACATTCAGGAACCATCGAAATGTTAATTTGCATAACATGCATTACTGGCAACTGAAAATCCATGCCTGCCGTTGTGGCCTAGCGGTTCTAGGCGCTTCAGTCCAGACCCGCGCTACTGCTGCGGTCGCAGGTTCGAATCCTGCCTCAGGCATGGATCTGTGATGTCCTTAGGTTAGTTAGGTTTAAGTAGTTCTAAGTTCTAGGGGACTGATGACCTCCGATGTTAAGTCCCATAGTGCTCAGAGCCATTTGAACCTTTTCTTTTAATCTATGTTGGCTGCGGCAAGCTGCACACCAAAAACCATGGTCGGTGAATGTATGGTGTGGGATTCTGGAGGACAATTTTAGACCCGTATTTCATCGAAGGAAATCTTAATGATATGAAGTACACCACATTTCCGCAAGCAACATTAGGTCTGTTACTGGAAGGAATACCTTTAGGAACAAGAAACAGAATGTGGTATCAACACGATGGGTGTCCGACACATTTTTCGCTGAAGGCTAGAAATGAGTTGCAGAGAGAATTCCTAAATCGTTGGATTGGATTGGACGCGGAGGAGATGTGTCGTGGCCGGCTCGTTCGCCCGACTTGACGCGTCTGCATTTTTTTCTTGTGCGGATTCGTAAAAGACCTTGTTTATAAAGACGTTCCAACTACACCTGAAGATATGCGAGAGAGAATTGTCAGAGTATGCGAATCGATAAGTGTCGAAGTGATAAGGAATACCACTCAATCCATGATAAGAAGGCTGCACTGATACCAGTGGTCACCACTTCGAACAACTTCTGTAAATGGACGTTCATGCCACCTTTGTGACCTCCGTGGACTTGCGCTTCAGACGTGTGGGACGGTTTTCAGGAGCGTACAGGGAGGAAGAAGAATAAGAGGAACCTCAAACGCCGAAGCGGAGGAACGAGAGGAGAAGGGAAGCAAAGAAAGGAAAAGGGAGCAAAAAGCAAAGGTGAGACTGTTCGTACGTCAGTGACAGACAATGCAGAACATTCCCAATAATACCCCAGACATGTTCCCCAAGGGAAGGGAAAGAGAATAGCAAGAGGGTATGCATGCAGCACAGAAGGGAAAAGGTGCAGCAAAGGCTGGGGCCCCGCGATAGCTAAGCACAAACCCGGCAGAGAGTTGCGAGCGCCCTGGAGGGTGGGGGAACACAGTGCGTCGTACATTGTTGAACATGTGAACATGGAGCTCCAGAGTAAACCACCCCTATATGTTCACATGATGACCCAACGACATCGTCATTGCAGTGGACACGGGAACATCGGGATTCGACCGTCGATCAACGGAAACTTGTTGGCTCTTCAGCTGAATCACAGTTTTGCTACACTACATCGATGGTCGTCTCCACAATTTGGGGAGCAAAATAACTGATGATGGTCAAAGTAGAGAGGATATAAAATGTAGACTGGCAATGGCAAGGAAATCGTTTCTGAAGAAGAGAAATTTGTTAACATCGAGTATAGATTTAAGTGTCAGGAAGTCGTTTCTGAAAGTATTTGTATGGAGTGTAGCCATGTATGGAAGTGAAACATGGACGATAACCAGTTTGGACAGGAAGAGAATAGAAGCTTTCGAAATGTGGTGCTACAGAAGAATGCTGAAGATAAGGTGGGTAGATCACGTAACTAATGAGGAGGTATTGAATAGGATTGGGGAGAAGAGAAGTTTGTGGCACAACTTGACTACAAGGAGGGATCGGCTGGTAGGACATGTTTTGAGGCATCAAGGGATCACAAATTTAGCATTGGAGGGCAGCGTGGAGGGTAAAAATCGTAGAGGGAGCCCAAGAGATGAATACACTAAACAGATTCAGAAGGATGTAGGTTGCAGTAGGTACTGGGAGATGAAGGAGCTTGCACAGGATAGAGTAGCATGGAGAGCTGCATCAAACCAGTCCCAGGACTGAAGACCACAACAACAACAACAACAACAACAACAACAACAACGACTATTCTGTTTGTAAATTGCAGTTGTTTCAAAGAAAATGCCCTTTTGCATGTTGCACATCGAAATTTTTATTTATGCATCCAGACGCGTTTCGCCTTTTTTACAGGGCATCTTCAGCGGGTGTCCTGAAATATTACATGATTTGCCCTTTTTACACATAGATTATGGCTTCAAATGTAGGTTATAGATTTAAAAGCAGTTCCTTAACTTTTTTTTACGGAATGGAAATGTACTTGCAGGTAACTTCTAATTCACTGCGTCTAAGCAAACTGCTTTTTCTCACCTGGCAACCAGGTGGACATCTTACAGTTCATTTTCAGTTGAGTGTCTTCGTTACACATCACTGTAACTGGCATCTTTTTAATAAAAAGATTCGTTTGTTTTTCTAAGTGTTACCAACTGTCGTGTGTGTGTGTGTGTGTGTGTGTGTGTGTGTGTGTGTGTGTGTGTGTGTGTGTGTGTGTGTGTGTGTGTGTATTAGAGAGGGGGAGAGAGATTTTTTTCTTAATAATAATAATTATTATTATATTTCCTTTCTCAGACGTTACGTCTGGTTAAAAATGGAAAGTGACGTGGACCTTGATCAAACGTGACTTAATAATAATAATAATAATAATAATAATAAGTCACGCTTGATCAAGGTCCGCGTCACTTTCCATTTTTAACCAGACGTGAAGTCTGAGAAAGGAAATATAATAATAATTATTATTATTAAGAAAAAAATCTCTCTCTCCCTCTCTAATACACACACAACCACACACACACACACACACACACACACACACACACACACACACACACACACACTCGGTAGTTGGTAACACTTAGAAAAACAAACGAATCTTTTTATTAAAAAGATGGCAGTTACAGTGATGTGTAACGAAGACACTCAACTGAAAATGAACTGTAAGATGACCACCTGGTTGCCAGGTGAGAAAAAGCAGTTTGCTTAGACGCATTGAATTAGAAGCTACCTGTAAGTACACTTCCATTTCGTAAAAAAAAAGTTAAGGAACTGCTTTTAAATCTATAACCTACATTTGAAACCATAATCTATTTGTAAAAAGGACAAACCATGTAATATTTCACGACAGCCGCTGAAGATGCCCTGTAAAAAAGGCGAAACGTGTCAGGGTGCATAAATAAAAATTTCGATGTGCAGCACGCAAAAGGGCATTGTCTTTGAAACAACTGCAACTTATATGCAGCTGCTGCGAAAATGGCCACTACAAGAAACATATTTTGTTTGCATTTGGCGAAGTTTATAGGTTCTTCGTCTGAAGCGCATACTATTGGGTGAAACTTACTGCAAATATCACTCTTCATCTAATGGAACATATTTGTAATTGTGTACCTTGCATCAATTAATTTTCGTCTTACACCCTCCACATTCTCACAACAGCAGCTTCGTTGAAGATCATATGATCCCGACAGTCATATTGCATTCTCAGCGCTACTTTACAGCAGCAAGATCGTGTGCTTGTCTTCTGTACTAGCAGTAAGTCACAAATGTATAGCTTTACACTCCTGCATGCTGCAGGAACTAGTCTACGAGTATGAAGTGACTAGAGATGGGTAGTTCGCGAATGAACGGGTGCAAAGGAACAGTTCACCAAGATGAACGAAAGGACCGAGGAACGAATTCCAAGGAAGGAACGATCGGTTCATAGTTCACTTCGGTCGCGGCGGTCTACTTATAGTCCCAGGAACGATGAACGATCGGTTCATAGTTCACTTCGGTGGCGGCGGTCACTTCGGCAGTTCTCGTTCCAGCCTCAGTCGCGTGCTCGTCTCAGTCTCCCTCGGCCGTACCCGTCGTTCTTCGCATGACCACCTGTCTCAGTTCCACTGCCGACTGCTCCTAGTTGTCAAAAAGTATTTTATAGTTACGTAAATTTCATAAAAATTACGTTGTATGTAATAGGTACACCTTTTCAGGTAACAAAAGGGCATATCAGCTCACTTCATTATATCGATGAACGGCAGTAGACATACTTATAACAAGGCAAGTATTTTTTTGTTATTCATATATTTTTTAGTTTTATCGACTTGATTTAGCAACTAACTTTCAATAATTTGCTTAATTTTTAGCGTAAGAAAATTCATATAAAACGATTTTCGTGTATCTTTCATTACAAAAAATTACATTTAGGAAGGCTCTAATTATTTGTAAGGGATTTTCTCTGCCTCGTGATGACTGGGTGTTTGTGATGTTCTTAGGTTAGTTAGGTTTAATTAGTTCTAAGTTCTAGGGGACTGATGACCAAAGATGTTAAGTCCCATTATGCTCAGAGCCCTTTTTTATTTTTAAGTTTGGTTGTTTCCAATTTGCATTACCTGCTAGTTAGGTTCCTTTGGAAAAAAAGAAAAAAATGGAAAAGTGGGTCGTGGGTCATTTCGGCTCATAGGAAAAGCGGTGCCTCTTCATTTGAAATGACATAGAATTCCATAAAATCGTATTTACTTATTATCTCAAAAACATTTGTTCAGAAGGAGCTTCCAAACCAAAAACTTTATTACTGCGAACTTAATAATATTATTGCTGCATTAACTTTCGTACTTCAACATAAAAACATAATTTTTACTAAGCGTGTGACGCAATTATAATGACAAAACCACATTTTATTTTATGCTTCCATAAAGTCTCTACTTCGCCTACGAACTCAACGTGATGTAAAAAATGGCTCTGAGCACTATGGGACTTAACATCCGTGGTCATCAGTCCCCTAGAACTTAGAACTACTTAAACCTAACTAACCTAAGGACATCACACACATCCATGCCCGAGGCAGGATTCGAACCTGCGACCGTAGCAGTCGCGCGGTTCCGGACTGCGCGCCTAGAACCGCTAGACCACCGCGGCCGGCCAACGTGATGTATATATAGGGTGTAAACGATTATTATTTACAACGTAACATAGCTATGTAGTGGAAGTCGAAACGAAGAATTTTATACAAGACACTTGTGGTCTATTAAGTTGGGAACCAGCCACCAACAGGTTTACAAGACTACATGAGCTACAGCCCATGCGCGTCGCGTGAGATTTTCATGTTGTCTTCTCCAGCTCTCTACACATCGTCATCGATTGCTTCGCAATTGTTGCTTGCATTAGCTTGTTATTTCTTCACTGCCTAATTATTACATGTTTGTCTGTTTGTTGTATCTGCTCGTAACGGGCAACACATCGTCCGCAATTGGCGAGCAGTCTGTACTCGGGGCCGGTTTTCCGTGCGCCACCCTATATTATTTCCCTGCGATCAGCCACACAACGCTACAGATTCACGGAAATTACTTCTAAAAGTGTGTAAGAATTCTGTAGTGAATAAAAACTCTACACTCCAGGGGGGAGGCAAGTGCCCCCTCTTGGTGCCCTCCATCCTTCAGTCACCTATGCTACTAGTTTTCAATTTTTCATAAGAACCATATACGAAGGACAAATGAACGGTGAACGAGTAAAAATGAGCGGTACCCAAAAAAGAACGATCAGCAGTGAACTAGTTCCCAAGGATGAACGAGTTTGTTCATCTCTAGAAGAGACCACAGCGCCACAGTTCTCACAAGGGAACCTCCCCATCGCACCCCCCTCAGATTTAGTTATAAGTTGGCACAGTGGATAGGCCTTGGAAAACTGAACATAGATCAATCGAGAAAACAGGAAGAAGTTGTGTGGAACTATGAAAAAAAATAAGCAAAATATACAAACTGAGTAGTTTATGCGCAAGATAGGCAACATCAAGGACAACATGAGCTCAGGAGCGCCGTGGTTAGCGTGAGCAGCTGCGGAACGAGAGGTCCTTGGTTCAAGTCTCACCTCGAGTGAAAAGTTTTATTTTCAGACAATTATCAAAGTTCAGGCACTCACACATTTTCATCTTCCGTCTCCAAAATTCCAGGACATGTTCAGATTTGCTTAGACATATGCAGGATTTGATGGTCTACACACAGAAAAATTTGAAAACGTTAAAAATATATGTTTTTACAGAGCACAGGGAAAACTGTGCGACTGTGAAGCTGTTGCATTCATTTGTTGCAGTTTATGTGACAAACTCTTATGTTTTCATCAGTTTTTTGGGAGTGATTATCACATCCACAAGAAAACGTAAATCGGGCAAGGTAGAAGAATCTTTTTACCCATTCGCCAAGTGTACAAGTTAGGTGGGTCGACAACATATTCCTGTCATGTGACGCACATGCCGTCACCAGTGTCGTATAGAATATATCAGACGTGTTTTCCTGTGGATGAATCGGTTGACCTATGACCTTGCGATCAAATGTTTTCGGTTCCCATTGGAGACGCACGTCCTTTCGTCTACTAATCGCGCGGTTTTGCGGTGCGGTCGCAAAACACAGACACCAAACTTATTACAGTGAACAGAGACGTCAATGAACGAACGGACAGATCATAACTTTGCGAAAACAAAGAAAGTAAACGTTTCACCCGAGGGAAGACTTGAACCAAGGACCTCTCGTTCCGCAGCTGCTCACGCTAACCACGGGACCACGGCGCTCCTGAGCTGACACTATCCTTGATGTTGCCTATCTTGCGCATGGAGGACTCAGTTTGTATATTTTGCTTATGTTTTTCATAGTTCCACACAACTACTTCCTGTTCTGTCGATTGATCTGTGTTCAGTTTTTCAAGGCCTATCCACTGTGCCAACTTATAACTAAATCTGAGGGGGGTGTGAAGGGGAGGTTCCCTTGTCAGATTCGTCACACTGGCGGAACTACAGTGGGAACGAAGGCAGGCGGCATTACAGTACTGACGTAACAGCGGCGCCTTGATTTGTGAAGTACGCAACCCGCAACACGAGACTCGCACACTCTCTCTGTTGGTGCAGGTAGGAGACAATTGTCCTCAGTTCAGAGACAAAGCTGCTGGCCATGACGAGGTAAAGAGTTGATACGCGCCTCGACCGAGGCAGCGACGGTTCCGCCCCCTCAGTTGGCAGCACCGTTTGCGTGCGGTCCCGGTCCGCCTCGTGGTACATTTATCAGGGGCCGGTGAAATCTAGTTTCCTGCCGTGTACACAACGCGGGGCCCGACTTGGCCGGATCGATGTTTACAAAGCGCGTGGGAGAAGCCGGCGTTGTTTCCTTCCGCGGTTCCTGCTGCGCTGTTTACGGCCGGAGGAACCGGTATAGCCGAAAGCAGGGCAGACACAGACGCGGCCGAAACCATAGAGTACAAATACACTACTGGCCATTAAAATTGCTACACCATGTAGATGACGTGCTACAGACTCGAAATTTAACCGACAGGAAGAAGATGCTGTGATATGTAAATGATTAGCTTTTCAGAGCATTCTCACAAGGCTGGCGTCTGTGGCGACGCCTACAACGTACTGACATGTGGGAAGTTTCCAACCGATTTCTCATACACAAACAGCAGTTGACCGGCGTTGCCTGGTGAAACGTTGTCGTGATGCCTCGTGTAATGAGGAGAAATGCGTACCATCACGTTTCCGACTTTGATAGAGGTCGGATTGTAGCCTATAGCGATTGCGGTTTATGGTATCGCGACATCGCTGCTCGCGTTGGTCGAGATCCAATTCCTGTTAGCAGAATATGGAATCGGTGGGTTCAGGAGGGTAATACGGAACGCCGTGCTGGATCCCAACGGCCTCGTATCACTAGCAGTCGAGATGACAGGCATCTTATACGCATGGCTGTAACAGATGGTGCAGCCACGTCCCGATCCCTGAGTCAACAGATGGAGACGTTTGCAAGACAACAACCATCGGCACGAACAGTTCGACGACGTTTGCAGCAGCACGGACTATCAGCCAGGAGACCACGGCTGCGGTTACCCTTGACGCTGCATCACAGACAGCAGCGCGTGCGATGGTGTACTCACCGGCGAAACTGGGTGCACGAATGGCAAAACGTCATTTTTTTCGGATGAATCCAGGTTCTATTTACAGCATCATGATGGTCGCATCCGTGTTTGGCGACATCGCGGTGAACGCACATTGAAAGCGCGTATTCGTCATCGCCATACTGGCGTATAATCCGGCGTGATGGTATAGGGTGCCATTGGTTACACGTCTCGGTCACCTCTTGTTCGCATTGACGCCACTTTGAAAAGTGGACGTTACATTTCAGATGTGTTAGGACACGTGGCTCTATCCTTCATTCGATCCCTGCGAAACCCTACATTTCAGCAGGATAATGCACGACCGCCTGTTGCAGGTCCTGTACGGGCCTTTCTGGATACAGAAAATGTTGGACTGCTGCCCTGACCAGCACATTCTCCTGATCTGTCACCAATTGAAAACATCTGGTCAATGGTGGCCGAGCATCCGGCTCGTCACAATATGTCAGTCACTACTCTTGATGAACTGTGGTATCGTGTTGAAGCTGCATGGGCAGCTGTACCTGTACACACCATCCAAGCTCTGTTTGACTCAAGGCCCAGGCGTATCAAGGCTGTTATTACGGCCAGAGGTGGTTGTTCTGGGTACTGATTTCTCAGGATCTATGCTCCCAAACTGCATGAAAATGTACTAACATGTCACTTCTAATATAATATATTTGTCCAATGAATACCCGTTTATCATCTGCATTTCTTCTTGGTGTTGCAATTTTAATGGCCAGTAGTGTATCTATGGACTGAGCATTCGGATGCACAGAAAGAGAAATCTGCCCGCAACATCTCCTGCTGCTGAAGTCACGTGGTATTGAGACGGCGCATGTTAGTACGCCTAGCGCTTACCGTATTTTGTTATTACTTTGCTAGAACAGACAGATCACCTTGAGAAGTATCTTGAAACTGTACATGCGTTTTACAGACATCTTAACGATTTTGTACCTGGAACTGAAATAGTTTTAAAGCTGTGAAGAGCAAGGGTGTTGAGCTTTTTCGCCACAGTATCATAGCTCAGTTCCACTTTGCTTACGTTTTTTCGGGTGTGGGGAAAGAAGTGACAGCCAACAATACCTTTTTAGGTCTTCTATTGTCGAATCTTTGTTCCAATTAACTGCGTTACAGTCACACTTATTGGGCGCCGATGCATCACAAAAAAGGGGTTCAAAAATGGTTCAAATAGCTCTGAGCACTACGGGACTCAACTTCTGAGGTCATCAGTCCCCTAGAACTTAGAACTACTTAAACCTAACTAACCTAAGGACATTACACACATCCTTGCTCGAGGCAGGATTCGAACCTGTGACCGTGGCGGTCGCGCGGTTCCAGTCTGTAGCGACTAGAACCACTCGGCCACCCCGGCCGGCTACAGAGAAGGGGGGGTGGGGCGCACATTTGTAGCAATGAAATTGCTAAAATAAATAATTTACAACATCTGCTTGTCCATTATCTTCAGTTACATAATGTAGGAAACTGTCTCATGCAGAAGTAATTCGATACACACAAGGGTTTGAGGACCTCAATAAACTGGAGGAAATTAACCACACTGTCTTATATAAATTTTATCTGTAGGAAACATAGCACGAATACGTAAACACTGACTGGCAGCTTAAACGCACTTGCAGATTTATCTATCATTTCTCTCGTAAACACAAGGAAAAAAAAAAAGAAAAGAAATCGCTGAAATTTGTTCTACAATACAAGACATTATAATACCGCGTCTCGATGTTTTTAAAACATATAAGGCGCCTCACATCAATATGATATTCAGTATTACAGATTTGTTGTACGTACCTATGAAAAGTAACTGGCCCTCCTTTCACTTACTTCTCTTAACATCCGAAGTAACAACAATACTGCACCACGACTGTTATTACAACTAAAACGTGTAGAAACAACTGTAAAAACAGGTGAATACGTGTAATACTAAAGTTTCGCTGTTACCACAAATTGCAGACAAGCAGCAACGTGGTAATACCACCTGACTAGCCCGGTTTGATGCTGAGAACATGCGCAGTACGCTATGTTCACTCCATAGATATTTATACTCTATGTCCGCAACATCGTACTAGAGATGGGATAATCTGTCTCTTCTGAGACCTTAACTTTTCCCGGGGAATTGTATGTTAAAATAACTTAGGGGTTTGCTGTCGGGTGACGTCGTCGACCACCACACCCAGCCATTATCAAGGCAAA